>NC_136505.1:41676237-41766237 GCF_053919585.1 Euprymna scolopes | reverse complement strand
TAGCAATGCAATGTTTAAATGACCAGGTTCTACTCAGATATAATTAGGTGAAATGTAATATGTGTGTTAGAAAGGCCAGGACATAAAACACGTACAGCTCTGTATAGAGATTGAACTAATAAATTTGTGTTTACAATATAACCAGCATTTATAGTCTTATTTACCCTTCATTCTCAACTCTTAAATCATTCTCGGTATTGATCGGATGAGCGAACAGATGGAACGACGCGGAGATACATGCAATATAGCGCGTTCGGCTATATGCGAATGTATACGAAATGACATCACCGGTAAAAAAGACTATAAAAAAAAAAAGACAACGATCGAGAGAGAGAGAGAGAGAGAGAGAGAGAGAGAGAGAGGGGGGGGAGACAGACAGACGGACAGACAGACGAACGAACGTTCGAGATCACGTGAGAAACGTGAAGAACGCTGGAGATCACATGCGTGACATCACGTACGTTATAATAGTACGTAATTCTCTATCTGTATAAGAGCCAGGCACGCCTACAAATGGAGTACCGTTGCAACATCGGGACAGGAGCTTCTCGGCGCTCCCTATCCGACCGTGATAATGTTCAAAACCGGCTACGAAACCTATAGGTGATGACCTTCTTTCTTCTCTGTAACCTCTTTCCGAGAGAACAGATGTTTCGAACCTGTTTCTGCTCTATCGTTATTTTCATAAGTAATACTCGACTGAACTCCAATCTATCGTTTCCCTTTGCCAAAGTTCATACAAAAATTGCTCGACTAGCTACAACCAATATATACGATTTCCAACACTCTCTAACTGTGACTAAATCAAGACACAGATTCTATGAACAAAACTTCTTTCCCAAAACTACCCGCCTGTGGAACACTTTCACTGGCTTGCTTCATGGTTGAATAAAACATGGTAGTATTCAAATCCAATATAAACAAGTTCTTGTTGAGCCGTCAACATAAATAATCAATGTCTACCTAATTTACACCTTTAACGATTAATTCACTACCACCTTACATTCGTTAATACTCATCCTCGAGTGGTCTTCGGACCTTGATACGTATTGACGCCAAAGGCGAAAAATAAATGTAAAAATGAATGCCGTTGTTACAAAGAAAAAGCGAATTGAAGTTTTATTTTTCTATTGCTCTTCTTTGCGACGGAGACTGCATACAACGTATTGGGTTACATGTATTCACGTATCATCGATAACTATTTGACCAGCGTTTTCTTTTTTTTTTTTTTTGGTACAAGGCTTGATGTATTCTTCATCAACATTGAGCAACTGAGTATAGAGTCTTAAATATTTACTTACTAAACAACTTATACAAAGTTTGCGAGTTTAGATGTTAGAGAAAGAAAAACAGTCCTCAAATTAATATGGCATCCAGTTAAGGGGTCGAGTGATAGAAAAAGATATATACAACTATAGTAAGAGAGAAAGGGTAAGAAAGAGAGAAAGAAGAGAGGGGGAGATTCATTACGTATGAGCATTTAATACGTCTTGAAACTCCATTTTTAGTCTCGTCGTCGGTAATAAAAAGTGTTTGCGATCTGTAATTTTCCCGCGTGATTTCTAATCATTGTTATTACTATGTAAATGGATAAGCGATGATTTACAACGTTATACCTAAATGTAGTTTCATTTATTCTTTTTCGCGTTTTCTTCTCGCCGACAACTACATGAAAAGTAATTCATTAAAATGAAAGACAAAGCAAGGATTGTTTTCCCCTTTGGTGATACAAAAATACAAAAGAATTTATCTGCCAAGAATTCATAAAAAAAAGTTAGAAACATATAATCAACCACACGTATTGATTTTCTTAAGCCTCACAAGCCGATGAATAATTTTAGTTTATATTAATTCATAAAATGTTATTTTTTTAATAACTATTTCACGATTTTATTCACGTATCTCTTCTATATATATTCTTCTTTAAAAAATATCAACGAATTCACACACACACACACACACACACACGTGTGTGTGTGTGTATTCATGTGATTAAATGAAGTAGTCATATATATATATATATATACTTCATTTAATCATGTAAGCAAATATATACAAATATAATTTTATACGTAAATTTTAAGTATTTAGGTCAGCAGTGCTCAATAAATAGATAGGGCTAGGTAGTAAGTTATAAAAATACATATTCCAATTAAGCTTAAGTCTGACGAATTCTCACGAGAATTAAACGCGGAATATTCTGTGTAGTTTAATTGCCATATATATTTTTATAACTTACTATATATATATATATATATATATATATATATATATATATATATATATATATACAGACAATTACTATTTATATATATATATATATATATTAGCTTGAGAAGAAAGTTCTTGCAAACATTTTAATTTTGATTTTAAATGATGCATTTTCAAATAAGTTTCAAACAAGTTTTTGTTATAATACCTTTACTTTATATATCATTCTAAAGGACGTTTTTTTACTATCTAATCGTTCAAATCACAATCGTTTAAAACAATTATATCTCCTTTTGATAACGTCGGATACGCAATCGAAAAATAGCAAATTCGCACAATTTTCTCGTTTCAATTCAAGCTAGTTCGAAAACCTGCTGAAACAGCTTGCGATATCAACCGAGGCGTTTGACCTAGAAACCACTACTAAACGAACAGTTCTGTAGTTTTTAAATAATTTTGTGGCGGCAGCAAGTGTCTTGAAGATGATGAGCGTGGTGATCGGCCATCGGATGTTGACAATAATCAATTACGAGTCTTAGCCGAAGCTAATAATTAATAAGATGTAACGTATACACGATTTCCAACCACTTGAAAGAGATTTGAAAGACAAAACACTGATAAATGTGTGCCACACTAATATACACAACGAAAAGAAACGTTTTTAGGAAGTGTCATCTTCCCTTCTTTTGAGCAAAAAAAAAAACACGACCCGTTTCTCGAGTGGGTTATGACATGCGATAACAAGTATATTAAGAAGGGAAGATGACACTTCCTAAAAACGTTTCTTTTCGTTGTGTATATTAGTGTGGCACACATTTATCGGTGTTTTGTCTTTCAAATCTCTTTCAAGTGGTTGGAAATCGTGTATACGTTACATCTTATTAATTATTAGCTTCGGCTAAGACTCGTAATTGATTATTGTCAACATCCGATGGCCGATCACCACGCTCTACTCTCATTGAAATAGACTAATTTAAATATGAAGTCGACCGCTTGACATATAAACACCCGAATTATTAACTGTGCCTAAAAATGAGTCGTAGGCGAAAAAAAAGACGCACGGACTTTCTTTACTGGTAAATATCTCAGACAAGAAATTGTCTTGATTTCAGATTGCCTATTTGCTTCTATTTCTTTTCAGCCTAATTTGCCCAGTTTTTAATTTAATTCATGCCTGGCCAAGTTACTGTTATAAAATCTAAACGTGACGAAGTTTTCAGAATCTATTCAAAATATATAAGCAGAATATTGGTATTCTTCCTTTCCTTCCCCTTAAAGAAGGGAAAGCTCTCACTAACGACCAAATGTAAGGTGTGCCCCCCCTACTCCAATTGACCTGGCTTAGCGAGGTCAGTATTTCCTTAGCGTCAATTGCATGGTGGTCGAAGAGATATGTGCCGCTACACCGAAGACCTAATTTTTAGCTAAGTACATTTTTTTGTATTTTCTTTGCACACTTTATCTTATTTTATATTTTATTCTATCCTCTTTTTAAACCAAACAAATCTAACCCTTTTATTTTATTTATTTATTTATTATTTTTATTTATTTATTTTTTATTTTTTTTTTTCGATGTAATTTTATCTTATCTCTCAGACATCTTGACCATTCTTGATTCACTTATTTTAAAAACAATTTCCTGACTAATTTCTTTTTACCATGTCACATCGACGTAGTAATACGGAGGGGGAATCCCTTTTTAGCTTATTTAGATGACAGAAGAACTGTTTTCCTTTTTATGCATAATCTACTCTCATTGAAATAGACTAATTTAAATATGAAGTCGACCGCTTGACATATAAACACCCGAATTATTAACTGTGCCTAAAAATGAGTCGTAGGCGAAAAAAAAGACGCACGGACTTTCTTTACTGGTAAATATCTCAGACAAGAAATTGTCTTGATTTCAGATTGCCTATTTGCTTCTATTTCTTTTCAGCCTAATTTGCCCAGTTTTTAATTTAATTCATGCCTGGCCAAGTTACTGTTATAAAATCTAAACGTGACGAAGTTTTCAGAATCTATTCAAAATATATAAGCAGAATATTGGTATTCTTCCTTTCCTTCCCCTTAAAGAAGGGAAAGCTCTCACTAACGACCAAATGTAAGGTGTGCCCCCCCTACTCCAATTGACCTGGCTTAGCGAGGTCAGTATTTCCTTAGCGTCAATTGCATGGTGGTCGAAGAGATATGTGCCGCTACACCGAAGACCTAATTTTTAGCTAAGTACATTTTTTGTATTTTCTTTGCACACTTTATCTTATTTTATATTTTATTCTATCCTCTTTTTAAACCAAACAAATCTAACCCTTTTATTTTATTTATTTATTTATTATTTTTATTTATTTATTTTTTATTTTTTTTTTTCGATGTAATTTTATCTTATCTCTCAGACATCTTGACCATTCTTGATTCACTTATTTTAAAAACAATTTCCTGACTAATTTCTTTTTACCATGTCACATCGACGTAGTAATACGGAGGGGGAATCCCTTTTTAGCTTATTTAGATGACAGAAGAACTGTTTTCCTTTTTATGCATAATCTACTCTCATTGAAATAGACTAATTTAAATATGAAGTCGACCGCTTGACATATAAACACCCGAATTATTAACTGTGCCTAAAAATGAGTCGTAGGCGAAAAAAAAGACGCACGGACTTTCTTTACTGGTAAATATCTCAGACAAGAAATTGTCTTGATTTCAGATTGCCTATTTGCTTCTATTTCTTTTCAGCCTAATTTGCCCAGTTTTTAATTTAATTCATGCCTGGCCAAGTTACTGTTATAAAATCTAAACGTGACGAAGTTTTCAGAATCTATTCAAAATATATAAGCAGAATATTGGTATTCTTCCTTTCCTTCCCCTTAAAGAAGGGAAAGCTCTCACTAACGACCAAATGTAAGGTGTGCCCCCCCCTACTCCAATTGACCTGGCTTAGCGAGGTCAGTATTTCCTTAGCGTCAATTGCATGGTGGTCGAAGAGATATGTGCCGCTACACCGAAGACCTAATTTTTAGCTAAGTACATTTTTTTGTATTTTCTTTGCACACTTTATCTTATTTTATATTTTATTCTATCCTCTTTTTAAACCAAACAAATCTAACCCTTTTATTTTATTTATTTATTTATTATTTTTATTTATTTATTTTTTTTTTTCGATGTAATTTTATCTTATCTCTCAGACATCTTGACCATTCTTGATTCACTTATTTTAAAAACAATTTCCTGACTAATTTCTTTTTACCATGTCACATCGACGTAGTAATACGGAGGGGGAATCCCTTTTTAGCTTATTTAGATGACAGAAGAACTTTTTTCCTTTTTATGCATAATCTACTCTCATTGAAATAGACTAATTTAAATATGAAGTCGACCGCTTGACATATAAACACCCGAATTATTAACTGTGACTAAAAATGAGTCGTAGGCGAAAAAAAAGACGCACGGACTTTCTTTACTGGTAAATATCTCAGACAAGAAATTGTCTTGATTTCAGATTGCCTATTTGCTTCTATTTCTTTTCAGCCTAATTTGCCCAGTTTTTAATTTAATTCATGCCTGGCCAAGTTACTGTTATAAAATCTAAACGTGACGAAGTTTTCAGAATCTATTCAAAATATATAAGCAGAATATTGGTATTCTTCCTTTCCTTCCCCTTAAAGAAGGGAAAGCTCTCACTAACGACCAAATGTAAGGTGTGCCCCCCCTACTCCAATTGACCTGGCTTAGCGAGGTCAGTATTTCCTTAGCGTCAATTGCATGGTGGTCGAAGAGATATGTGCCGCTACACCGAAGACCTAATTTTTAGCTAAGTACATTTTTTTGTATTTTCTTTGCACACTTTATCTTATTTTATATTTTATTCTATCCTCTTTTTAAACCAAACAAATCTAACCCTTTTATTTTATTTATTTATTTATTATTTTTATTTATTTATTTATTTTTTTCGATGTAATTTTATCTTATCTCTCAGACATCTTGACCATTCTTGATTCACTTATTTTAAAAACAATTTCCTGACTAATTTCTTTTTACCATGTCACATCGACGTAGTAATACGGAGGGGGAATCCCTTTTTAGCTTATTTAGATGACAGAAGAACTGTTTTCCTTTTTATGCATAATCTACTCTCATTGAAATAGACTAATTTAAATATGAAGTCGACCGCTTGACATATAAACACCCGAATTATTAACTGTGCCTAAAAATGAGTCGTAGGCGAAAAAAAAGACGCACGGACTTTCTTTACTGGTAAATATCTCAGACAAGAAATTGTCTTGATTTCAGATTGCCTATTTGCTTCTATTTCTTTTCAGCCTAATTTGCCCAGTTTTTAATTTAATTCATGCCTGGCCAAGTTACTGTTATAAAATCTAAACGTGACGAAGTTTTCAGAATCTATTCAAAATATATAAGCAGAATATTGGTATTCTTCCTTTCCTTCCCCTTAAAGAAGGGAAAGCTCTCACTAACGACCAAATGTAAGGTGTGCCCCCCCTACTCCAATTGACCTGGCTTAGCGAGGTCAGTATTTCCTTAGCGTCAATTGCATGGTGGTCGAAGAGATATGTGCCGCTACACCGAAGACCTAATTTTTAGCTAAGTACATTTTTTTGTATTTTCTTTGCACACTTTATCTTATTTTATATTTTATTCTATCCTCTTTTTAAACCAAACAAATCTAACCCTTTTATTTTATTTATTTATTTATTATTTTTATTTATTTATTTATTTTTTTCGATGTAATTTTATCTTATCTCTCAGACATCTTGACCATTCTTGATTCACTTATTTTAAAAACAATTTCCTGACTAATTTCTTTTTACCATGTCACATCGACGTAGTAATACGGAGGGGGAATCCCTTTTTAGCTTATTTAGATGACAGAAGAACTTTATTTAAGTACAATACTTAATAGTAACAGCCATGGTAAGGTGCAAAAAAAAAAAAGTGCCACCTAATTTAACTTTCACTATTCGTTACCTAAATATGCAGTATCTTAGCTGTGATACTAGAGCTATTCTTCCTGAGTGGATGCTATGCTCCTATACGGTACCTTAATGTCTTCCTATAAATACAAAATACGGAACTTCAGACCGCCATGAACTAGTTCTTGTAACTGGAACAAACACCTAACTGCTAGCTACGAAATCCCAATATACATTTTACCTCCAAGACGATTACCTCTGTCTAGCCTGCATGCGCAAAAAAAAAAAAAAAAAAAAAAAAAAAACTTACCTGCCACTCTAAATCCTTGATCTGTTTCTTGTAAACTAATAACTCCTATCCTTTGAAGGCTAACAATCTTCTCATTCCCACCAAACCGCCACTTAACTCCTACATTTCACTCCGTTTTGTACTGGAATCTTTAACTTCCAGCCCCTGACTCTCACATGCTAACTGCTTAGTCATCACTAAACATCTATACAATTCTACCCTCTAGACATGCATTGGAGTTCATTCCTATTCCAGTTGGGATTAAACAGCTAAAGTATGTACTCGGAAGCAAAGCACACCGCACTGCATTACACAACTGTCCCCTCTTAGATATCTTTGCAACGCTAATACGAAACTGAACCAATGCTCCTTGCTATGCTAAATGTCCATAACTTTTACTTGAAAGCTACAAACATCTTCTCTCAATAATAGTAACTCACCTTGTACCTCCAACTTTATTCACACCTACTAAAACCAGCCCATATATCTATTTATCAAATTACACATGACTCAAAACTTACTGTTTTACCCGTACTATATTGCACTCGCATCTCATGCCCTGATATCATCTAAAATAGTTTTGGCACAACTCTTAGTTCAATTCTTAACTCCTACTCACACTTAAATATTATACTAGACCCTAGCTCACATGGATAAAAAAAATAAATAAATAAAAAAATAAAAAATAAAATAAAATAAAAAAATAAATAAAAAAGGAAAAAAAATGAGAAAAAAATATTCATAAACAAAAATGAAAGCCTCTAACCACACTATCTCCTAACAAGCCTCCTTACAATCATAGTTGCTTACACTGCATGAGCTCTACTCAACCCCTTTATCCAGTAACAATGAAATAACAATATCCCTAATCCACTTTGAGGAGTGTAACTATTTAGCAGATATAACCTCTACAAACTAACCCAATAACATTATCTAACCACGCGGGGTCGCAGAAATACCTGGATTAGAACCCAGGCGCGGAGCAAACCCTCTCAGTGGTGACGGACCCAGTAGATCTTCCCAGATCATCCGTCTAGGAGAAGGAAAACTCTGAAACTAAACCAAAGAGGAGGGAGGCCTCTTCAGTCTTGGATGACAGCCTTCCTAGAGCTGGTGACTCAAACAAATTACCGGTTTGCAATACCAAAATTGCTTAAGGAGTAGATAGGTCCTGCCTATCGCCCGGCTTCCACACTCCTTCTTTGCCTATTAGTCAGGCGCAGAGATACTATCAGTGATTCGACAGAAACACCCATTGGTAGATCTTGTTTCTTGTCTAGGGCAATGAACGCCGTTTCCCCCCACTCCCGACACACCCCACCCCTAAAGCTGGGCATTTGAGAATGCTTGAGTACCACATATGCCTGAGCAATTAGATCGGGTTGACCTTCCTCTGATGGGTTGAGGGTACCGGATTGACAGTTACTGGCTGCTGTTTCCGACTGGTAGTACAGGAGCCCTAACTCTTTGGTAGCGCTTAGAGCGGCTGCTCCATCAACAGTTGAATAATATCGGGATGTTTGCAGTGCCATGGCGCGCATGGAAAGGGACCCTGCACTCATCCCCGGTGGGCTTTCCTGAGGCCACAGTCCTAGTTGATGGTGGGTCAGCTGATGGTCTACTTGTGATGCATGTGTGATATTCTGCATAACCTCCTGTTCGGCTTCCCCTAACCCAACTGAAACTCGTTAAAAAACATGATGACAGTACAATCTAAAAATAAGCTTAAACCAGGCTTAGGGTCAAACAAATTCAACTTGCCTCCTCCCTTGAGGCTTGCATTCACAAATATCCGTGGGCTTAGAACTAATTTAGCTGATGTTGAAGCATTTCTCCTAACAAATACCCCGGATATCTTAGCACTAAGTGAGACTAACCTACACTCCTCCATCCCCTCTAACTACTTTAACATGCCTGGATATCTCCCACTCTGCCGTAAGGACTCTGACAGACATATGCACGGACTTGGAGTTTACATTCGTAATACCCTTCCCCTGACTAGAGAGACAAACCTAGAAACGGATGATCAAGCCTTTATGCGCTTTAGACTAATCATGCAACACAACATTAGCTACTTTTACTTTCTCTACCGCTCTCCTTCGACCCAAGACTGCACCATAATAAACAAAGTATCTGACAGCATAGACACAGCACTCTCCTTCGACACTAGCGCACAAGTACATGTATTTGGTGACTTTAATGTCCATCACAAAAACTGGCTTGGATTCTCTACTTATACAGATGCAGCAGGCAGCGCAACTCATAGCTTCTCTGTATCTCACTCCCTATCGCAAATTGTTACTTTTCCAACCCGCTTCCCTGATCAGGAAGAACAACACGCATCACTATTAGATCTGTTTTTGACCACAATTCCTGATGATTGTGTAACGAAATCCGACAGCCCACTTGGGAACGCTGATCATGCGGTAATAATGGTTGAAATCGCCCTAAACTCTAGACCCAAAACTGATGAGCCAGTGCTCAAAACAACCAGATATTATAAAAAGGCTGACTGGGAAGCTATCAGAGATCTTATCAGAGACGCCCCATGAGGAAATATTTTTTCTCTTCCTGCTGAACAGTGTGCAACTGAGACCACTGAATGATTCAAAACTGCAATCGAAGCGCATGTTCCCATGCGGAAATTCTATAGCAAGCCCCACTCTCCCCAATGGTTTACTTCGACTTGCGCAACTGCCATTGCTCAAAGGCAGCATGCATTCCGAAGGTTTAACCGACATAAGTCCAGTTCAAACAGACAAAAGTACATAGAAGCTAGAAGTAACGTTAAGAAAGAAATAGCGACAGCTAAGAGGGAATTTACGGAAACCACTAAAAAACGCATCGAAGCACAAAAATTAGGAACTCGTGACTTCTGGAAAATCTACAACAGTGTAGTAAATAATGGGCAATCAACGATTCCCCCACTAACCAACAATCACGAGGTTCTTTGCTCAGCAACCGAGAAGGCTAACATGCTTGCCAGTCGGTTTGCCTCCAACTCTACACTGGACCCTTTAAACCACCCCCTACCTGACTTTCCTATGCGGACAGACGCCAAGCTAGACGATCTGGAAATCACCCCTGCTCAGGTGCATGCTATCATAAAAAACCTTGACACTTCCAAAGCATGTGGACCCGACCTCATCCCTGCTGTGCTATTAAAAAAGCGCTCAGCCGAAGTAGCTCCAGTTCTCTCCAAACTCTACAACAAATGCCTTAATGAATCTTGCTTTCCGAGCTGCTGGAAAACTGCTTCTGTGGTACCAGTATTCAAGAATTCTGGCGAAAGAACTGACCCATTAAATTATCGCCCTATTAGCCTCCTCCCACTTTTTGCCAAAATATTTGAGATCTTAATTAACCATGCTCTAGTCCAGCACCTTACAGATGCTAAACTTCTGACCGACCATCAATATGGATTTAGACAAGCCCGTTCCACGGCAGACATCCTCACTGTAATCTCTGAACGCATATACCATTCACTGGACAAAGCGGGAGAGGGCAGAGCGGTAGCTCTAGATATATCTAAGGCTTTTGACAGGGTATGGCATGAGGGTCTCCTCAGGAAGATTAGATCTTACGGTATCACTGGTAGAATACTTAACATAATTAAATCCTTCTTAGATAAGAGAAAAATCCAGGTTGTCCTCGACGGTCGTACGTCTAAACAATATAATATAAATGCCGGAGTGCCCCAGGGATCTATCCTTGGTCCTCTGCTGTTCCTGATATTCATAAATGACCTCCCCGATAAAATTGCCTCTGAGATGGGTATATATGCTGATGACACCACACTCTATAGCAGGCACGACAGGAAAACAAATGAACATATATCTAAAGTAATGGCAGAAACACTAGAGGATGACCTCAAATCAGTAGTGGAATGGGGACAAAAATGGATGGTAACGTTCAATGCCACCAAGACAAAACTGGTTTCATTCAATAATTACAGGAAACCTTCTCTACCACCTATAGCAATGGCCAACAACTCTTTAGCTGAGAGTACGTCTTTCAAGCTCCTTGGCCTAACGTTCACAGGAAACATGAGCTGGAACAATTACATCGAGGGCATTGCCAGGGCCGCTGCGAGGAAGGTGGGCTCTCTCTACCGTGCTAGAAAACTTCTAACACCCGAAAGTATCCTGTACCTCTATAAGGCCACTATTCGCCCATGTATGGAGTATTGCTGTCATATTTGGGCCGGTGCATCGGCTACTAGTCTCTCCCTCCTTGACAGGGTTCAAAAGAGAGTCGCTAATCTGATAGGCCCTAAACTGGCATCAAAACTTCAGCCTCTGTCCCATCGTCGAAACGTTGCATCCCTCTGCCTGTTCTACAAGTATTATAATGGTGAATGCTCTGAAGAACTGCAAGCACTTGTGCCCCCACGACGTGAACACCCTCGACAGACCCGACAAGCTGCAAAATCCCACCCACACACTGTAGAGATCCCTAGATGTAAAAGATCGTTCTACTCCAGTAGTTTCTTCCCCAGAACTGCTAGACTTTGGAATTCCATTCCAGGTCACTGCTTCCCCAACTGTACTGACATGCATAAGTTCAAGTGCAACGTGAACCAACATCTCGCTGCCCTAATCCCTACATAGTGCCCCAGTAGATGTTTCCCCTGATAGTAGCCCCCTACACCAAAGTGGCAATGTGCCTTGTTTGGGGTGAAAATATAATTAAAAAAAAAAAAAAAAAAAAAAAAAAAAAAGTGGGCTCCTGGCGATAACTGGCGACGCTTAGCTCAGTGATCGAACGCCGACGAAGCTCAACGACACTTCCCGTAGCCAGAGTTGCGCTAAAAGAAGGTCATACACTGTTTGTATCGATTATATTTTTTTTTACATGGGGGTCACCATTTTTCAAGGCCCGTAGGCCACTCAGGGATAAGGGTTATTGCGTGTACAGTAATCAATGAGATAGTATTGTAGTAATCATTAGTATTGGAGGTTTTGATAGTGTCTCTTACTTAAGGTGCGGTTTGTCAGGAGTTTGTTTATGTTGGACTTGAAGACGTCTTAGTTGTAGTCAGGTGGGAAACAGGCAAGCGCCAGAGAGTTCCACTGGCGTGCAGTTCTAAGAAAGAAACTTTGCTCATGCAATCTACGTTTGGATTTAGGCACAGATAGAGAGAGGGGAAAATTATTGACACTAGTTTCAGACGGGTGTTTCTCGTGAAAGATTGGCGAGGGGGGGACGAGGTATTGGAGCTCAGACGAGCACCTGCCATGGAAATAACGATAAAACAAAGACAGGATCGCAACGTCTCTTCTGTGGGAGATGGTATTTATTTGCTCCCCCACCGAGCAAATTAGGCACAAGGCCAATTTTTAATGTGAGGAGTGAAGGGAGGGGGAAGGGAAAAAGGGGACCAGCTCCCGAGAGGTGGGAAATGGGAGCTGGTTAAAGGTCAGGCATGTGGGGTTGCCCCCACATCTGGTCTTTGCTAGTCATAGCTTGCAGTATCTGCCGGAACAGATACTACACTGTGATCTTGTCAACCAGGCTACAGAGGCCGTGAGCTCTTCTGTGGGAGAGACGTTGCAGGGAAGAGAAAAGGCCCCCCCCCCACTAAACCACGAAGTCTATGTTGTACTCTGTCAAGGCAGGCGCACGATTACGGCAGAGAAGTACTGTCAACAAATAAATAAAATGCAGCAGAAACTTCGGCAAAAACACCCAGCATTAGTTAACCAAAAAATGACGAAATTCTCTTTCACGACAATGCCCGACCGCAACTTGAAAAACCGACCATGTAGAAGTTAACCGAATTGGGTTACGAAACTCTGCCTTATCAACAATACTCTCCAAATCTCTGACACATCTCTACTTTTTCAAGCGATAATCTTCATGCTTCGAAAACCTGAACGATATCAAAATACCTTCAACGACTTCATCGCCACCAGAACGCAAGATTTTTTCGTTACTTTCATAAGTGCACTGGTTTTGTGTTGGTAAACGCGTGCTGATTCTGATGGTGCTTACTTCGATCAATAAATTTTGATTTGAGCCGAAATATGTTTACCTAAATTTAAGAGTAAAAAAACTCCGCAATAACTGTCTTTGTCAATCTGACACATATGTAATATATAAATAACATATGTGTATGTGTGTGTGCGTGTGTGTTTGTGAAAATTTTTAATTTAACGGTTTTAAAGACTAAACTAGAATGTTGAAAATAAATAAACAGGTTTATTTAGTAAAATTAAATTCGATATTTCGATTCAACATAGAATCTTTAGGAAAACTTTTTTTACGTACTATTACAGCGATGGTGATGCCGCCTAGTGCGTTTAACTTCTGATGTGTGTGTGTGTGTGTGTGTGTGTGTGTGTGTGTGTAATCCACATACAGTAGTGTTTCGTTGTATCACAACTCATCAGTGCAGCTAGACACAGCCTTCCCCCAGCCGTGGATTGAATCTACAATCGTCGCGTTGACAGTCAACAAATCAAACCATCGTACCACGAATTAGTGCTGTAGATATTCTCCTCGAGTGTGTATTAAATCCACACCCGCCCATCGTTTACAGTGCTCAAACCATCATTTGTTTACAAACAAATAAATAGTAGGCTTCACTAAACTGCTTAAATACGTGTCGGGTGAAAATATATTTACAAAGTGCTCAACCCAAAAATAGTGACTTTAATTTGTCACACACACACACACACACACACACACGCACACACACACACACACACACACACACACACACACATATATATATATATCGACGTTTTAAGGGCGTATAAAAAGATTCTTTAAATAGGGACTTTTCGATATAATAAAAAGCTCGATATGCAGGTCGAGCTTAGATAAAAGAGGAAAATATTGATAATAGAAAATATATATATATGGGTCTATAAAGATGTTATGAAACAACTTGTAACAAGCTAATACAATATAGTGTGTTAATGTTGTTTTTGACAGACTTTTCGAAGCCTAAAGCTTCTCATCAAATGAAGAAAGGATATTATAGATGACTCAATAACGATGTGTCTTCTGGTGTATATATATATATATATATATATATATATATATATATATATATATATATATATATAACTACTTCATTTACTAACATAAATCAATATACCAAAGTATAAATTTATGCGTAAACTTTAAGTATTTAATTCAACAGTGCTCAATACGTAGGTAGAGCTAGTTAGTAAGTTATAAAATATCTATAGCGATTAAGCTACACAGAATATTCCGCATTTCATCCACTCTAGGATTCTTAAGGCTTATGCGAGAATTTGTGGTTGTCTCGCGTTTTATATACACATTTTCTATTGAGTTTTTAGTTAGCCAATCAGCTTTATAGTAGCCACCGCACTCTTCCTAATCAGTCAATGAGCAGGCAGTTACAAGAGAAAGGTCCAGTTGACCTCCGGTTAACCCGTTCCTTTTGATATGCTATTTGGCGTAAATACCTAGTGTCTTGGCCTGTTTTAAATCTATGTTATTTTTTAATATGTTAGTTTATATATATATATATATATATATATATATATATATATATATACATATATATATGCATGATAGTTTATGTATAGGTATGTTTGTTTATTTATTTATTTTTATTTGTTTATTTTCTATTGTTATTGTTAGTTTTAAAATTATTTTGTATCTCTATCCTAGAGTAAATTTTATCCTGCATACACAGTTTTTCGCCATTTCTCTCCTACAGTTTAATAGATGTTGGAGTTCTTTAAAGTATAGAATAGCAAATTTCTCATGAAGCCATAATCTACATGGATCGTCTAAGTCTGTGCATGTGTTTGCCTGTCTTACTATTTTCCATTCGACTACCGGCGAAAGTCCTCTTTCTTTGAGTTCCCAGTATTTATGTGCTAGGATTGTTTTCACACGATGTTTTTTTTTATTATTAAATGTACTTTTGTGGTCATAACATCAAGTTTTGACATTTAAGGAAGGTATACCTACGTAATATATTCAGGCTTTCTTTCACAAATATTGTACCCTGGTAAACTATGCTTTTGGTTAGACATAATTTTGAAGTGGGCAAAGTGTGTGGTATCTACAGTTGCATTTATCCTATTCGTTATTAGTATTTTTATTTTTATTTCTAGTATGGTTGTTGCTGTCCAGAGTTGGTTTATTATTATTATTATTATTATTATTATTATTATTATTATTATTATTATTATTATTTCTACTAGTTACATATGTGTCTTTTTTGGTAGTTTTAGTCTTGTCATGGTGTCCACTTTTTATTGTCTATTTTGTTGTTGTTTAATTATAATCTCTAAATTTTCGCAG
Organism: Euprymna scolopes; assembly: GCF_053919585.1. NCBI lineage: Eukaryota > Metazoa > Mollusca > Cephalopoda > Sepiida > Sepiolidae > Euprymna > Euprymna scolopes. The sequence goes on along the minus strand of NC_136505.1, from coordinate 41,750,514 downwards.
CAGCTGTAGTGTAACTTTAGGGTATTTTTATTGAAAATTTTGTGTAAGGGATTGGTGGAGGGAAAGCGATTTTCGCTAAGATCGAGACATTTCTTGCCAAGTTTTGTTTTTAACATTTGATTGTATGGCGCCGTATACCAGATTATATTTATATTTATTCTATTTTTAATTTTTATTATAGTTATTGGTGTTTTGTTACTTATATTTGATATCAACATTTTTGTATCCGCTATTTTTTGGGTTGTTTTATAGATATTGACTAACCTGTTAAATACATTTTCCTCGCTTGAGTTATTGCTGAGTCTACTTAGATCGAGTAAGGAATCTGTTTTATAATTGATGGTGGGTGATTGGACTTAGGATTTACGTAGATTGGATTAACGTTATCTTTTAAGTAGGGTTCATATGTGCTTTTACCTAAATTTAACGTGACGTCCGGGAAGTTTGTTATGTTTATTGTTGTGGTGGCACACATTCATTTGCATATATGGATAGTAATTACACATAAATAGGATGACTCAGTTAGTCTGAGTGTGTGTTCACCAGAAGCCACCGAAGGCCGCCGAGAGTAGATATGTTTCTCCAGCAAAGACTCTCTTATTTGACACAATTATGTAAATATCCTGTAAATATACCTTTTCCTAATACACTTCTTATTAATCTACCTTTGTTTGTTGAGTCGTCATTTGTATTGCTTTCTAGGTTACTTGTTTCAACCTGCAAACTTAACAGTGACGACGAGGATGAACGTCAAATATAACAGTTTGACGAAGAAATGGAAATAACTAACTAAAAAAAAGTACAATGCAACGGTTGACCTTTCTAAGGAATACAAGTTTTGACGAACGAAATAGTCGTAAAAACGGATTTTACGCTAAAGAGAAGTTCGAGTCAAGCGGAAAAAATGAATTATTCAGCGAACATTGGAAAACTGTAAAATATTTTCCTTGCGAAGTACAACACTAAAAGAAAGAAACGGTTGTTTCCCAAATTCCAAGAACAAAAACTACATTCAGGTTAAAAAAAGTAAACTCGATTAATAGTATTTTATTTACTAAAATACTAGTCGGAAAAAAGAGACAAACAAAAACCTTTAATTGCAGTCTCAAAGAAAAAAAACTCAAACGTTGCAAAAAAAAAAAAAAACAGCGACGATTTACGCCGTTTCCCGTGGAATCAATCTTTAAAAAAATAACAAACTATAAAAGTGAATCTTTGTAAAACGACAAACAGATTCGTATTACTAAATTACGAAGAACAGATTCGTATTACTAAATTACAGGGAAGTAACATACGAAGGAAAAAAAGTTCACCAGTGGATTTCCTAAATTGCTGTAAATACCAACTAAAGACTTTTTGGTAAACCAAATGTTTCTCTTCGGTATTTAAAGATGTTTTTAAACTAAAGTTGTCACTGGATAACGGATATAAGACAGTAAAACGTCAGGCAAAAAAAAAACAAAAAAATGTAAATGCAGTCTATACATTTTATTTTTTTCAATTGTGACTCGAGTTGAAAAAATTTTTTTTTTCTATGGAAAGAGTTGTACTTAAGTTCGGCTGTTATTTATTAGGAAATGCCTAAAACGGAAAAGTAAATCGTATTTAGTGGTTTCAGCAAAAGCCCCAGTTCTTATGTTGTGGGTGGATGAGCTTGACTCGCTAGCGAAGTGAGAAAATATTATTCGAGCAGCGATATTACTATTGAAAAGAGGAACTATGAACAATTTTTTATTCTAACACAAGACATTTTATACGGTACTGATATTGTGTTGGATGTGAAATTGTACAATTTTTCTTCGTAACTTAATTACTGCTAAGATACAAAAAAAAACAAACAAATGGAAGATTTATCTAGAATGTTAATGCATTTTTTGCAGCCGCAATAAAAGGCGCAATCCGAGCTAGATGCACGTAGAGAGTAGAAATTATTGAAATGTCAAATGGAACAAGAAGAAAGGCAGAAGAAATTGCAACTTGAACAAGAAGAAAGGCAGAAGAAATTACAATTTGAATATGAAGAAAGGCAAAATGAACGTTTTGCTAAAACACTGGAACTATTAAAGACTAACCGAGAAAATGTCGACAATACTAATTCCTCGCATACAACTATATTTAATAGCATGGACACATTTAATTATGTGTCGGAGGAAGAAAAGACTTTTGAAGCATACTATACAAGATACGAGGATGTTTTTCAACTGGACTGCAAAAGTTGGTCAAATAACCAGAAAGTGAGCCTTTTACTCAGGAAGTTGGGTGTAAGAGAACACAGCAAGTTCGTAGATTATATACTACCTAAAAAAACTACGGAATTAGATTTCATAGAAGCTGTAAAATTACCAAAAAGAATTATTTAATTCGAATATCTCTTTTTCATAAGAGATGGTTGTTTATGATAGGAAGATTGACAACCAAGATTATTTGACATACGCGTCAGTTGTCAATAAAAACTGTGATAATTTTAAGCTAGCGTAAACTAACAGTAGAAGATTTCAAATGCCTAATATTCGTACAAGGGTTAGTCTCCACGAAAAATGCAGAAATACGCGAACGAGTGTTGTCTAAGCTGGAATCTGAGCAAGATTTAACACTTCAGAAATTAGCAGAGGATTGTGAAAGGGCCATTACACTAAAAATGGATTCAAAAAGGATAGAAGAATCCGGAGTCGCATATGTAAGAATGGTTAGAAAACCATACACACCAACCAAGAACTATACAAATAAAAGCAGTCAAAACGGAACGACATATTCCAAATAAAATAATTATAATTATAGTAAAGAATATAACAAGTCTCTTCCTGGATATAACTGTAAGAGATGCGCTGAAAGACATTGGGAATCGGATTGCCCTTATGAGAAGAAAAAATGCTACATTTTCAAGAAAGTCGGACACAAAAGCGATTGTTGCAGATATAAAGATTTCACCAGAAAGAGAGTACAGCAAACAAAATCAAATGAAAAATTAGACAAAAATCAGCGAAAATACATAAAAGCGGAAATATTTAAAACGCCAATAAAATTACAACTGGATTCAGGATCCGATATTTCTATAATAAACTTGAATACATGGAAAAGTTGGGTAAAGCAACCATGATGAAAACAAGTAAATCAGCTCGGACAGTAACTGGTGGTGAGATAAAATTTGAAGGAGAAGTTATCCTTCCGATAAAATTGAAAGGGATTACGAAGAAATTAAAAATGTTCGTATTGAAAAATAGCGAAAACCTGTTGGAATAGATTTAATTGAGAAGTTTGGACTCTGGGATAAGCCAATTAATACATTCTGTAAAAAAATAGAATGCACTACTCCAACAACAGAAAATATAAAAGCGGACTTAAAAAATTATTCCCTGATGTATTTATGACTAAATTAGGTCGTTGCAATAAATTTAAGGCCTCGTTAAAACTTAAAGAAAACACCAGCCCAATTTTTAGAAAAAAAGCGAAACGTTCCGTTCGCTGGGTTGGAAAAGATTAATAAAGAATTAGACAGATTGGAACAGACAGGAATACTATCAAAAATAGAACATAGCGACTGGGCAGCCCCCACCGTATATGTAAAGAAAAAGATATTGAAATCTGTGCGACTTTAAATCTTGGGAGAAGGGTGTTGTGGTGGCATACATTCATTTGTATATGTGGATAGTAATTACACATAAATAGGAAGACTCAGTTAGCCTGAGTGTGTGTTCACCAGAAGCCACTGAAGGCCACCGAGAGCAGATATGTTTCTCCAGCAAAGACTCTCTTATTTGACACCATTATGTAAATATCCTGTAAATATACCTTTTCCTAATACACTTCTTATTACATCTACCTTTGTTTGTTGTGTCGTCATTTGTATTGCTTTCTATGTTACTTGTTTCAACCTGCAAACTTAACATTTATGTTAGATAATGCGTCTGCTTTTAGGCCTAATTATCTCATTTCCTTGTGTGTGATTTTCTTAAAGTTATCTTCCTTGACTTTGTTGGAGTTTGTAATTATAGATAGTCCATCATCTCTATATAGGCCGATATCCGTAGTGTCAAATATGCTTGTGATGGTATAAAGAATGAATAATCCCACAAGATATGATGCCTCTGCAGAATCCAGGGCACCCATCACCAAATCAAACGAATTTGGCTATTTTAGTTTTTATCTAGTTGTTATTATTATTTACTAGAACTGATTTTCTAAATTTTTTAATGATGTTGATTTCTTCCGAAGATTTATCAGTGTATGCCCTGGCAAATTCTAGGGCAATGTTGAAAAGTTCTTCGGATATCGAGGGATAGAAATCTATGATGTCGAACTGTATAAACGTACATTTACTTTTGTTTTCTATATTTTTAAACCAAGTGATTGCCTCGGCAGTATTTGCCCACTGGTTTAATTCTAGGTCTTGTTTGAGTTGTTTGTTTGCTCTAGAAAGCATTGCTTTGCTAATTCTACCTATTTCTGGTTTAGTTGGGTTATCAAGCGGGTGCTGGAGTTATTATTGTAGTCACATTTGTGGTCTTTGAGCAGAATGTATGCCTCTCTAGGTTTCAATTTGCCAACTTTATCGCTAATTCATTGGTAATTTGTTTAGTTTCAGTATTTATTATATCTATGGAGTCGCGTTCGTATGTATCCAGTTTTTTGTAGTTTTTTGTAATGTTTTCTGTGATTAGTTTATTATATTCTTGTTTATCTATTTTATAAAGTTTTCTAGTTTTATCTGCTTTTACAAGGATTTTATTAGAGTTGTTTATTTTTCTAACGATTTTGTGTAGTTTCCGTTTGAAATTGTTAGGCTGATTGTGAAATTCTAAGATTTAATTAGAATTGTCTGCAAAGGACCATTGCACAAGGGGTAATACACTTGATAAATTAATCTGTGAAGTAACAGTCCTTAGTGACAACAACACTCAAAATACAATTGTAAATTACGCAGTATTCCTACACAGACATGGTAACAGACCGAGAGTATTGTCATCTCCCTTGGATTAAATAAAGGTTTCCGTTAATAAATTTCGTCAAATTGCCAAGTTCGACAGAAAGATTTCCAAGTTTGGCAAGCTACGCCTGAGCTAGGTTAGAGGTTACATTGGCCGCAACGTTGTGAAATTAATAAAAGAATTAATAAAATAATGAGTACAATAGTCCGAAGAATCGAAATAATACGAAAATTCAAAATTGCAATACTTATATAAAAACGCTCAAACTAAGTGTATAAAATGTTTTACATAAGCAGGCTCCCAAACGGGAGGTAAGTTCGTCATCCTGTGTATCAATACACAATTACTTTGACCTACATATAACAATAGAACAAACAATATTTGTATTTATTTCTTTTTTCCCCCTACAATTGCGATCAGGTTTTAGCAAAGGCTTTCAAATGTTGGACGCCATTAAAACACATTTCCGGCGGCTTTTTTTGTATTTTTTCCACAGAAATCTGGAGGTAGTTTTAAGACCGAATCATGAAACACATTGGACTAGAATCTTACACTGCTTCCGAAGCTGATGTAAAACAAACGTAAAATGTAAAGTTTATTTGTAAACTTTTTTGTATTTTCTTTTGTCTCAAACTCTTCATTTTTTTTATATTGGTGTTTTCTAACAGTTAAACAAAAACAATTCTGATACAACCATCCAATATTGTAAGTTGATATCCGCGTTGGAGATTAAATTTAGAACCTAACTTACTCACAAATATTAAAAGCAACGATAACAGCAACAAAATATTTCTGTAACTACTATTACTGATATTACTAATAATAATCTATATATTTATAAGATAGCGTGTGTGTTCTTTTGTGTATCACACTTACATCTGTGTGGTTTAAATAATATGTATTTCCATTTCTTGTTATGAAGTATTTTACCAACATTTCTTCATAAATTTTGGTTTCGGTTTTGTTTATAGCTGATGGCACTCAAGTCATCTTTTTTTTGTATGAATAATTTTATCAAGAATTCTTCATAAGATTTGCTCTCAGTTTCGATTATGGCTGAAGGCACTCATTTATATATATTTATATATATATATATATATGCATATATATGCATGTATATATATGCATAGATCATCGTATAACGATTAGATCACTGTCTGACTGACGTAAAGAACATTTAAAATTAAAATCTTTAAATTCAACGTTATTTCACGCGGTTTATCGTAGCCAAATGGATACGGTCTTTCCTAATCGAGCCAAAGATGGCTCGTGTTGCCGAGTTCGAATCTGTCGACTGGTGCTAATTGTGACACCCTGCACTGGAGATTCCCGAAAGGATGAAACACTAGTGTATGTGTATATTTGATTATCATCGTAAAAAAATAATTATGACAACGCTAATTAAGAAACTTGTTTCTTACTGTTGAGCACTTTCAGTTGAATTAAGTCGGTCGATTTAGCTCTTATGCATAGATCATCTTATAACGATTAAATCAATGTATGACTGACGTGAAGAATATTTAAAATTAAAATGTTTAAATTCAACGTTATTTCATGCGGCTAATGGTAGCCGAATGGATACGGTCTTTGCTAATCGAGCCAGAGATGGCTCGTGTTACCGAGTTCGAATCTGTCGACTGATGTTAATAATGACACCCTGCACTGAAGATTCCCGAAAGGATGAAACACTAGTGTCTGTAGGTATTTAATTATTATAGTAAAAATAATTATATATATATATATATATATATATGTATTTAGAAAAATAGAAAAACCGAATGAAATTATTAAAATAATCAACGATTCATCCTTATTTCAGAGGACATCTTCAGAATATTTAAGTAAAAATGCAAGAAAAGAAAAAGTCATAGATCATACGAAAAAGAGAACAGTGTTTGAATCCTATCCATGTTGGGAAGGACAAACATATGTGTGCGTATCGGAAGGTTGGGTTGTTCAATGCCTGTATATACACTTTTAAAAATGCGTTAAATAAATATGTGCATTTTTTTTCTGTAAACTTATTCATTTTGTTGGAATATTTCAGGAAAAACGGTTAGCCACGATCTGTTTTGATATTTTGTTCTCTGATAAATATTTTCCCTATGCTAGGGGCTAAATGGTAGAAGCCTTTTCTTTGCGTAATAGTATTAGTATTTAATATTAGTGCTGATTCTAAAAGTCTTCTTTTAGCTCTATCTATCACGTATTTAATAATTTTCGCATGATCTAAATTAAAGAGTGATCGTGTTCTGCACAATGGCAAAAGACGCCGGTATATATTCCATCCCATGTAACAACTGTCAACAAGCGTACATAGGTGAAACACAGCGAACATTGAAATTAAGACTTTACGAACACAGACGAGATATAAGAAATGGTAACGCCCTACACGAACTCTTTTGCCATTGTGCAGAACACGATCACTCGTTTAATTTAGATCATGCGAAAATTATTAAATACGTGATAGATAGAGCTAAAAGAAGACTTCTGAATCAGCACTAATATTAAATACTAATACTATTACGCAAAGAAAAGGCTTCTACCATTTAGCCCCTAGGACACGGAAAATATTAATCAGAGAACAAAATATCAAAACAGATCCTGGCTAACCATTTTTCCTCAAATATTTCAACAAAATGAATAAGTTTACAGAAAAAAATGTACATGTTTATTTAACGCATTTTAAAAAGTGTATGTATAGACATTGAACAACCCAATCTTCCCATGCGCATACATATGTTTTTCCTTCCCGACATGTATAGGATTCAAAAACTGTTCTCTTTTTCGTATGATCTATGACTTTTTTTTCTTGCATTTTTACTTCAATATCCTGAAGATGTCCTCTGAAATGGGGACGAAACGTTGATTATTTTAATAATTTCATTCGGTTTTTCTATTTTTCTCAAAACATAACGTAAACCACCGCTGGTATTATATATATATATATATATATATATATATATATATATATATATATATATATATATATATATATATATATCGTGAAAGCAAAATCAAGACGTCAAAAAGGGGTGTTGATGGCAACAAAAAGTGTATTTCCTTTTCAGTTACAATTGTTTCCATGTCCAGTCGGACAATTTCAAACATTATATCGTTTGAGGATTTTCCAAAACCAGCATTTCTTCAGACTTTATGGATAAACACACTTTTGACAATAGAGTATTTTTAAAGAGAAATAAAAAAAGAAAAAATTCCTTAACGGGAAAAGCATGTGAGAAACATTTACCTTTGCTGTAGTTACGGAAAAGCTTATTTAAGTATTAATATATCGCCTAATTTTCGTATCCTTATTTAAGAACAGAGTCATGAGAAGTTTTCACAGAAAACTCTAAGCCATTTTTTAAAAAAAAGTGTATATATCCCATTCGTTGAGTTCCTTGATTAGATCTTGCTGTTCCTTTATTTCCCAATAATTATTTTTTTATAAAAAGATTTTTTTAATTTCTATATTTATAGTATGACCGTAACAACCTTGCAATAACGTTACGGTTAATTTTAGTTTCGTATTTTGGCATGTAATGTTTACAGATTACCGTTATTATAGTACTTAGATTTAAAGTTTAATTGAATATGAGAATAAATTTTTAAAAATGTATAATATATATTAATTTTTGTACGTCATTTCAAGTGATGTATTCTAATCTATTTATTATTATTTAATGTTTTAAAATTTATTGTCATTCTACTTGAATATATTTCCATATCGTTTCTAAAGACAATTATGAAGGGAGATAATCCAATTATGTTGTTAATAGCTACTAGTTACTTCTGTTGGAAACTTGGTCGATTTTTATTCCCTATAACAGCTACAGGGAAATAATTCAGGCCGTTTTATGTTTTCTGTTCATTGATTACTAAAAAGCGTCTATGATTTAATAATTAATTTAATCAGACAGATCCAGAACGTGCTACGATGGCTTATTTAACAAATTGAGGATATAAATTATGTTTTTAATCTTAAAATTTTTTTTTTACGCATGGGTTTAACCCACATCTGTTATTAATCACTTATGCTGCTCATGTCTTATAATTCTTGTGTTGTATTCTTGGGTATCTAAATAAAACAGTATATATCCTCTAATTATTATTCTGACAGGAAAACGACCCAATAGCTACAAATGTGTTTCACTCATATGAGAAGATGTCTACTACTGCATTTATGGGTAAAACATTTAGAACAGGGAGGAAAGTAAGAAAATAAGCAAATCAGCATGGATTCTTCGAACTTAAGATGTCAGATGACAAAATCAATTAAATTAATTTTCAGCCCCCACATTGCTAATTTAATTTTTAATAAAGACTAGTTAAATTTTTAACATTTAAACTAGTTTTTTTATTAAAAATTAATATTAAATTCCAAACTCGAAATCAAGCCAACAACCATCGAGTCTATAGTTAGTTGATTTAACTACCATCCACGAAGACAGGCGCTGTTACGCTTCTGTTAATTTAAACTAATCTCGTTATTTTATGAAAAAAAAAATTAACATGAACATACCTGATTCCATTTCTTTCTTCGGAGTGAATTGAAGGGCAGGGAGACTACTTGTAGCCTGCATGAACCACAATCTTCACAGGTTTGTTCACATAATTCTGGAAGCTATTGACTCATTCTACAAGCACTTTCCTCTTTCTTCCAACCTGTTTTCCATAGAAGAGACGTTGCGAGCTTAACTACTTTATCGTTATTTTCACGGCAATTGCTCGTCTGAGCTCCATCTATGGTACCTCCTCGTCAAACTTTTATGAAATGCACTTCTCTAGCTGAAAAAAATTATCAATCATTTCCTCCACTCTTTATCTGTGCCTAAACTTAAACGTAGATTCCATGAACAATGCTCCTTTTTAAAACTGCAACCCTGTGCAACTCTCTTCCGTTTTCTTACTTTCCAGCTGACTAAATTTGGTCGTTTTCAAGTCAAAAGTAATATCAGTTTTCAAAACAGGGTCCATACTTGCACAACAAATTTACAATGTGGTCAAACTAAGAAATTTTACAACTTGTGCATAATTCTTTTGTTCTTTATATGGCACTAGCAGTTCAGCCGGGTTTGCTCAGGCCTTATGAACTGTTAATAACTTTATGCGCATATTTATATATATGAATTTAAATGTTTGACTCATGTCCCGGTTACCTACATAAAAAATTTCAAGAATTTAGACCTAAAATTGGAGAAGAGTTTAGTAGAGTCTGCAAAGGTCAACTCTTTCAACTTTGACCTCTTGGCAGCCTAATTCTTGCTGCATGTCTGAATACCCTTTATGTAAAACTTCAAATGTTTAGACTCCAAATTGGCTGAATAGTTTGCTAGAGATCACTAAGGTCAATTCTTGTGAACTTTGAACCCTTGGCAGCCAAATTTTCCGGCCCGAAACCGATTAAAACGCTTGTTCTATGTCTGAATATACTTTATGTAAAATGTCAAATGCTCATACATATAATTGGCTGAGGAGTTTGGTAGAGACCGAAGATGTCAATTTTTTTTTAAATTTGACACAAATTTTGACCTCTAAACATCTATTATTTTGGGTTCGAATCAAATTACAAAGTTTTATATATCCCCAAGTTAGCTACATCTGAAATTACAAGTGGTTAGAACCAAGATTAGCAGAAGAGTTTAGTAGAGTTTTCAACGATGGAATCATTGAACTTTGATCCTTTGACTGTCAAATGTCTAGCTGAAAACAGCTCAAAAAGATTTTCCCAAACGCAATACCCCTTTATGCCAAATATTGAATATGTAGTCTGAAAATTGACAGAGTAGTTTGGTAGGGAAATGTAAACACAAACACAGGCAATTTTACTTTTATAAATATATTAAGTTGTCATTTATAACACGAGATATTTCGTTTACCCTTTTAGAGGTTTTTGCCTACTATTTGCTACCATTAAGGTTATAAATTATGTTGCCCCTGATATATTTCTTGTTCTTCAACTGCAAAATCTAACGCCATAATTGAGTGCCGAAGTCCTCATTTCATTATAATTCATATATATATATATATATATATATATATATATATATATATATATATATATATATATATTTGTGTGTATGCTTGTTTTTTAGATACTGTTGAATGAATCCAATTATTTATCAAAGTGCATTTTTACCTAAATGCGAGTTGAAAATATTTTTCCTTTAACCTATTTGGTACCTCCATATATATATATATATATATATATATATATATATATATATATATATATATATATATATATATATATATATATATATATATATATGCGATTTACATCGCGATTTATGTAGATGTTATTTGTTTTGTTTTTGCGATACGTTTCGAATGAATTCAATTATTTCCAAAAGTGTATTTTTACCTAAATACGTGTCAGTGGATAATCATATTAAAATATACCAAATTGGTTAAAGGGAAAATATTTCCAAGTCGCATTTAGGTTCGTTCACAAGGTATTACAAAAAACAAAAGCTAATAATATTTCAAAATCGCGATTTATCCGAATAGATAAATGGACAATTAGTTAGAGTTTAGGCTTCTTACCAAGGGGTCCCGAATTCGAATACACTCAGCCACTCTGACGAGCCGTAGACAACAAAACACATGCCAGTGGATAATTACCTTAAAAAAAAACAATATATATATATATATATATATATATATATATATATATATATATATATATATATATATATATATATATATATATATCCTGTATAATAGATCAGTTTTCATAACTTTAGTTATTTTTGGTGAATTGATATGTTTCATTTATTATTTACGTTTAAGTGTGAAATAAAATTTCTATCGTTAAACGCGTAGATTATAAGTATATCACTTGGTTTTATTTCTATATTTCAACATCCGTTCAGAAATATTTTATTTGAAGCTCTAAACAAGCAAAAATACGTAAAGTGATACAAGTTAAACCGTTAAAATTAACTGGTTTTCATGCATCAGATGACAAATATTATTTTTTTTTTGTTGTTATTCTTTTTCTTTTTTTCGAAGATCATTTTACAAAGTGTTTGGAAACAGTATGGTTATACCTGATGATATCAAACGATTCGCGAGACGCAAAAAATACCAAAAGAAATAGAGGAAACAGTCACCAAGCTGATCTTAACCGTATCCGTCTCACTTGCGTATCATGTTAATGCTTATTCTTCGACATGAGGGGAAGCGGCAAACGAACTGGATGGATTTATTTATTAATAACGCTTGAAATTCTGCTGCAAATGCGACCAAATCACACAGAAATATTCCGGTGCATAATGCAGAAATAGTACGGTAACCTTCTTTATTTAGCATGCCTAACTTTAATTATACATATATGGTTATTTCATGCTACGTGACGATGCGATTATATTTAAAATGTGAAATTAGTAAATATTATTTATTTCAATTCCACGGCGGAAAGATTAGACACAAGCGTAGTCTAGTGCGATATTATGACTGGAGGAATCCATGTTATATATATATATATATATATATATATATATATATATATATATATATATATATATATATATATATATATATATATCAGCTCACAAACCATGACAGCTAACAAATCGGAAGTCCACGATGTCAATCCGATGAACACTTTTTTCTCTTCTTCGTCATGATCTAATAGGAGGTCGAAGTCTCCCGAAAATAAAATATACCTTGATTCGGTGCTGTTTAAATCCGTGTGTTTCGCGCTTAAACCAAGAGACCACACACACGGATTTAAATATTACCGAATCAAGAAGTATTTTCTTTTCGAGGGGCTTCGACCTCTCATTACATCATTATGAAGAAGAAAAAAAACTAAATCGGACTGACATGATTATTGGCGAAAATTCAGACTTTACCAACCATATCAAAAATAAATAAAACCTTTAACAGCCATATAAAAAATAAATAAAAATGATTTTTTTTATTTCACAACATTTTCTTATTTTTTATTTCACAACATTTGTTTCACAACATTTTTTTCATTTTTTATTTCACAACATTTTTTCATTTAAATATACAATTATCATTATAATTATTTTTAATACTTAGACACTAATAATAGAAACTAGTGTTTAATGCCTTCGGAAATCATCAGTGCAGATACTTATAATTACTTCTGGTCGGCAGAATTGAACTTTTCTCGAAGTCATCGCTTACTCTATAAGCAAGGAACAAGCAACATGGCCAACCTTTACCGCGAGAAATTCAGTTAGAACTAACATTTATATAAATGTCTAGACGGCTATAGTGATCCTATGATTATAACATCAAAATTGACAAATATGTGACATTTTCTCATAACATTTTATGTACATATCCGAAAAAAAAATGCTTATCATTTCAAGCTTAAAGACGTTCTCATGAGAAACTTTGCATCACTTATTTTTAGCGAGCACACTTTATTTAATAAATACGATTTAAACAATTCAGAACTCGAATAAAACTAGAATCTTTGATTTATTTCGATAATGACTGCTTAAATATAATTATATATTTAGAGTTCCTTAAACAAAATAACAATTCAGAATAAAAAAAAACAAAAAAAAACAATCACACATCTTCAATATAAACATATATAACTTAAACAACATGTTCGGAAAATCAGATTAAACTGCATATATTGATTTTAATAGAAGTAATAAAATAGATACAAACGAATGCTGCAAATCAATATGATAACTATTGAAATAAACACGTCTCCAATAGACTAATCGTTAACGACAATGTTAATGGATTCTTTCATGTAGTTGGGTCGGCGGAGGGGGGTCATATCGGAGACACATAATACAGAAGATTATAATGACATTTGTATACCGTTTACAACACGACGACGGTGACGATTCCTGGGAACTTCATATTATTATTACGGAGCTGAGAGATTTGATGCAACACTGCATGATGATGATGAGATGGAGATGGAGTAGGAGGAGGAGGAGGACGACGACGACGACGACGACGACAACGATGATGACGACGACAATGATGATGATGATGATGGTGGTTCTTTTAATATCAGAGGAGGGGGATACATTATTAACTGATGCTGAACCATTTATGCAACAGTTCTTCTTAACACAGATATCGGGAAAACAGAGAGGAGATAAATTATTGATGATGGCGGAGGGGACACATGATACTTTGAGGGAGTTATACAAAGTGTTTTTTTGTGAATGACGACAGACGAAGACAACTATTGATGATAGTGATTCTTTATTCCTCCACTGGTGATGATCAGGGATTCAAGCCTTTACGATTACAGTGTTGAATCCCCCCCTTTCGCCTCCAAGAGGGCGCAAGCTCCCAGTCTGGCCGACTCTCTCCGACTGTCTGTCTTCCGTGATTGTCTCTAACTTTTAACACTGTCTCAATATATTGGGAATTTCCTTTCATTATGACGTCAAAACATGCTTCGCCACGTGAAATTTATTCACGTGGATTTTACCTATGAATGTCCAAATACACTTTTGGCAAATAACGAATTCACAATTTGAATTGTTCAATATCAAACCTATTTGTTAATCATTATTTCTAAACTCGTATTGACCATTTCTTTAATATCCAGTTATTTCTAAACAAAAAAATGAACAATAAACTGCATTCAAAAATTAAATATCTATCTCTCACATAAATGATATTTCGTTATTTGCGAGAACAATGACAATCGTTCTGCATTCGTAGGATTAAATATCTATTATCTTTTAACACTTGCTTACTGGGTTCGATTCTAACCTTTTCCAAATATCATTTTCAAACTTATCTAGTTTGCGTTCTTACTTACTGGGGCCTGCCCCTTTTCATAACATCTCATTTTAAAATAAATAAAGTAATTTTAACAATAACTCTAGCATTCGCCCTAATCCAAAGTAGGAGAATGTGTGAAATAATTAATAACAAAATAAATCTACAGATGCATACTCTCGAAGGAATCATTTTGTTTTATAATATTGAAAAAAATATGCATTTTCATACAATTTATCATTGTGGATTTCTATCGATTCCTGTTCGAAGAACTATTAAACATCGCCCTAACTACAAATATATCTCTGGATAAAAAATGTATAAGTACATATACATATGTAGATAAATTGGGTAGAGTGTGTGTAAAGAAAATTTAAACTCTACACTTAAAAGACACGAAAATCTCCAAAAATATAGAAGATGAATAGCAAACAGTGTAACACAAAAAAGCTTTTTTAAAGAAATATTGCATAGAGAAAAATAAAATCTATAATATAAAGCTGAATGTGTGTGTGCGTGTGTGTGTGTGTGTGTGTGTGTGTGGTCACGAATAGGCTTCTATATGGTTGACTATTATAGAAAACTGATCACATATAATGATAGAAGATGTATCGAGACACAGGAATGGGTATGTTTTATCTGGCAGAACGATGGTTCATTAAAATTGTGGGGTCTGCGTTCGCGCCTGGTCCACAAAGTATGGAAATAAAAATTTAAAAATAAAAAAAAAAAACGTTTACAAGTGTTTTTGATATAGATGTACATAAGAATACTTTGATAAGTATGTTTTAACTTAAATAGGGATGGTATAATAAAATTGTAGGGTCTGCGTTCGCGGCTGGCCTCCATAGAATGGAAATAGGCACAAACTTTAATAAACATTTTTCATATCTATCTGCATAAGTTTACTTTGATAATTATGTTTCAGTTTGAAGAAACATGGTATAATAAAATTATGGGGTGTTCGTTCGCGCCTGACCTCCATAGAATGGAAATATGTCATAAAGTTTAACAAGTTTTTGTTTTTTTTAATATAGATCCACAGAATATTCTGATAAGTGTTTCAGTGTGAACAGGTATGGTATAATAAATTATGGGGTTTATCTATTTTTACTTTTATCATATTTTGCTTTGGTTTTGATACCCCCAAATTCGAATATATCTCTTTACCACCCTTCCTTTTCATAACCTATCATACATCAGAGTCCATTTTTTGTAGGCTGTTTTTGGACCCAGTCAACGACGGGTACTTTTGCTAGTGAAATATAAAACTAAATATAAAAAAATTAACTAAACCAACACTGTAAATATAAAAAAAATATTCTAAGTACGCCCGTGTAAACATTGTATCGCTTATAAATCTGACATTCAGAAAACAAGTAGAATTAGAAGTCAGATAAACGTCTGTTTCAGATAGGCTCTTCCATTAGCTAATGAAAACATTAACTCATGGAAGGGAATAACATTTAATCTGATTGGTTAAGTCGCTAAAGTAAACCCTTCGTGTATATAAAACACATTCAAGGACACATATTTTATTTACTTTAGATTTTCAGTTCCCTGCTAGTACGAACCGGTGAAGCCTCTGTATGGATTAATTTTATAATTATATTTTATGGCATATGTACAGACACATGTATATATATATATATATATATATATATATATATATATATATATATTTATATATATATATATATATATATAAGTTTTATATATATATATATATATATATATATATATATAAGTTTTATTTTTATTACCGTATATTTCTGTTAAGTTACATTATTGTTTCAGCTGCCCGGCTGTTTTTTTGCCGTCTGTAGCTTCCTCAGACTTTTACACCTACAGACGGCAAAAAAAAAAAAACGGCGGGGTAGCTGAAACAATAATGTAACTTAATAGAAATATACTGTAATAAAAAATAAAACGCATATTTGCTCTACAACAGTATTGAGCACTTTCTTCAGTTTTTATTAATTACCATTTCTACTAAACTATATATATATATATATATATATATATATGTATAGATATATTGTATATATATATATATATAAATGTGTATATATATATATATATATATATATATATATATATATATATATATAGAGAGAGAGAGAGAGAGAGAGAGATACATCTATATACAGTAAATTGTCCTGGGTATCCAGTTTGTTTGTATCAACACCTTAATATTCTAATGCGTAACTAATACTTTCACTGAAATAATAAAATTAAAAACATAAAAAAACAATTTCTTTTTGAAAACCTTTTCTTTGCTTATATATATATATATTATTTTTCAAATACTTTATACATGCTTATTTTAAGGCACGCATGAATTAAAATTGATTTTTTTCTTTTATTTTATGCGCAATAGTTTCTTCTTAATTTACCGAAAATTTCTGATATTTTTTTTTGTTTTAATTCACAATAAAATAAATTCTTATTTTTTACGGATACACACACACACACAAACATACACACACACACATATATTTATATATATATATATATATATATATATATATGCGTGTGTCTGTCTATGCGTGTGCTTGTCTTTGCGTAAATAAAAGAAACATAAAATGAGGGATAGCTATTTGGACACGTTAACTCGTTAAAAAAATATAGGTTTTAAGAGTTCGTCATCCACGCCGGGCATCTCGCTATTAGAAAAGTGGAAACAGCTGATCCGACACAAGAAGACACTGTTTAATCTGTTGCGGTCAGTACAAGAACCCCACTTAACCATTACATGTTTTAGTTTCGATTTTAAAGCCAAAAAAATGTTTGACAACAACTGGAGTCACACCCAAGAACACGTGCAGACGAACCCGCATTCCTACTTATAAAGTTCAATTTAAATCTGGTTGAGCTGAAGTGATAGAAAGAGTACTTAACTTATATAACAGGGTTAAAATATAGTACGACTCACTTATACAGACACACATACGTGTATGTATAATAAGAAAAGGAGAGATAGGGGAAGAAAAGAGATAGAAAGAAAGACATGTATATGTTTCATTTATAAAAATTAAGAAAAATATATCAAACAGTAATTATTTCACTCTTACGTATTATGTTTTTTTCTTTACGTGTGATAGATTAAGCTCTCAAGCGGGAAATATATTTGATATCAAGCATAATTGTCTTGCTTGAGCGTTAAAACCGCTCTAGAAGTGTAAGCCATGATTAGTTTCTAAACAGTTTCCGATGGTTCGTTATCCTACACAAGTCCTGAGAAGTGATTGGTTTGAAGTAGACAGTTCCACAGAGCAAAAGATTCTTACCGTGTCGAGACATAAAAAAAAAACATAAGCGAAATTGCTATGGAAAGGTTTAATATTTATGGAGCAACTCTGGTTTTTGATTGGTTGGTAGCAGAACGTGAATTAGCAGCATCGTTTATAAATAGAATCGCCTGACTGTACGAGATTATACTCCATAATTCAACTTGGATGATGGGATGTGTCTCCTAGCGGCTTCGGCTGTAGGGAGACAGAGTAGAGTACTCGTCAAGGATTCATTCTTGACACTCAGCTCGACAGGTGAGGGTCCGAGATTCGGCCCAGCAACTGTCGAACTGAGGTACACCACTGTTGTACTACCTAGGAGGTCCACCCTCCCAGGCCTTGCCACCGGGATTTCCGGTTGGACAAGTTATTTGCTTGTCGTCTGAGGCGCCCCTACCGGGGGATGCCGATGGGGATGGGATGCCCAGGCAATTTTTGATGAGGAAGAGTGCCACTCCTTTAAGGGAGCTTACCTACTCTCCACCTTCCGGCCTTGTGCCACCTTTTTGTGTGGTGGACACCAAATAAATAACTACCCCGATAATTAAAAAATATTGTAGCAACCGCTTATCAGGTTTATGAGTCCCCGTTTGAAAAATTCTGCGCATTCGTAAATAAATAAAACCAATGTCATAAATGCCTTTGTTAATCTCTAATTTACAGATTGTCCCTTTGTTATTTTATTTATTTTTAAATAGATGTACACATTTTTAATTTACTACACTATATTAAAAAAAACAAATATATAACACAGAAATATTTTTTTAAATTGATTAGCATCACAAATAAATACAAATCGTCCCGCTTAAGTGTTTTACTATTGTTTTTCTTTTTTCCTTTTTTAATAACAAAGTATACATAAAATATATCGGCGTTTTACGAATAGTTCTTTTCCGTATTTCATTTTTTTCTTACATTTCTGTGTATGACTTTTAAAAAAATTCTGATGTTTATATATAGTTTCTAAACGATACACAACCGGAGATAATAAAACCCATATTCGCTTTTTAAGTCCCAAAATTTTAAAATTATTATTTTGGATGTTATTTTAATTGCAAATTGGAATCTTTTTCTAGCAAACAAAAAATACGTAAATATGTAAATAAACACAAAAAACTTCTTGATAAATTTACATATTTAAAACAAAATATTTGGTATTTTTCCGACCTAACTCCAATCTACTCTTCTTGATAAAAATTTTCAATGACCTTTAAAGATAATAAAAACGAATGGTTGGTTGGTTGGTTGTTTTTGTTTTACGGCATATCAACCCTTTTTAGGTTATTTAATAGAATATATTTTGTTTTTTCAAGTCAGTAACAGGTACTACCACTCCGGGTCAGAGTGGACTTGGGAGGCGATTATACTGGCCAATATGCGCATATTGTATATATGCGTGTGCAGGGCAGGGATGTATGTGTACATGCGACCGTTTCTTTTAAGTATATATGTGTGTACGTGCGTATGTGTGTACCCGTGCCGCGGCCTCTAGCTAACCATCTCCAAACAATTAATAACAAAATAAAAACTAAAAAAATTAACAAACCGAATCATAGCCCCCCCCCCGCCTCCAAACATAAGCGAACACCCAACAGGTCAAGACATACTTACCAAGAAATCATCTCACCAACGAGATGCAAAAAACTTTAACATTAAGACTCGAATTTTAAAGTAACTCCCCTCCTCCTACGCCCACATATTCCCCTTCCCCTCCATGTATCCATATGCCCTCAGCCACTCCAGAAATGAACTTCCCAGACCCTCCCCCACAAGTTCCTTAAACCCCAAAACTAAAACATTACCGACATACCAAGCGCCCCGTCCCACCTCCCCCTTGTTCCCTTCCTCTCTTTCTTCTGCCCTCCTCGCACCCCCGTGATCTCATTCATTCTTTCATCCCATAATAACGAACATTTCTGTAAAAGTCTGAGGAAGCTACAGATGGCCAAAAAAATGTCCGGGTAGCTGAAACAATAATGTAACTTAACAGAAAGATACTGTAATAAAAATAAAACGCATATTTGCTCTACAACAGTATTGAGCACTTCTTCAGTATTAATTACCATTTCCACTATTGTAATATTGTATATATATATATATATATATATATATATATATATATATATATATATATATATATATAGACAATATTACAATAGAAAAATGCGAGCATTGTTAAGCTTAAACATGGAAAAGTAATTACAACTGGAAAAGAAAAGGACAAGATGATCTAGTAAAAATATCATAAATTTATAGCTTAAAATGTTGCAGTATAAAGATTTTTTAAATTCAATTTGTAACATTACATAATCAATCCTTATGCTGCAATATTTTAAGTTATACATTTATTATATTTTTTACTAGAATATCTTGTCCTTTTATTTTCCAGTTTTAACAACGAGTCCTTTACTTTTCTATGTTGAAGCTTAACCATATTGCTTTTCATGCTCGCATTTTTTACTATAATCCATGATTTTTCCAGGCTTTCAATAAATTCACTTGTTCTTTGTTTAACATCAGTCTTATTTCTTTTCTCCCATAAACCCATATGCAATATCAACGCAAGGCACTCGTCTTCTTTCAATAAAATCCCACAGTTATCTCCCCTTCTATACTTTCATTCTCTTTTCGAGACAGCGGTGAATTAGTAGCAACAGTAGTAACTGAAACGGCATAATTGCTAGGAAATCAGTCATTAAAAGCGTCGCTCACCTCTGTACATATTTTTACTATTTTGAACACCAGTACATTCATCATAACGTTTGTTTTACTGAACGAAAATTGAAAATATGTTCACAATATAGCTTAGAATGTGATCTATAAACTGCAATAATTGTTTGAAATGTGGTCACTAAATGAGTGATCGGTGAAGCTTTAAAACAGTTCTTAATAACTAAAACTGGCATTTAACCATATATTAAAACGCTTTCGTGTTTGAATGAGACACACACACACAAACATACATATATATGTATGTATGTATATATATATATATATATATATATATATATATATATATATATATATATATATTCTAAAGAATGTCAAAAACATATAAAGAATGAAGTTCAAATTCCTATCAAAAAAAAAAAAAAAAACTGAATTTAACTTATCGGAGACTTAGTACCTACATAATCCGACTTCTAAACAGTTTATTATTACACACAAAAAATATTCAACTATATAGGGATGAAAAACAAAAGAGAAAGCCTTAGCAAAAATTGCTAAATAGAAATGGACTTAGCATATACATAAGCCGATTTCGCAAAAGTTTTCAATTATAAAAGGGGATGAAATGTAGATTGTAAAACAGGACAGCTGTAAAATACATGGCTCTCCAATAGATAATGCATTTTCCCCAGTAAGAAAATTTAAAATACGGTTACTATTTATACAAATATACAAAAAAAAATAAAATATAATAATAATAATATATAAGTAAATTTAACAAGATTACAAGATCTATTCTGCGGCATGTTAACTAGCATATAAATCCAATGAGAATAAAATGCATAAAAGCTTAAGTACCTTTCGTAGCAGAAAAGCAAATAGATAAGAGGACAGAAAACTAAGTATACATGTCTGAAAACCCAATATATAATCTAATGAAGCTTGGAGTAAAAAGAATGTAAAAGAAAATATAAAAAAACAGTTAAAATTCCTCTACAAAACAACAAAAACTACATTTAACCTTTAAAAAGAGAATTCAACTATGTAAGGATGAAAAAAGAAGACAGAGCCTGAAC
This sequence comes from Euprymna scolopes, assembly GCF_053919585.1. Classification (NCBI taxonomy): domain Eukaryota; kingdom Metazoa; phylum Mollusca; class Cephalopoda; order Sepiida; family Sepiolidae; genus Euprymna; species Euprymna scolopes. The sequence continues at coordinate 41,728,809 of NC_136505.1, read as the reverse complement.
TAAAATTGCTGAATAGAAATAGATTGAGCATTTGCATATATATATATATATATATATATATATATATATATATATATATATATATTAATGCTCAATTATGAAATGTGATAATTTTTTTAGCTTAAACCCTAAGTCAACCATTCTTGGCTTAAAACCTATTGGTATATGAAAATTTACTGAATTACACGAACTCAGTATATTACATATAAGTCTCTCTCTCTCTCTCTCTCTCTCTCTCTATATATATATATATATATATATATATATCTATATATCTATATATATATATATATATATATATATATATAGAGAGAGAGAGAGAGAGAGATATTCATGTGTGTGTGTGCAAATATCATTTTCTATTCTATCTCACTTTTTATATATACAGATCCTTTATTTTATAAGCTCAATGTAATTACAGAGCATATAACAAATAAACGACAAAAGTCTTTATTCAAAATTTCATTAATTTATAAAATAATTCAATGAATAGTTTTGCGCTATGAAACAGTTACTGTAAGGACTTGTAAGTCTCAATGGAATTAAAGGAATAAATTGTAAGATCGTCATTATCATGAAATTTGGAACATACACTTTTTCATTTATTTGTTATATACATACATATATATATATATGTATATGTATGTATGTATGTATGTATATATCTATCTATATATATGTATGTATGTATATATATATATATATATATATATATATATATTTGTTTTTACATTATCATGAGCATGTTTTGGTCAGCTATTTTTTAGTAACTAGAGACTCTTCAGGAAATACAGCTTATACAAAAGCATAGTAAGCAATGAGAATATCAGGTCTTTCACGTCACCGGGAGTCAATATCAGGAGGTTTCATCAAATGTTGCTAAAGATAGAAACAAGGGATAGGATTTGGGTTTATGTAAAGATGACTAAGAAGGGGAGTGGATAGGGTATGTGTAGGAATAAAGAGGAAATTATATGGATTAAAAAACCGAGACAAAGATAATGAAAGACTGGAAAGAACGGTATATGTATGCGTGTGTGATGTCCGTCCTAATTCCTAAACATAATATGTATACATCATTTAACATACCTGCTAGGTATTGGGCACATATAATGCTCATTAGATAATTGTATGTATAATAATAAATATTAAAACTGCACTAAGACATCATATTTAAGCGTATTTTACGACTGAGCAACGCTGGCCGCCCTGTTAGTATATTGATGAATTGGAATCAAAGGTCGTCCAGATAAAATTCCATAAAGAGCTCTTTTAAAATCTGTTTCACTTTGTGACATTATGAACTCTGCCTGGCTACTTGTAATTAAGTTTTCAATTCGGTGAAATTATCATTTATATCCGGACACAATTAAGGTAACAAGCAATATAAAGGGAAAACAGAATTAATAGAGTTGAGATAAATAGATGGATAGATAGATAGATAGATAGATAGATGAAGACAGCCAGCCAGACAGAGACAGAGACAGAGAGAGACATACTGTCGTCTGACGAGAACTTAGTTTTCAATAACTACAAATCGAAACATTGTCTTGTCAGTGTCGTGGAATTTGTAAATGTCTTCACTAATAAAAATATTAACATGTATACTTATAATAAAAAAATAAAAAAGAAATATACGTTAACCAGTCAGGGAGACAGAGAGGGACAGATATAATGAAACAAGGAGGAACGCTACGGAGATTGAAAGAGAAAAGTTTGAAAATAACGTACGCATTGAATAACAGAGGTAATAGAGAATGTTTATGGTGACGGAAATATTGCTTCAATGTTCTTCCTGTTGCGATGATATATATATATATATATATATATATATATATATATATATATATATATATATATATATATATATATATATATAAATAAAAGGTCTTCTGTTTGTCCATATCTCCGGAAGTTCGTTATTCTGTATATCCGGCGCTTTGAAAGATTTTCGTTTTATTTTGTATTAAAGATATCGCCATGAAAGAGCACAAAATGAAGTGTATTACGAAAAATGTTTTAAAAAAAAACTGTTCTACCGGACTTGCTGAATTCATGTGACGTTCGGTTATTTGCTTTCAATTCTAGAAATGATGACATTTTTTTTGTAGGAATATGTAATTATATTTTCTCTGATACTATTATCCAATATTACTCGCTTTACATCTGATGATATATATATATATATATATATATATATATATATATATATATATATATATATTTAAATATATATATATATGTGTGTGTATATATATATATATATATATATATATATATATATATATATACTAGCAAAGATACCCACGATTCGCGCGAGATTTGCTATAGGTTTCTACATCCATGTCTCATAGGTTTTTGTGATTCTCGTTTTTAATTATTATTGTTATTATTGTTATTATTGTTATTATTATTATTATATTTTGATATTAGAAACACGTGTAAACAACGTTTTAGTTATGTAATTATTATCAGAGTGACAAGTACTTTTATTGCTAAACTTACAAGATGTTGAATAGAAAGGATCGAGCGTACCCAAACAGACAATAGGAATAATTCTTCTTTACTATTGAACTTGGGTTACGCAATCAAATCAATTGCCAAAGAAAGTCACAACGAAATGAGTTGTTGTTTTCGCGAAAACGCATTAACCAAAACAACTCATTCTCTATACCATCGTCGTCGCTAAAAACAAACCTCAACAATAAAGTAGAATCATATTTTCATGAATCAAAATCAATTGTCGAAATGTGACAGCAAACTGGTAAAAAAGAAGACTGTACGAAAACGGCAGATGTTATTTTTTGGACTGCAGCGAAAATGACGAAACGCTACCAGCCGGGCAACCAGCCATCATCTCTCTGCTCGCTGCTACACGAAGATATTCACAAAAAAACTGATGTATGTTTTTAAAATCTAAACCTCGTCATTTTCATTAAGTATTGTGTCATGTAGAAAATACACATGTATTGTTATAGAGTTTATATTTGTCTGGAATCAACACACCTTGTATATAATGTTTGCCAATGTTTAGAATTATTAAAACGTATCAGTATTATATTTTTTATTTATGCATATCATATATAAAGGGTGACCTCCCAAAAAACGGGCCCCAACTCTAATTAGGCTCCGTTTCTTAGTGTTTTGTCCGAATGAAATTAAACTTTGGTAATAACCAGTTTATTATATTGAAACATCACATCAAAATACTAGGGTATTTGGCTTTTTTTCTCCGTTGTCTGTAAAATGCTCAGAAAAAAAAACAATTGAATGTCCTCTGTTTTTTTTTGGGGGGGGCGGGGAAGGTCACTATGTATATAAGAATTTTAAGTTATTTATGTTTACTGTGTAAGATTCATAGCAGTTTTGCACAGAATACTAAGAGGAATTCGGAAAGGAAAACCGTGTGATTTTCATGTTCTCCATTAACTTTTTTTAATGTTTTAAGTCCAGTATATTGTTTTCAACTGATTTAGAGCAAATCAAAACTGCTATTTCAAAACATTCCCTCGGCTTCCCCTATCGAGGCCAATTTTTTTCCTACTAAGTGTAAATGCAAAATAATGTTTTTCTTTTGTTTAGTGGAATACATTTGAGCGACATTTTAGTTTTATTTTTGTAACATTTACATTCATTATATTTTATAAATAAAATATTTTTTCTACTAAATTTATTATATTACTGACATGTAACAAACGCTGATCATAACAATATTTGCAACAGCATCGAATTATAACATCTACTGATCAATCTGAAATATTAATCAGCATTAATCAGTTTATCAGTGAACAGGACACTGATTAAGGCAGACACATAAAAACTAGTTGTTTCGTTATTATTGATCATGCAAGACCGAAACTCTCGTTTTTTTGACATCCTAGAATTCCCAGCGCCAGGGATATCTCTCTTCAAAGTCTAGTAGTAGTTGACCATCGATTGCATTCCACTGCGATTCGTCTCCATATCCGTCATGTCATAATGAATCTTAATTTTCTATGCTAGTTGTCCATTGACCACAGATTCTCATCAAATCGATCCATTAGTAAGAATCTGTAGTGCATCATGTTGAACTCGAGACGTTTTAGGATGGTCAGCATTTTAGTAAAGACGTTTGCGTAGTTGGTGGCTATGTTGTATCCAAGGAAGTTCTAAACGACCTCAAAAAATGGTTTCAACGATTACAGTCTGATTTTGCTCTTATATTCTCAGACTTTGGATTTCTAATAAGCTTTTAAATCTTCGCCCCTAAACTAGAATCACAGCAAAAGTATATATTCAATTTATATACAACAACAGTTATGATGGGGCTAATGCAAAAATTAAATTTATGTTCGTATTAAATGCTAGAAATGTATTCATAATATAACCACACTCATTGCTAAAAGAATTCATGTTTTATCAGTATTAATAATTATGTATATAATAAAAAAATATATATACTGATATATAATGAAAATACAGAAGAAAAATAAATAAAATAATAATACCTTATACTGTGATGCAGTCTAAACTTTTTTATTTAGTATTTATTTTCGAAATTTCTAACATTATTCATCGGTCATGAAAAACGGGATACGGATTCTGTGAGGATATTGCTGTCCCTGTGATGTGTTAGGAAGAAGAATTAAGAGGAAAATATATAACAAAGAAACAGTTAATAAGTGTCTTATCTGGACGGAAATATAAGAAGTTTTTTTTTGATAGAATTGTTTATCAATGTATGTCGAAAAATCCCGGACATAAAAATAGATATATTTAGAATTAGTTTACAAGATTTTTAGGCAGAGGCAGTGAATTTTGCGGCATTTTACTACAGTTAGGGGTATTTTCCGGCAGTTAAGAACCGTATACGAATTGCTATAGACTTACGAGGGTTTAGCATAGTTTTGAGTTAAGGAAAGTTGAGCACAGTTGAACGGAAGTTGTTGCTCGGGCAGATGGATCTTAGCTGGTTTGAAATGACGAAGGAAGCTTCGGCAAACAACTAAAACGTGAAATTAAGGCGTTGTTTACCGCGATGGTGTCACACACGTGCCAGAACCTAACCTAGATATATACATACTTTGTCAGAGATGGCGTGTTTGTGTTTTGTTAATGTTTATACTTGTGAGTCAATATGCAACTCTCGGCCGGCGCCTGCTAATTTTAGAGATGACGATGAAGCCAGAAGAGAAGACAGGGGAGACGAAGACAACAGAAACCTCGTTGAATTCGGCGTTTGTAGTCGAGCGGGATATCACGTGGTCTCACACCTCCTACACTCTCTATCACATGATATATACGAAATCGCATCTGTTTTTGTCTTATATTCAAAATCAGAAACGGATGGTCATTTACATACAAATTATACTCATTCCAATATGCTATGGAAAAATTACTGATTTACTTGTTTTACCTATTTTCCAACATTTCTTTTACAAGGGAGTTACTATTTATCAAGGCCGCAAAGCAACTCGAGTATAAAAAGTTCATGGGCGTAGCGTGACCAGTGAGACAAATGGCTAAAATGCGATTATTTAAGGATGCAGCTAAACAAGAACTTGTATACATTTTATTTTAAAACGTCCATGTTTTAGTCAGCTGGAAGGCAGGCCCGCCGTACAGAATTCCACAGGCGGATACTTCCAGGAAGAAGATTTGTTCATACAATTTGCGCTTAGATTTAAGCAGAAATAGGGGAAATTGTTGATAGTTGTTATAGATAAAGAAGTACTTGTTGTGAAGATTTCGCGTGGGAAAGTTTCTCAGTCGAGCACCTGTGATGAAAATAAGAATAGAGATGATATAGGCTCGATACGTCTTTTCTGTGTGAAGTGTTTCAGAAAGAAGAAAACGACATCATTTTAAAGCCGGTGTTGAACACAACCAACACAAAAAAGGCGGCTTCGACTCAGTATTTATTATTTTACATTTTCATATATGTTACTACATTTATCCATTGACAATGACTACGAAAAAATTAATTGCAAACATATTTTTCATCGTCTACAATCGATCTGCGTGGGCGAACCGATGGATATTAGATTTATTCGTTCTCAAATTATATGCACGCGCCTATAACGGCCACAACAAAGGCGTATCAGTTCGACATCCACGCAAATAAAAAGGAAAAATATTCGTCACGTACGTTAAACAGGATTTCATTTTTTTGTGTGTTTCTTTATTAATCTGTATCTTTCCATAATACTCCAAATATTCATGTCCGCGTTTTTGTCTTTGTTGTTCATTAAATAAAATAGAAATTGGTGTGTCTCATTTGTAGTTTAATTAGATAGGTACAGACGGCGAATCTACGAATACGAAAGTATACACATATCTTTTTGTTTTACGCTTACACGCCTAAAATTTGCATATTTAAATTCACACACGAATTGATGTATCTATCTATCTATCTATCTATATATATATATATATATATTGATTTTATATATATATATATATGTATTGATTGTATATATATATATATTAATTATATATATATATATATATATATATATATATATATACTAGCAGTTCTGCCCGGCTTTGCTCGGGCCCTATGTACTGTTCATAAGGTTATGTGCATATGTATATATTAAAAAATGTGAATATGTAAAGTAATTCCTTTCTCTGTAACAGTATTCCTTAACTACCATAGAGAAAAGACAGATTATATATATATATATATATATATACAGATAGATAGGATACAATATATAGTAATGATTTAAAAAGTATATAAAAAATGACGCATGCTCCACCACCGAGAATCGAAACTAAAACGTTCAGCTCACGATTTATTTTGCCTCTGACGTCAATGACTGGACTATGAAAACATGTTTACTGCAAGGCTAAAAATCTAAACTTGAATCAATAGCTACTACATTATGCATTTGTAATGCCGGCGTTCGACCTTCACCTGGCAAATTTCATTTTTTTTTAATTTTCACATTTTTCATAAATTTTTCCGTGCTAAAACACAAATATAAAGTTTTGCATAGATTCAAATACCTTATATATAAAGTTTCATGTCTGTAGACCAAAGACTCTAGGAGGAGTTTGGTAGGCAAAATTTGTTAAACAAAGATATAAAAGTATACATAAATATATATGGAAACAATTTTGTGTTTACTATAAACTTTTTACACAAATATTATGCAAGTGTAAATTATGTAGAATATCTGCATGAATATAATTACACGTAAGAGTTAAGTGAATATGATTATCCCATTAAAAAAACCGAAGCAACTAATAGGGAATTAATAAAAATGAATGTTTAAAAGAAATATGCAAATTAGGTAGATCTTTTGCAGATGAATGCAATTCAACAACTCATATATAAGATAATTGTATTTCCCTTTTAAATAAATAGAAAAGAGAGGTTTAATATGCATATCAATACACTCAAAAGAAAAACGAATTTATAGGAGTATATATGTATATATTTATATTCCCCAATTTCTTGTCTTCTCTGATCTTTATACTTTTACAAATTTTTAATTTAATATAATTTTGATTGAATTTTCCCCCTTCTATCTTTTCCCCTTCTCCTTTTTCCCCTTTCTCTTCTTCCTCCTCCCTTTCTATCGTTCCTTAATATTCATCTTTCATCAGTAAAAATCATATCTTTTCTTTTTTATTTTAACTTAAATCTCCTGACGATGTGGACGGTTAATTTTTATCCTGTCTATTAAAACAATTTGTAATGCATTTTGCTAATACATTTGAGGTTGTAAAAATAAAAACAAACATATTTGGCTCTTCTAACGTATTGAATTCTCTTTAGCCTTGTATTTGTTTTACCACATATGCCCCCTAATATATATATATATATATATATATATATATATATATATATATATATATATATATATATATATATATATATATATGAGCTTTTATAGTCAGACAATGTCGAAACTTATACGTTCCATGAAAGCTAAGAAAGTCAAAGTCGATTACTGGAGTTTATTTTAATTTTGGCTCCTCGGTTGGGTATACTCAACATCTAGTTTCATATACCGAGATATAAAGAGTTCAGATATGTTCAACTGATATACCGAAATAAGGGCGAAACTCATCTTGAATGTGGAAATAATCATATCATCTCTCATGTTCTTTAAATTCTAATATAAATTTGCTCGCTATGTTACCTTAGCGAGCGTAAAATCCTGCTTCTAAGACATCAGCTTCGGTTTTCAGTTGAGGAATGACCACGCCCTTTATCTAAGACAGAGTAAGTAGATTCTGTAGTCGGATTTCGCCGTGGTTTGCTTTAATATATATATATATATATATATATATATATATATATATATATATATATGTATGTATATGTATATATAGTGTATATATATGTATATATATGTATGTATGCATATGTATATATATATGTGTATATATGTATATATATATGTATATATATGTATATATATGTATATGTATATATATAGTGTATATATATATGTATATATATAGTGTATATATATGTATATATATAGTGTATATATATGTATATATATAGTGTATATATATAGTGTATATATATATATATATATGTATATATACTAATAGATTCTCTTGAGTGTGGCACGGTTGATCAGGTGGCAGGCTTCTTGCCTCGCATGCAGCAGATTCGGGTTTCGAATTCTGAGTTCGGGTGTGCTCAGTTGATGAGTCTAAAAGAGGAAAAACTGAATAATAGATTTCCGGTTTGTTGGCCTTCATAGCTCGTGTCTGCTGCAATGTTGTTAGACTGTAGAAAAAACTTTTCATATGAGAATTCTAATTACTAAAATGTGTAGATTTTCTCCAGAGAAATCAGCCGTATAGCAATACAAATAATGCACTACATATAAATATATTATAGACACACTATCTTATAATATCTTCTTCATATTTTCGAGATATTATCGTTCTATTTTATTCAATATTGTTTTTTTACAAAGGAATCACAACTATCAAAGCCTAGAGGCCACTCGAGGATAAGGCTAAAAGAGTGTACAGAGGTCCAAAGAACAACATCATATTAATCGTTAGAAGTGTAAATTTGGTTAATTGGATTACTTAAGGGGAACAGCTCATCAAGAACTTGTTTACATTGGACTTGAAAACGGCCATATTGTAGTCAGCTGGAAAGCAGGTACTGTCCCTGATAGTAGCCTCCGACATCAAAGTGGCGCAGTTTACAGAGACGTTGAATCTTTACGATTCCATGTGGGACTTGTCTGAATATAACGGTTTCAATCCTACCCAAAGCCGGCCAGAGGTTTACTTGGCCAAAAACGTGGTGACACGGCAACAACTACGGATGACAGTAATTGTAATGAATGCAGTCAGGAGATTCAGTGTTCCTATTCATCGCGGTTACTACCTGAGGAAGGTCAGAGAAATAGTTGGCCGAAACGTCGTGAAACATCTAAGAAAAGGTGAGGATAATAGTCCGCAATAAATGAAAATTAATAGAAACTGAATTATTACTTCAGTTGGACAAAATATCTTTCTCTGTATATGTTCCACATATAATTCAGCGAAGTATTTTACAGTTTTTATCCCCTGTTTTCCCCAAGCTTTATCCAATCATTCCATTGGACAGTTCAGTTGATTCATATAACCGTCTTGTTATATCTATTATTTAAACTGAATAACCCTTTCTTATAGACAGAAACAAAGAATAAGAACGAAATGTACATATTTTGTTTTATATACTCATTCTGTTTCCATCGACCTAATCTCGATCTATTAAGGATTGCGTGATGACTTTTCTTGATCCGATCTTATTGTTTAAAAAATCCCTTTATACCTATTATCTAGAGTTGTTGTGTTCTCTCGTGTTGCTATCCGTATTCTTCACCAGATTATTCCATCACGATGTTTATCTGAACCTAAAGACAACGTGTCATATAGGCCGAAAAGCACATGTATTTTTTATTTCCATTTATTAGTAACTACCGAGAATATGGGGAGGTACTGTAAATCGTGTAGACTCTGCACAGGGGAATATTTCCCCGAGAAAATAATTCTAGTATCGAAACCGTACGCACACCGACGGAACAAATGCATTCAGTTCACCGGAACACATTCCATTAAACTACTTGTAACACAGACACAACGATGCAACATTGCGGCGATAGTACAAGAGTTGAATCTTGATCATATCATGTATTATTTTCATACATCTTTATTTTATTTCCCCATTTTCTTCTAGTCTTTCTTTTTCACTTATTTTAATTCCGTTAGCCTATTTTCATTTCTGAATATCACATGACTGACCTCCTGATTAATAATATGTGCTGTGAATTGTTTCCCAATGTTCATAACAAACTCTACTTTTGTAAAAGCAGCATCGCCTTAAGCGATCTCTTGTTACATTTAGCTGGCTGACGGAAATATGCTCATGAATGTGTAGCGACATAAATCCTTATGTAAAATAAATACAAATTATATCTTGCCCTACTTCGGTATTGAGCACTCTTATAGGTATCACGTTAAAAATGTATTGCCTGTTTCAGCTCTAAAAATAATAACCTGGAATAATTATACCTATACTCCTATAATTAGTTTGTGTGTGTGTGTGTGTGTGTGTGTGTGTGTGTGTGTCAATATTCATATTAAAACCCTTGTTCTATTTATTTAAATAGGAAGTACAACTTTCTTATATATGGGTCGTAGAACTGCATTCATTTGCAAAGGATCTAGGTAATTTGCATATTCGTTTTAATTTTTAGACACGCTTCAAACAACTCTTCGTAGGTCAGGCATATACGTCAAAGGAAAAAGTAAATATTAAGCTTACCTTTTTGGGTTCGATTTTCAGTGGTAGCGCACGAGTTTGTTTTTTTTAACTTTTAAAATCATTAATATATATTTGATCCAATATGATATAATAATAAATACGAACTCTGTATCAATAAAAATATCATATTTAAGCGTATTTTATGACCGGGCAAAGCTAGTATATATATATATATATATATATATATATATATATATATATATATATATATATATATATATATGTGAAAGTGTCTGTGTATATGTGTGTCTGTGTATCTGTGTCTCGTGTACATCTCCCTACGCAATAACTCTGTCAATTTTTAGTCTACAGACTCTTAATTTGATATACAGGTTACTGAGATTTGGGGAAATCGATGTCATCGAGTTTTGGCAGAAATTTGGCGATTAAGGGGTCAAAATTCGACGATTTGATCTTTGAGAACTCTAACAAACTCCCCGACAATTTGGGGTCTACACACTTGAAATTTTAGATATAGGTTCCTTGGACATGAATTTAACTTAATAACTTTATTTGAGCTCAAAACAATAAATTTTAAGGGGTCATAATAGGGGTCAAAGTTTAAAAAAAATTAACCTCTGCCGTCTTTTCCAAATTACTCAATTTCTTGTCTAAATATTTGAAATTTTACATAAAGGGTATTCAAAGATAGGGCAAGCTTTTTCATCAGTTTGGGTCGGAATTTTATAGTTACGAATATATAAATGTATGTATGTATGTATGTCTGTTTGCATGTCTGCCTTAAACTTTCAATAAAGGCGACGGATTTTACCAACATCAATACCGTTTTAATGTGCCATCTTTCATACGACAAATATCGAAAAATTGACTAAAAACATTAATATCTTCCCTTCAACTGGGTACTTTTCTACAGGGGGGGGTAACTTTTTTCGCCGATATTTTTAAAAGTTATCCTCTCCTTTAGATTGTCTAGCCTTATTTTTTTTTTAAATGTCGCTTTCGGTTTGACGGTGGTCGTAACAGCATAAACGTTAGGTTTTACCCCGTTCTTTTCCTCCTTTGCGGTACGGGTTCGAGCCTGCCTTCCTACTACCACTTTGTTTTTTTTTTGCTCAACATACACATCGAAACACCCGGGCAACGCCGTGCGCCCATGCTAGTATATATATATATATATATATATATATATATATATATATATATATATATAGTGTATGTGTGTGTGTGCAACGATAAAGGTGTTGCCCTAAAAAAAACAAGACTGCATTATTTTAACTAATTACTAATTTAAAACTTTTATTGACAAAAATCAATTCAGGTAACTTGATCATGTAGCAGAACTATTTTCAATGTAGATGCGTTCAATCACCGTTATCACACGGTCTGGAATTAGGAGCATGACTTTTTCGCAAGCATGGGTCTTTTTTTACTTGTAGGCCGGCGCCATGTCCTGCAGCCATACTCATGGACTACCAGTGGACACTTGATTGAACCAGCGGACCACAACACTCTTCAGCATATCCAGGTACACTTTGGTGTTTACTTTCAAGTCGACTTCGAACATGTGAGGTTGCATGATGTGGTTCTTACTTAAAACCACACGAAAGACGATAACTCTGGCAATAAACTGAATTCATAATAACTGCAATATAAGATAACTCGATAAGAACCAACCACATCAAAGCAAAGATCGACAAAATACAAAAAAATAGCCCCAGCAAATAAAAACTCTGCGGACAAAGAGACAAAAGATAAACCATATTGTAAGCGAATGCAGGAAACTAGCCCAAAATGAAATACAAGAACAGACACGACAAAAGTGGGAAGGGCAGTACACCGGAAATTATGAAAACGTACGGATAAATGGTACAAGCATAATTCAGCAACAGTACTTAAAAACAAGAATCAAAAATCCTAGTGGATATGGATGTACAAACAGATAAGCCCAATAAAGCAAGATGACCGGATGTAGTAATAATTAATAAGAGAAAAAAAAGTCCTGTCAAATGGTAGAATTTATGTCCCAGCTGACCACAGGATAAATACCAAAGAAAAGGAGAAACGGGCAAATACATGGAACAAAGAACATTGAAGCTGCATATCTCCTCCAAATCCACTCCAGTTGCCTCATCACCCCCCCCAAAGCGTGATGCCAAATAGACGAGAAGGATAAAGGATGCTAGAAAACCGAGGAAAGAGCACTGACCAGACTTCCGCTGGACAAGTGCGAAGAGAACTGGGATCTTGGGAAGGCTTATTTCCACTCCAATTCTAGATGAGACCAATGGCCGCTGCCAGAGAAACATCAATAATAAGCGGCTGTTGCGATAACGCAAATTAATTTGTAAATTTTATCAAAACACGTGGAGAGTACTGGAAATCTGGGGAGACTTGTTGTCATTCAGCTTCCAGGGAGCACTGGGAATTGTTTTCAAGGAGATATCATAGATGGCTTGTGTAAAAGTTCGTTGTGAGCCAATAATAATAATAATAATAATAATAATTATTATAATAATAATAATAATAATCTGTTTGCAAAAACAAAGGCAGAACTAGAACACTAATAAACATGATCAGAATCTTTAGCCAGAATATCAAAATGGAATTCGGCATGGAAAATTGCGCACTGCTCACCATTAGGAGGGTAAAACCAGAAGCAACAGAAGCAAACAGAAATAGGCGACCATGAAGCTAAACATACGTGAGAGTGTTAGAAGCTGACGCCATCAAAGTAAGAAAAATAAGAGAATATTGAAAAGAGATACCTCAGAAGAACAAGAAAACTTGCCGAAACCAAACTGCATAGTTGAAACAAAATTAAAGGAATAAACACGCGGGCAGTGTCATTGATAAAATACTCTGGACCTTTTATAAACTAGACCAAAACAAAACACTAAGGCGTCTCAACGAAACTTATGACGATGCATAATGCACTACACTCGAAGGATGATACTGACCGACTATATGTGAAAAGGAAAGACGAGGGAAGACGACTGGTCTCTATAGAAGACTGTGTAAATAACACGTAAAAAAGAATTAGCAAAACACATAATGTAGAACATCGAAAAAACAATTAATGCAGTCAGAGACACAGAAGAAACAAACAAGATAGAAAAAGAGACGAGGAATAAGACATAAGCAAACAGCAAATGTAGACTTTGCGGACAAAGAGATGAAACAATAAACCATATAATCAATGAATTCAGCAAACTAGCCAAAAAATAATATAAAAATAGAAAGGATCAAGTGGGGAAAGCGGTGCATTAGCAATTATGTAAACAAATGAATTTTGAACACACGGGCAAATGCTATAAACCCAGGCCGGCAACAATAATGGAAAATGAAAGTCACACGATCCTATGGAACATGGATATACAAACGGATAAACCCATCCAAACAAGAAGACCAGATGTCATAATAACTAAAAAAGAAGGAATAGGCCTGACAGATAGTAGATTTTGCCGTACTACCAGGCACAAAGTGAAAATCAAGGAGAATGAGAAGCGGGGCAAATACACCGTGTCCAGACAACTCAAATGGATTTGAAAAATGAAGAACGTTAAAATAACATGACTAACAGTAGAAACGCTAGGAACGATATTAAAGAACCGTGAAAAAAGTATGGGAGAGATTAGAATCAGAGGGATGACCGAGAAAATACAACGAGTTTCAATAATAAAAACTGCAGGAATATAGAGGAAAACCTTTGATGTGATGACTAACGCCACACATAAACTACACACAAACTGGACACAGAAACGGCTACAGATGCAAAATACAACGTACCCTCTGATAAAATAATGGAAACTGAAACTACAAATGAAGAAACCGCAATGACCCTTTTTTCCTGTGAGTGTCACTATAAACAGATACCACACCAAATGAGGAGGGTCAAGGAGGAGCGGAAGATCGAAGGGAGACATCACAATCCAGACCTCCACTGGAGATGTGCAAAGAATACTAGAACCTTGGGGGAGGCTTATTGCCACCCACATTCTAGTGAAGATCAATGGTCGCAGCCAACGTGAAATCAATGATAAGCGGCTGTTGCTGATGCAAATTAATTTGCAAAGGTTGTACAAATAGTTGACGAGTACTGGAAATCTGGGGAGACTTGTTCTCACTTAGATTCAAGGGAACACCACAAGTTGTTCTCAAAGAACAATATTTGTCGATGGCCTTTGTGAATATTCCCAGTGCGTAAATAATAATAATAATAATAATAATAATAATAATAATAATAATAATAATAATTAGTAGTAGTAGTAGTAGTCGTAGTAGTAGTAGTAGTAGTAGTAGTAGTAGTAGTAGTAGTAGTAAGAGCCGGGAAGAATACTGAAAAACATTGAAAAACCAAAAGGAAGAGATTGGAATCAGTGGGATTATTTCGAAGATACACCGAATAACAATTATGAACACTGCAGAAATATTAAGGAAAACCCTTGAATGCGGAGACTAACACACATGAACTACAGTCACAAACCGGACATACCGGAATGGCTACAGAGATAACACAATACAATATCATATAAAATCTTGGAAACTGAAACGTTATAATTGTAAGTTTTTTTTTTCTTTCTTTGTGTGTGCAAGTAACCACAAACTGGTACCACACCAGATAAATAAGACGGCGCTAAGAAGAATTGAAAGACCGCGGAGAGAAAACACTAGCTTGACATCCGTTGGTGGAGTGCAAAGAGGACTGGAAACTGTGGTGGGGGCTGGTTGCACCGAAATTCCAGTGAAGACAACTGGTTGCTGCTAACTGGATATCAATAGCAAGCGGCTGCTGCGATAACGTAAATTCCTTTGCAAATGTTACCGAAAGATGTGGAGAGTACTGGAAATCTAAGGCGACTTGTTGTCACTCGTACTCCAGAGAACACCACACATGTTGTTTTCAAAGAGAAATATTTTATGATGGCATGTGTGACTACTCATAGTGAGGTAATAATAATAATAATAATATAATAATAATAATAATAATAATAATAATAATAATAATAATAATAATAATATGTGCTGGCATTAATCCCAAGAAAAACAATTTGAAACGCCTTCCTAAAAGGTGTGACTTATTACCCGATTAATAACCTCTGGAAATTTTGCTCTCCGTACATGCAATCATCGCAGTGAAAGAAAACAACTTGATGGATTAGTTTCCTAACTTTGGCAGTTATGTATACACACTCTCGTGCGTCTATTATACTTAATGTATTTGTTCAACAGATGCCAGGCCTTAAATGCCTATGCAATAATTTTAACGGCTGAAAGTCTTGCCGTTTAATGTATTTTACCCGATACGCATTGTTCAACGGTGTGTCTGTCGTATCCAATAAAATAGAAAAAAAATACGAAACTGAGTCACTTTTGTGGCGACTGATATGACGTAGCTGTTGTTTTGATCTTTCCATTCAGCGCGTCACAGTCATAAAAGTCACTGTCGATATTTGTCAGCCTTTGTCTGAAAATGAACTTTAGCGTCATCCGATTTCGTAGCTGGAAGCCAACACTGGCTTGCAGAAGGTTGGAATGAAGTAATTATATTGTCCTGGAGTAGTGCAGACAGTGTATTCAATGACGTTTGTGTCATTCAAGAATTATGTCATGTGTATCCAGCTAAGTCATAAAAAGTCAAATATCTATATTAATACAATTGTGTAAACTTTTGTCATATATATATATATATATATATATATATATATATATATATTTAGTATAAATGATAATTAATAAAAACTGTAGAAAGTGCTCAATACTGTTGTAGAGCAAATATGCGTTTTATTTTTATTACCGTATCTTTCTGTTAAGTTACATTATTGTTTCAGCTACCCGGCCGTTTTTTATTTTTGGCTGTCTGTAGCTTCTTCAGACTTTTACAGCTGTAAAAGTCTGAGGAAGCTACAGACGGAAACAAAACGGCCGGGTAGCTGAAATAATAATGTAACTTACAGCTGTAAAAGTCTGAGGAAGCTACAGACGGCAAAAAAAAAACGGCCGGGTAGCTGAAACCATAATGTAACTTAACAGAAAGATACGGTAATAAAAAATAAAACACACACACACACACACACACACATACACACATATATATATATATATATATATATATATATATATATATATATATACTAGCATGGAGACCCGACTTTACTCGGGATTGAATGCTAATCAACGAATGTTTCACACTCCCATATTTTTATTGCCATCGGTGAAGTTGTAAATTTTTTAATTGAATCGATTAATCGCCTCCTCTAGTTGGGGATCCATCGCGCTGCACGGGGTGGAAGCTTCATATGCTTCCTCAGAGTGGAACAGTCCATAATACATTGGAGTCTTTATTGCACTCTAAAGTACATACTGTTTATTTCATATTATTATTTTATATATAACTGTTTGAATTTAAGTTTAAAATGCAAAAGTCAGTATGATGGTTAATCTCTCCCAAATTCGGATATGCAATTTTTCCAGTCGCGTTCGTGCAGTTTCTGAGCAATCGTTAATTTGTATAAATGGAACTGCATATACATTCGTAGAATTCTTCTGACTTTTTGATCAGAAAATCCCAAAGCCAAAGCATGTTTCCAAAATTTGTTGTATAGGCACTTTTTTTGTGTGGTTGCTGCCACACTCAGGGTCTGCCAGTGGCCACCTGATTGCCCCACGGGACTACCACACTCTTTAGCACACCTAGACACACTTCGATGTTAACTTTCAAGCCGAATTTGAAGATGTGTTGTGGCATGGTGTGACTCTCACTTGAAAACAAATGCCGCGAACGAAAATGTTGTTTTCATAACCCTGGATACGTCCCTGTTATTCGGGGCAATCCAGCGATGTATTTGAGGATACTGTAGTAGATGGTCTGCAACAAAAAAGAAAACCACTTTTTAATTAAACAGAAATGGAATCAATTACTGAGAGTAATGTCTGAATTATAGAGAGTGTTAAGGACTGTTTTGATGCTCACCTTGGTCAAATAGTCCACTCTTTTCAGAGCACCAGTTGTACAAACTTGACGCCAATCTCCCGTATCTCCAGTTCCTCGCGAATAATTGTGTGTACAGCTCCTGCATTGACATCAATATGCGCACTTATTGTTTCTATAGACACGTGACCGTTCTTATCCATAAACTCTTTATTTGACCAATCAACTCTAACGTTCTGACTTCCTTTCTCCTCGCACCTCTCTCATTATTCCTCACAGACTCCTGCCTTACTGTAATCTCTTATGTCACGAAAAACTGATGCTGGATTCATGCAAGCTGGTCCAGAAACAGTCTTTCATATATTTCTGTGGCATTTTTCAAGTTTAAACCAAACTTTTAATGCGTATTGTTCTTCTAAAGTACCCTCACGCCCAGATTGCATTTTTGAAATTCATCAGCTGTGACAATCAGATCTTAGTAAGTTGTATAACCATTCCCGCTGTAGCTGTTATTTTGAACCTGAAATCATAAAAATTAATCAGTCATCTTATAAGATGTATAACAATAACACATTGAATTTTCTAAAAATCCATAACAATTGTAAATGCCTGTACAAAAAGTCTGGGAACTTATTGAACGCACCTCGTATAAAATAATATTTTATTTAAAGAAAAATCGATCTTTAAGCTTATAAAAATAGTTAACTGTTAGAGTGTGTTCGGTTTAAATAGTTTACACATTTCATTATATTAAACGATGATCTGATGTGAAATGTTTGTGAATACGTTGTATAATCCTCACAGGCAATAAAAGTTATATATATATATATATATATATATATATATATATATATATATATATATATATATATATATATATATAGCCAGTAGAGTTTAGTTTCCTAGAAGTACATCCAATGAAACAACATGTGTCTACCAAAATAGTGCTCAATGAGTGAACAGAGCAGGTATATTAATTTTATTTATACAAACATTAATGGCTACATATGTGCATATATGTTTCTGTAATCACCCACGTTGGGGGATTACGTCTTCAGGCCAAGAATTACCGCCCAGGTTGCATGCTAACTTGATAAACGAAATAGGAAAATGTATTTGGTGGAAATATCACTTTCGACGGTAATTCTTGGCATGAAGACGTAATCCCCCAACGTGGGTGATTACAGAAACATGTATGCACATATGTAGCCATTAATGTTTGTATTAATAAAATTAATATATATACATATATATATATATGTATGTATTTTTTTTCGTTAACGATAGGAAATTTTATTGAAGTTTATATATGTATGCCGCCTTTATATTAGTCTGCTACATTTACACCAGACAGAATATTCTGTTCAACAACTTGTGGTTTCTTTATGCTCACGCTTAAAAATCAAGCGAACGTAGAAAAGTTTCAAAATCCACCTGCTGAATTATGCATCTTTTCTCAAGATAATATTAACTAAACGCAGAGTTAAAATATGAAGAACAAGATTAGAATTCACAAATGAGTCTCAACAGACTTTTATATTGTTAATATAGTGTTTCAAAACTTTAACTGATAATTCATTTTAATTAATTTCTTATAAATAACACGAACTTTAATCAAATAATAGTTACACCAAAAGCAGCACGTGATAGGCTAGTTATAGATGCTCAACCCAAGATAGGAAGCATTTATAGTCATCCACATACTGTTTCACTGTATCACATCTCATCTGTGCGGCTAGAATTGCACCTACCTCAAGGCAGTCTGCACTTCTAAGCGTTACACAATTATACTTCTGCTAAGATGGCTATGTGAATTAACAATGTTTAAACATTGCCTAAGCTATCTCTATATCCTTCTCTCTCTCTCTCTGTCTCTCTCTCTCTCTCTATATATATATATATATATATATATATATATAACATTTATTTAATATAATTAATATCGCAATAACTTATCTCGTTAGTAAATGAGAAAGTTTAAGCTAAATAAAATTAAACATATATTAAATGAAGATATCATTATGTATTTAATATGAATAGAATTATACAGCTGTCTGAGGCAAATAAAATTAGATGATCTAACAATATAAATGAATAATACGTAAATATATTGATATACATAGTGTTCAATCTATATACAAGAGGCATTTCAAAATTCCTGCCTCCTATTTTTATTATTCCGGACGAACGAATACGAGGGGATTGCATATTTTTATGATGGAAAAAACTATGCATTATTGAAGTGAAAGTTTCACTTCTTTGTTGCGGATATTGCCGTTGTGAGACACTAAGGAAGCATCTCTAGCTATGGTATTGCTGGAAATGTCTTCTCAATTATTAAATCATTTCTTTCTGATAGGTTCATAAGAGTAGTAGTTGAGGGGCAAAAATCAGAAGCTCACAGTATTAATGCCGGTGTCCCTCAGGGGTCCATCCTGGGCTCAACTCTTTTCCTGATCTACATTAATGATCTTCCAAATCACATCCTTACATCATTTGTAAGCATCTATGCTGACGACACTACCATTTATGGTAGCACATCTAAGACAGTAAACGACCAAGTTCTCTCCAATTCTCTCTCCTCTGATCTTGAGCACGTAGTACAATGGGGTAAGGAGTGGCTGGTTACTTTAATACATCTAAAACCAAGCTTCTCTCTTTACATCATCAACATTCTGATCTACATCTGGCATCAATTGAAATGAATGGCTCTCGTCTTCAGGAGGCCTCAAGTTTTGACAAGCTTCTTGGCTTGACCATTACTCCTGATCTCAAATGGAACACGTACATCAAATCTGTTGCCTAGGCCGCTGGAAAAATGGTGGGATCTTTCTATCGATCCGGTAGATATCTCACTGCTGATGCTATTCTCTATCAATATAAGAGCCAGGTACGTCCAAGGATGGAATACTGTTGCCACATCTGGGCAGGAGCTGCTAGAAAGGACTTGTCCTGCCTTGATAGAGTTCAAAATAGACTTCGTAGCCTCGTAGGATATGTCCTTTTCTCTTCCTTGCAACCTCTATCTCACAGAAGAGATGTTGCGAGTTTATCTCTGGTGTATCGTTATTTTCATGGAAAGTGTTCGACTGAGCTTCAATCTATGGTCCCCCCTCGCCAAACTTTCACAAGAAACACTCGTCTAGCTGTAAACACTATCAATAATTTCCCCCACTCTTTATCTGTACCTAAACCTAAACGTAGATTCCATGAACAAAGCTTCTTTCTTAGAACTGCACGCCTGTGGAATTGTCTTCCGTTTTCCTGCTTTCCGGCTGACTACAATATGGTTGTGTTCAAGTCTAAAGTAAATAAGTTCTTGATGAGCCGTTCCATATAAGTTATCAAATTTACCAAATTTTCATTACTAATGATTACTATATTGTCCAATTTCTACTTTACACTCTTTAACCATCATCCTTGAGTGGCCTCTGGGCCTTGATAATGTGGTGATGCCTATGTAAAAAAACAAAAACAAAAAAAAACCCTGTCACTGATGTGAGTCACAGACAGTGGTGCGTCATTGAATTCCTGGCATTGAGAATGCTGTTGACTGTGTAGAAAAATACCGTCTGTAGCACAAAGGCTTGCACGTTTAAATCGTACCACCTGCGTCTTCGTAGCTCTTCAACTTTTTGAAAGAATTAATAGGCAGCTTTACTTTTAGAACCACCCTTGTACATTTTATGCATGTTTACCATAGTTAGTTTTTCGAGAAGCATAACTGAAAATAATAAAGTGCTATATGTTAAGACAATATATTAAAATGCAATAAAAAGACATCCGTTTTTTTATTTTTTTAGATAAATAATGATAACTTTTATTGTTTTGATAATTTGAGCTATTATTATTTTCTTGAGTGATATTTTCACTGTATTTCGGCCGATGTAATCCCTTGACTTTCTTCAGCTGTATCTTTTCGAGTACTGACTATCATTCAGTTCTGTTCGAAGTCGAAGGTTTTTTTTATCTGAGCGACATTAATACGATTACTAAATATTTAAAACTTCTACCCGGTTATGGTTGACGAAACGTGAACTTGCACCTCACCCGTGTATAAAATATAGGCTTCTGTAAGAAGTCTCGTTCAGATACCCAAGTTCAACTGAAAGATTCCTGAGCTTGACAAAATACACTTGAAGAATGTCGGAGGTTACATCAGTCGAAGCGTTGTACGAATAACACTACGGACAAGAACAGTAGTTCGAATAATTCATGTCATACAAAATGTTAGATTTTTCTTTTAAATAGTAATATGTCTTTTTTATTGATAAGATTAAAAACTGCTTTTCAATGTGACCTGTTACAAGCAGCATGCGGCAACTTTTGACGAGTGTTAACTATAATATACTAGCCTGGGTGCCCGGCGTTGTCCGGGTGTTTTTAGGTGTGTGTTTATAAAAAAAAAGTTGTAGTAGGCAGGAAGGCTCGAACCCGTGGTGCGAGGGCTGAAAATAAAGTGGAGCTGTGTGTAAGGATGTTGGTTCAGCAAAAAAAAAAAAAATAAATAAAATAAAATAAATAAAAGAACAATTGCGAACGCAAAAAAGTGTTAGTAGGGAGGCAGGCTCGAACGCGTGACACGAAGGAAGAAGTGAAAATTAAAAAAAAACGTAATGTGTTAGCTGTTGCGCCCCTCGACAAACCGGAAGTGACGTAGATTAATATTAAGGCCATACAATCGAAAATGGGCGATGACTTTTGAAAATATTGGCGAAAAAAGTGAAAAGTAGAAAAGTGCCCATTTTAGGGTTAAGAAATTAATGTTTTTTTAATCAAATTTTTGGATATTTGTCGTCCGAAGAGTCGTGCCTCAGAATGGTACCGCTGTTGTGAAAGTTCGTCGCCTCTGTCGAAAGTTTTTGTGATACATACATGCATGATGATTGCTGCATCTTTCCAGATGATCGCCGTCACATTGAGTTCTCCTAATCTTGTCGTCCATGCAATCTCAGATGACTCTGCACTCCCGCCGAAGATTTGCACATCTTGAAGCAGATGTGACATACAAATTGAGCAATTTCCATCGAGTTTACTTCCTCTGAAGGTTAAAGAGTATTCCTATGAACAAATGTCTCCTCAAAACAGCAGTAGACTTGCAAACTTTGCTGCATGTTAGACAGATCGTTTGGTTCGGACTAATAGGTGCAAAGTTTACCTAGACAGGAGTTTTGTACGACTTAAGGTGGTTGACGTAGCCAGCTTTATACAAAAGCACTCACTCACAAGTGTCGCATTTCCAGCTCTGTATATACATACATACATACATTTAAACAGACAGGTGAAATTTACATTATAAATTAGTTGGTTAGTTGGTTGCTTGCTTTTGTTTTACGGCATATCAACCCTTTTCGGGTTATTTAATGCCGAATCCAATGATCTTGAAGACAAAATTTTTAATAGAATATATTTGTTGTTTTCAAGTCGGTTTCTATTCAGCCCATAGTTAGAACCCTAACATGTACTACTACCCCGGGTCAGAGTGGACCTGGGAGCAATGGTAATTAAAGGGCGGCTCCACACTCCCCAAAGCCCACAAGCTGGGGCCTCACCACTGGATATAGTTTAAGGTCATATCCAGGACACCCATTGAGGGACTTTTACCCTCTGCAGGGGGGTAGTCGGTATATTCTAATGCCCCACCGACAGGGCCACATTATAAATAAGACATCGATAAAATATATACCTTTCGAAAAATGAAAGAATGTATACGAATATTTTTTCAATATAATTGACTCAACTTGTAGATAGAAAGGCCTGAATAAATTTATTTTTAGAACCAAACACTGTTTTCGACTCCATTATGCTCCGCTGAGTCTTGCATATTCTATTTTGTCTAGAAATACCCGTGGAAATTCCACGGAATAAAAAATATATTTAATCAACAAAAGTTGATATTTTTTAGGGATTGCTTAACAAATAAGTTTTAAATAAAAAAAAACAATAATAATATGCAATATGAGTTTATTAACAGTTATATCAAAAATAGTGTTCATTGTATTTTAAATAAAGAATTGACCCAAATAAGATAAATTAAATACCCAGTAAGCATGTTATTTCAATTGGAATTCATTATTGAGATGAGCATTACTTATATTATTTTATTTATTGCGGACTATTATTCTCATCTTTCTTAGTTATCGTTTCACGACGTTTCGGCCAACTATTCCTCTGACCTTTGTCAGGTGGTAACCGCAACGGATACGAACTTCGAATCTCGTAACTGCATTCACTGCCATCCGTAGCGGTTGTCGTCTCACCACGTTTTTGGCCAAGTAAGCCACTGGCTTGCTTTGGATTAATTCCAATTAAAATAATATATATACCATTCGGTAAAGACCCGACCAAGGAAGATCAAACAATAAATGAACGTGGATTTATAAAATCAAAGAACCCAACCTTGATCGCCCTTCGGGGCCCGTGACGCAGTTGATAGAGACGTTGAATCTCTACGGTTCCAAATAAGAATTTTCTGAGATAGCGGTTTCAATCCTACCAAAACCCAGCCAGAGGCTTACTTGGCCAAAAACTTGGTGAAACTACAACAACTACGGATGGCAGTGATTGCTGAGAATGCAGTTAGGAGATTCGAAGTTCCTATCCGTCGCGGTTACAAACCGACAAAGGCCAGAGGAATAGTTGGCCGAAACGTCGTGAAACAACAACTAATAAAGATGAGAATAATAGTCCGTAATAAATAAATTAATATACACCCAGTAAGTAGTATTGTGCTATATAGTTCAATACAAACATTAAAACAATTTAAAATTTACTTGTTTAATGGTGGCAGACAATGTTTTTTTAAAACTTTACCATGCTTCTTTTCAAGTCTTTCCTTTTGCATTTAAACTTTCTCTGCATTCTTTCCTCAGTGAAAAACCGCTGCACGTTGAAATAACTACGAGTTTCTTTCTCACACCATAACAACAATGATCTTTTGATAACACACGACTCACACCCGCAAAAAGATTATGTAATAAAACTTTCTTTATGTACACATTTGTTTTACTGTTTAAAAAACCGCTTCAGAAAACTTCAGTAGTACGACGCTTCCAGTGAATGTGGTATTATGTTAATTGGAGATTCGAAAGTTATGAAGTTCAGTAACAAGAATGACCATAGATATCTTAGTGATATTATGCTTAATTTATAAGGATTCATATACAGAAAGTTTCCGAAATTAATAAATTTCTCAAGGTGTAGTATCGGTTCTCAGTAGCTCAATAACATTTTGCCGTTTACTTTTAACAGAACTATTGTTTATATATATATATATATATATATATATATATATATATATACATATATATATACATATATATATATTGCTTTTTGTTTGTATATCTTTTACATGTTAGTCATCACTTGCCACTCGGGGATAAGGGTTATTTAAGGCGGATAACGTCAGCACAGATGAAACGTTTACCTCCAGCACCCTTACTAGTGACATGCCCACAAGTATAGAGATAGAAACAGAAAATTTCCGATATCTCAGGCTACTGTTCACGAAGTGCTACCGACCTGGAAAGCCGCTTTTTCTTTACCCTTTGTCAGAAAAAAACACTCATTAGGAATGAGGACAGAGGGACAAAAAAAAGGAGAAGCGAGAGTTACTGGAGCTGCCGATAACACATCCACAGTGCATTATCTACTCTCCATTGATTATATATATATATATATATATATATATATATATATATATATATATATATATATATATATATATATATATATATGTGTGTGTGTGTGTGTGTGTGTGTGTATGTGTGTGTGTATGCAAATTACAAATGCATATCAAAAAATATAGTTTAGAAACAATAAAAAGGTAGCTTTACCAAAGATTTTACATAGTTGCTTAGATTACTGTATATTTTATATATACAGCATAACTACTTGCTTTTTTTTTGTACAATAGAATTAAATTCGAATAGTTTGTGATGGCCATTATATGGTTATGATAGACGACATAAACTTTAGCATTTGTGTATTTACGTAGTGTGTGCGTGCGCGTGCGTGCGTGTGTGCGTGCGTGTGCGTGTGTGCGTGCGTGTGCGTACGTGTGTGTGTGCATATGTGTGTGTGTAAATGACAATCAATGTTATCTCACATTTGGCATACATATGTTTATATACTCAATATGAGGTAACTCTGGATTCATTTACACATACAAACACACACGCACACGTGTATATTCAATTGGTGAAAGCATCTACAGTGACACACAATAAACGTACCCTCTTTTCCAAAGGTACCACCTGGGAAGAAGGTTTCCTGCTATTGTTATATGCGAGTTTAGTGGGTTTTTTTTGTTTTTATTTTGTTTTTTGTATTTGTTTTCATTGTTCTCTTACAAATCTGTGTTATTCTATTTTTTTTTTTAAAGGTTACACTTTTATCATGCTTTCCCTACTCCTGCGTTTTTTCTCTATTTTCTATGAGGAACAGTCAAATGCACTTTTGCAGCATACCTGCTGTGTATTTTTAAAAATCTGTTGTCGCCTTTCACCTTTATTTGCTGTCGTCTATGCCAACGTGCAGAAACAACGTAAAAAAACGGAGCAGGTCTGGATAAAATAAAATAAAACAACAAAAAACTTAATTTATTTTATTTTGCGGACTATTATCCTCGTCTTTTTAGTTGTTGTTGTTGTTTCACGAAGTTTCGGCCAAGTATTCCTCTGGCCTTCACCAATGGTAACCGCAACGGGATAGGAACTCCGCATCTGCTAACTGCATTCTCAGCAATTACTGCCTTTCCATAGTTGCTATGAAACAACAACAACAACAACAACAACTAGAAGATGAGGATAATAGTCTACAACAAAATAAATGAATAAATAAAACTCATCTCAATTAATTCCAGTTAATATCTATCTAGATATCTATAAAAGTGAAGTGTATGTCCGTCTTTCTCTCTGTGTCTGTCTGTGTACATTTCCCTACACAATAACTCTGTCAATTTTAAGTCTACAGATTCGAAATTTTATATACACGGTATAGAGATTTCGGAAATCTTTTATAATCCGTTTACAACCAGAAAGTTCGCTGTTAAGGGGTCAAAGTTCAACGATTTAATCTTTGAGAACTCTACCAAACTCCTCCGCCAATTTTTGCTATAAACACTTTAAATTTTAGATACTGGTTCCTTAAACATGGATCTAACTTAATAACTTGATTTGAGCGCAAAACAATAATTGTTAAGGGGTCATAATAGGGGTCAAATTTTAAAAAAAATTACCTCTGCGGTCTCTACCAAATTACTCAGAGAATTTCTGCTCTAAACATTTGAAATTTTTACACAAAGAGATAGAGCAAGCATTTTAATCGGGTTTGGTCGAAAATTTGAGCTACCAATATATAAATGTATGTATGTATGTTTGCATGTCTGCTTAAAACTTTTGATAGAGGCAACGGATTTTACAAAATCAGTATCGTTTGAAGCTCGACCCTTTAGACGAAAAATACCGAAAAATTGTTTAAAAACATTAATTTCTTTACCCTCAACTGGGCACTTTTTTACAGGAAGGGGTCGCTTTTTTCACCGATATTTTCGAAAATCACCCCCTCCCCCTTTCGATTGTCTAGCATTAATTTAAACCTACGTCACTTCTCGTTTGAAAGTGTTCGTGACAGCAAATACGTCACGTTTTTCTTCCGTCCTTTTCCTCCTTCGCGGTACGGGTACAGCCCTGCCTTCCTACTACCACTTTTCTTTTGCTCAGCACACACTTCCAAACACCCTGGCAACGCCGGGCACCCATTTTAGTATTATATATAACAAAAAAGCTTATTTTAAAAAACACGAAATGAATTACAAAAAAAATTTAAAAAAAGGAAACCGAAAATATAACTGAAACCACTCTCTTTTTTTTTTTTTTTTTTTTTTTTTTTTTTTTTTTGAGTCTGCCATGTTACTGGTAGAACACCCAGCAACGAATAGAAAATAAAACGCAAACGGTAAAATCATGCACAGGAATTGATTGCAAAAATAAATGTTACTTTTACTTGTAAATTTCTGCTGATTCGTCTTCGTTCACCACAAATCAATCAATTTACGATTATGTATTTTAGTGGTTGCTGATAGGAGCTTTAGTTTCGCAGTCTTTGAGATCATCGAAACTATAGCATACATATTCTGTGAAGATATAGTGACGCTTAACCCGTTGTCGACTGGGTGTTTAAACTTATCTAATATAGTGCATATGATAAATATCAAGAGCAGCGAAGGATTGTTGGCTTGCGAAGTGGTAAACAGCAATTCGCCAAAAGAAGCACATATGCAAATTAGGAAGTGTGCAAGGAATTAACATCTTGAAATAACTCTTTTATTTGAAATATATTTCTTTTGAATTAAACAAGTAAATAAAATGAACTAAATGTTAAAAATAGCCTATATGTTATTGATTCTTGATATCTTGGACACAAATCTCCTCTTGCTGGTATTTCAGATCATTTGAAACCATAGCAGAAAGTTTTTGTCGCTCCCCCATCAAGACCAAAGGGTTTGGGAAAATATCAGATATTTTGTAAATCATACGCAAAATTAAGAAAACAGGTGATTATTGTTGAAGTAATAGTAAAGACGAAGTATTTTTCTACCTACGTGAAATCTTTTAAACTTACGACCATTATAGTTTTTCGAGTGTGCTAAAAACGAAAATAGCAGTAAAAATTCCATGAAAGCAAAACATGTCCAAGATATGAACAATATATAAAGTGAATGAAACACTTTTCTATATTAATTTAACGTAAAATTAACATCCACTTTATAGCCAAGGAGGCCATAAAATGGGTTCTCATTTTACGCTAAATTAATATAAAAAATATTCACCCACTTCTTAAAACAGTAATGCGCGACCTTATAAGCAAATGTCACATAACCCACTACACAAGTCAGATCATTAGCTTTCAAATGAGCCCTTATTTGTTAAATTCTGATGAATAGTTGCCGAGATTTCGAATTCATAAAATCGCCCACAAATATAATATATTTGTATATGGATATATCTATACTCGTCGCCAAATTGAATATTGATAAACTCATATCTTTGGTTCTATGCGCCAACGCTACATAAATATTTATAGACTTTTAGAATATTATAATACTATTCTATTGTTAAAATTTTCTGACAATTGGTTAACAAGAACCTATATTTTAAACCAATAGAATATGCCCAAACTAACATACATTTGTATATATAGTGTCATAGCAAGACAGCTTTAGTTTTGCTGCTTTGGGATAAACTTTGCTTCGGATTTTGTTTGTTTGGTTGTCTCCACTATGACCTTGCCAGACCGCTAATATATATATACATATATATATATATATATATATATATATATATATATATATATATATATAGTCATTTATAAAATATATATGGCGATTAAGCTACACTGAATAAATTAAATAAACATGAATATATATAAACGATCACACACATATATGTATATATATGTATATATATATATATGTATATATATATGTGCATGATAAAATGCATGCCGATTGGCTGATAGGAAGGGGCGCGGTGGATACTAGAAAGCTGATTGGCCAACTAGAAATCCTCAACATATATAAAAACAAGAAGCAACCACAGAATTCGCGCATACGCCTGACGAATCCTATAGTTTGGATGTAACGCAGAATATTCAGTATAGCTTAATCGCCATATATATTTTATAAATTACTAACTAGCTCTACTTACGTATTGAGCACTCTTGAAGTAAATACTTAAAGTTTACGCATATGTGCATAAATGAAGTAGTTATATATATATATATATATATATATATATATATATATATATATATATAAGCCGTTTGTGATTTTGAGAACTTTTAGATTGCAAACCGAAAGAGATATAACAATTTTGGTGTTACGTCCGTTTTTATTCTGTGTTAGACACGGATAACTAGTTTGATTGAATGTAAGATAAAATGGGATGTATCGATTACATAATATATTAACATTATTGACTATAGATCAAAATCCGGAAACAATTCTTATACAAATCGTAGTTATTGATTTGACAGAAAATAACATAACAAGGGCATCACACTAATTTCTATTTTCATATACTCATAACTCATAACTGAGTCATTCTTGGACCTTTTTTATTCTTTATCTTGATAACTAGCCTTCCTGATAAAATTATCCTTGGGATAAGTATATTTGAAGAAAAAACCACGCTCTATAACAAAATCGAGGGCAAAACAAATGAACACATTTCTAAGAAAATTGCTAAAACCTTAGAAAAAGATGTCAAATCTATAGTTGAATGGGCCGTAAATGGATGGCAACATTCAATGCTGTCAAAAACTAAGCGTCATTCATTTAATATTACAAGACACCTTTTGAACGACTGATTGGCATGGTTTATGATACACTACTTGAATGAACTTCATGCAAACTTCGTTGGACACATTTTTATACTGCCATGTCCAAAAAATATTTTAATTTGCTTATGTAGTGATTGCAACTTCCGTATTTATATGCTGGCTCTGTTGTATCAAAAAAAAATATAACCGATCTTGTTTTTTTTTTTGTTTTTTTTGAGTTCGACGAAGCTTTCTCGATCTAATGTGAATCAGTGAATGCTATCAACTATTTAAAAACAAGAAAAAAAATCAATAATCCGATAATGTCTTGGGGATTCGCCAAAACTCTAATCATGTTGCTTGGCCCAAACAAGAGAAATATTTTCTTTCATTTCCTTCGCTGTGTGGGAAGTGTTCTGATCAACACGAACTTCCGGCTGACAAACTGTATCACGAAGAAATACCGCCTCATGAAATGTGCTTGCCTTAGAAAACGGACAAGAATAGGACGGGATTTCTTCCAATTCTCTCTATTGTTAACGTACAACAATGAAATACACAAAGTCAGGACTTTTTCTGATGCGTTACTCTCGTTGCAAACGAAACATTATGCAAGTGTAAATGATGATGCAGTCGTTAACGAGCAGGTGAGATACGGGTCCGGCGTAACGCGTATCCAAGTACGTTCTATTTCATTGCTACCTGGGAAGGTGCCGGTGGCTCAATGATTAATAACAGATGGGTGTATCAGGTGTGAACCCAGTTCGTTTCACAGAGACATGTTTATTATGACTGTTAATAATCTTAATACAGTCTCTCCTATAATTATCTGATGGCTTTTTAGAAAGAATTCTAATAAGAAAGATTTCGAGAAAACGCATGCCAAAATAGCTATCTTATTAATACGAAACAGATGAATGATGCTTATTAACACCAATGTGAAAAATTGTGAATCACTCTTGACTATCTCAGATCATTATGAAAATAGTAGGGTAAGCTAAACCATTAAATCTTGTTATGGATATTAATATTAGAGATGACAACTCTGATATAACACAAGCACGAGGCAGTGACATTATATCGCTACATTTGCATCACAATAGACCTGGATTTAAGATTGTTACTGTTACCTCGAAAATAGCTATTTGATCGGGTTGGGCGTGTATTCTTGTATCTGATTTTGAATACGAAAAGGGGTGCAATTTACCAAGTAACTCACCAAAGTCTCCAGAAAGGTATGACCTATTTTAGTTGAACCAGAAAATCGCGACATAAAGAAAAGTTATGTATTATTTTATTAGAATCCTTTGAGACGTATAATTTGTATATTCCCCCCCAGACGTTTTTCCTTATCCACATAGTTGTTGTTTAACGACGTTTCGGTTAACTATTTCAATGGCCAGATAATGAATACCAGATAAGAACGAACAAAAATCTTGGATTTATAAGACCAAAAAATGCAACTTTGATCACTTTTCATGTCACGTGATGCAGTCGATAAAAACATTGCATTTCTACGGTTCCAAGTGCGTACTGTCTGAATATGGAAGTTCAACCATACCCAAAGCGAGCCAGAGGATTAGTTGGCCTAAGCGTGATGAGACAACAATAATTAAGGAAGTAATTACTGAGGATACAGTTAAGAAACTCAGGTTAACCACCTTAAGAAGACATGAAAAATAGATAGCCGAAACGTGGTGAAACAACAATGGCTAAGAAGATTAGGATCACAATCTGCAAATAAATAAATAAATAAATAGGAAGAAAGTTGTTCTGCCGGACGTCTTTTACTAAAAGCAGTTGTGGCTTTCTATATTGCCATGTTGTCTCGTCTGTAAATATTCGAGAGTAAGTTCTGACGTGTGTTATCACAACTGATGTGTCTTTTCCCACCAATCCATTCTGAACACCTGTTTACCCCCAAAACATCTCTCAAAAGACACGAAATTAACACGCCAAACTTTTGCCAGTGCCGTATTATTCAACAACGTCTTTCCACGGGCAAATGCATAGAGGTTAGCCCAGGGCGATAGAGAATAAAACGAATAATATATAATAATTACAGCCAAGATTTTTACGTAATGTTGGTCCACGAAATATTTGCGAAGCAAATTGTTTCAAATGACGTGAAAGATTAAGCGAAAATTAAATTATTATTTGTATTTTGAGAGAAACCAATGTGAGAAATATGTTACAAAGTATTTTACAAATCATGGAAGAATAGAAACACAAAAAAGAAAAACTATTTAAAGTCTTGGTCAAATCGATTGAACGCTTAACTAATTTAGGTTGCATATTCAAGACAAGGATACGCCAAGAATGCATTTCGGCATTCTTATGCAATAAATTGCAAATTATGAAAACATTTTTCCTTTTAACGCTTTATTTTTTCTGCAATGTCTTTTACGTTTGGCGACTATTAAAACCATTAAATACGCGATATAACTCTTATGACGACGATGGTGATTTTCTTTTTACATAGGCGTAACCACTTATCAAGGACGATAGGCCACTCAAGGATACGGGTTAAAGAGTGTACAGCAATCAAAAGAACAATATAGTAATCGATATTAATGGAAGTTCTGTAAATTTGTTAACGTAAGTGGAACAGCTCATCAGAAATTTGTTCACGTTGGACTTGAAGACAACCATATTATAGACAGCTGGAAAGCAGGAAAACGGAAGACAATCCCACAGGTATGCAGTTCTAAGAAAGAAGCTTTGTTCATGGAATCTATGTTTAGGTTTAGGCACAGATAAAGAGTGGGGGGGAATTATTGATAGTGATTAATGACGATAATGATCGTGATAACGATTATTATGATGCCGATGATTATACTAATCATGATGATGATGGTGATGACGATGAGCAATACAACAGAAATGATGATGATATTTTTATAATTTAAAGAAAAAGAAACGTAAATTTTTTTTCGAAAGTCAATTAGCATAATCTAATAATTATAATTGCATTTAAATGTAACTTTTTGTGCGAAAAACTGGGTCTTTTACAATTCAACGTACATTTACAATATCAGTAATGCAATTACAGTGTATTTATTTGTATATTTTAAACTTTAGTTCTTTGATAATTCTTAAGTATGTTCGATTATATTCAGATTATTTGATTGAGAAATCCATGAAATAATATTTTACTGACAGGAGACACTTTGTAAGGCCAACAATGAATAACCTACCTCATCTATTGTGATAGCTATGCAAGGAATAAATGTAAAATTCTCAATTAAATTGAATATTCTGTTGTACGTATGTCACTACCCGAAGAAAAAGCTTACGATTCCAGATGTGCCATGGGAATTCCAGATGTGCCATGGGAATTCCAGATGTGCCATGGGAATTCAAGATGTGCCATGAAAAAGGAAAATTATACATGGCAGTCCTCGATCTGAATAAGACGTGTATATTCAAATTTATTAGCATGGTACAATAATAAACGAAGTTGGGTTAAGGGAAATATTTTGTCAATATATCTAGGTAGTCACGACAACTAAGCACACTAGCTTTTTGCCGTTGACATAGAATATCTATATCTTATTTGTCAATGCCTCGAACTGAATCCATCAAGTACGTGAATATTGTATATACTATAAAACTGTCTTTATAAAATATATAGTAATCTACAGATAGTGGTTTCGTTGTATGACTGTTTTTCAGTGTGGCAAGCAGTGGCGAATATTTTGCGCCGGACATTGAAACACGGCCATTTTACCAGCAGTCGCTACTCAACTAGGCGATTATACAATCGCTACGAAAATGACGGAAATTATGATGATTTTTTTACACACACACACACACACACACACACACATATATATATATATATATATATATTACTTCAAGATAATGAAATAAATTAAACTGCAGATTAGTAAATCTAGCAGTTTACAGTCTTACAAACTATTATTGGAAAGTAATATTCTTTATATAAGGTAATCTCAGTACAATAAATATTGATCATTACACTGAATCGAGCTAATAAGATAAGAGTGTATATATTTAAATTTCATTTAGAAAGAATTACATTTTAAATTAAAAATTTATTGTTTGAAAAAAGAATACAATGTTTAAAATAATTTCATTATAAAGCAACTATATAACTAATTGCATTATAAAACACTTGAGAAGATGACTTACTTTGAAAATCCATGAGTTAAGGAAATTATTTTAAAATAGAATTTTTTGTTTCAAATAATAAATTTTATTTTGAAAAGTAATTATTTCTAAATGAAATTTAAATATATAAACTCTAATTATATATACATATATGTTAATTAATATATATAATATATATACATATATTAACATATATATGTATATAAATATACATATATATAATTATATATAAATGCACACAAACACGCACACACACGCATATATATATATATATATATATATATATATATATATATATATATATATATATATATATCCCAAAATCACTCACTCCCAAAGGGAACAGAAAAGGTTCAAAGAAGGACTACCAAATTCTACGGACTTAAATCAATTATACTCCCCACACACAATCTTTACCTTGACGAATTTCAAAACTCTATGATAGCGCTCGTAAGGAGGATTAAATAAATTTAACAAACAAAAGCACCCTCCTAATCCTGTTTCTATAAAAATTAATAGCTGTACACAAAAAGTAAAAACCAGACTTCATATTTTGTCCCTGCTGACAAAGCAAAAAATTCCTACAAACTTGAATATCCTGAATAAAAAAGCTCCTATATAAAAAGCTTAACAAGGCTTACAAATTATACCTTCTACCATAATAGATAAGATAAATGCTAATGCAAAAAACTTCCACAAAAGATGAACACTCATATCTATACCGAAATATTAACTCCAGAGACACTGAGATTCAGGCTCAAGGAGCACAAACAAACTTCCAATACCCTACTATTAGGTTAATTTGTCCTTATAGCTCTAATACTGGTGCTGTTCGCAAAAAAAAAATCCTAGATAGGACCCTCCCATCAGTAATGAAAAAATTAAGCTTACCTCTTTGGCAAAATTCTCAATCCGTAATCAATTGGTTCACTAATCTCAAAGATAGAAATAATCTAAGTTTCATTACATTTGACATAAACAATTATTACCAATCAATTCCCCCTCTATTTTTAAACAATGCCCTTATTTTCTCAAAAAAACTCTCAGATTTAACAGACTTAGAAATTAGACTGATTCTTCTAGCCGGATGTTCTTTCATTTACTTTGACAATAAGCATTGGACCAGGAAGGACACCCCTGATAGTTTTGATATCCTCATGAGTTTTTCAGACTAAGTGCGTTGACGGATTTGGTCGGGATTTTCCAATTACAGGAGCTTAAGATATATTTCACGCAGATTCAGGGAGGTCTTTATGGAGATGATTCCCTCCTCGATACAAGTGTCACACCTAGAGAGTATAGAAAAAAACTGTCAAAGATCTTCATAGTTTTTTTTTAATAACTTGTGACTCTCCATAACAGTTGAACCTTACAAGAACACAGCTAACTGCTTAGATATCTCACTTTACAATAACTCTGAAATATGCAGCCCATAACATAAGCCAAACCTTACATTATTATATGTGCATAAGTTTTCAAATCATCCTAATTCAATAATTAAATCCATAATACCTTCACTCTCTACCAGAGTCTCTAGGATTTCAGCTGACAAAAAGACTTTTGATCAAAACTCCATGTTTTATAATAACGCCCTTAGAAATTCGAGTTATACGGAAAAGATAATATATGACCAAAAACAAAAACCAAGAAACTCTCCGATTACCTTCATTAATTACGCATAACATGTCCAGAACTAAAGGAAATCATAAATTTTCAAGTAATAGCAATAATAATGTCAACCATACTAAACACAAGAGCAATAACAAAGACAGATCTTCCACTAGAAAAAGGACGAGGAGAAAGAACAATATTTGGTTGAACGCACCCCCCCCTTCAGCGCCAATATAAAAACTAATATCCCCAAGGAATTCTTCAATATTGTTAAAAATTATTTTAGGTACCCTCATAGGTATAGCACTTTGTTTAAGAAAAATTCTATCAAGATATAATACACTACAATGCCCAACTTAGCCCAGACAATCATAGCCTCTAATAACAAGAAAATTATGGATGCCCAAGCAATTCCTTTTCCCTTGGCCAAGAAAATCAAATGTAATTGACAAAAAAGAAAAATGCCCCCTTGATAATAACTGTATCCATATATATATATATATATATATATATATATATATATATATATATATATATATGGATACAGTTATTATCATGTATTATTATGTGTGTGATATATTCATGTACTGTAACTGAGATACCATATAAATCCCTCCAAATAAACACCACCTATCTTTCCCAACATCTAATCTTTGGTCAAAAAATGGCAAAGAAACTTGCGCATCCTCCTCCTCTAATAAGCTTGATAAATAGAAGTACTAAAAATATAAATGCTGATAGTCCTTCACAGAGCAACTCCCATGATAATAACTTTGGGAGCCAGCTCAGTATTAATATCCTCATCCATTACCCTATATCATGTCCTAACCTTAAAAAGAATCTCATATTAAATATTAACAACAGTATCCACAATGCACCCAAAACATACGCATTCATCGGATCCACTTCTACTTTAATAAAGCAGAGAATCTCTAACCACACATCATCTTTTAGTAATAAAAACACAAATAGTAACTTTAATTAAAAAAACTTAAATCTTCGCAATTAATTGGAGCATTATACGGAAATCGCAATCTTACACCCCTTGATCTAAATATTGTAACCTCTGGTTTTCCGCGGCATAATAACGTCTCCTCAATCCAAGAATATATTCAATCCAAAAAGTGAGCTTATTTTCCAATGGAAACACAAGGAAAAATACAAGTACTGCAATTTTTAAATTACGTAGTCCCTATGTAAAAATTTAAAAATAAAAATGCGTTAGAATTTTATTTATTATTATTACTATACATTATTTATTATTACTATAAATTCTTATTATTGTCGTTTTTCAACCCATTCTACCGGACTTTATCTTCTTGTCTTTTCTAGTTTATTGCTTTTATCTTGAGAATTATAGAAATAATCAATACCACTATCGGCCGTTATTAGTTTATTTTTTCATATTTAGATAAATAGTACTCCTAAAGTATACCTATTTCTCTGTATATATATATATATATATATATATATATATATATATATATATATATATATATATTATAACCAATACATTTTTAATTATTAATTTTCTTTAGGCGCATTACTATTCTTTCACTAGGTATTTTGTTATTTTTATTATTATCATTTTAAGTAGTAGTGGTGGTGGTAGCGGTTTTAGCATATCTAATAATTTGTATATGTCTATTAAAGTGTCCTTATGTGTTTCTATCTTTGCGTATGTGTATTTATATATATGTGTGTGTAGGGTTTTTGCATATGACTATGTATATGTGTTTTGTGTGTTGTATATATATATATATATATATTATATATATATGTAGTTGTGAGTTTATGTGTGTACTTATGCATGTATAAATGTGGGTAACACGTATATGTATGTTTGTATATATATGTAAGTATGTATATATGTATATGTGTAGATGTATATATATACGTGTATATATATATGTATACACATTTCATTTTATCAATATCGATATATCATTGACATCATCATTCGTGTCACTATCACTGTTGTTGCTATTATAAATATTTTTATCGCTATCTTTTTACTGTCTTTTTTCCATTACTAAATAGTTTATACTGATTACTAAATTTCTTACTATAATTACTAAATTATTATTATTATTATTATTATTATTATTATTATTATTATTATTGTTATTATTATCACCCATGATAATTGGCTATACTATTATTAGAATTACTTTGCATTTATTATTATTTTTTTTCGTCTTTATCATCATCATGCTTTTAGACTGCCTTACAATTCTGCAACACGGTCAACTTTATAATCCTCACTCCTCCAAGTTTTTTTTTTAATAATGACATCGAATTTAACAATTTATAGAAAGATCTGTTTGATTCTATCTAGACAATTTCCGGTCAGAGTAATACGAGCTTTCAAGGACGGATTCCCCCCCCCGCTAAGCCTGCACTTAATTACTTTAAAATTTAATCTGAAATCACTGTTTCTAATTAAGCCTATGATTAAGGTTCTCATATCGGTTTTCTGTCTTTTTACTATTAGGTTTCATTTGACTGGGGACAGACTTTTCTTTGGGCTACTGCACTGCCCGAAAAAAAAAACAATGTTGATTATTCCAGCTGTTTTGAAGGATTTCCAATCGGATTATATGCATCGTAACTCTGGCATCATTTTGGACTCTATTCCCTCTTAAGAACTATTTTGCATATATATATATATATATATATATATATATATATATATATATATATCAAACATTGTTTCACGTTTTTATTTGGCAATAACTATAAATCGCGGTTTCAATTAATGCTTTAACTAGCAAATTCTAGCATTACTAAAAATATAATTTGCTGATTTCTTTATGTCCTCTGATAGGAAGAATAACAAGAATAGCATTCTTTGAAACTCCGCGGAATAAGGAATTTGTAAATTGTATTTTGGAGTATTCAGTCGGATAATAAATTTTGATTGTAAAGTTCAACTTACAGTCTTAATTTTCATTCTCTTATATATATATATATATATATATATATATATATATATATATATATATATAATAACTAAATGTCTGAAGGCTTCATTCTTTTTGGAATTTTATTATTATGTAATGCCCCATCAAGGGTCGGTTTCCCTATATAGAAAATATTATGTAAATACGTTTAATTTTACAGTCATGCTTTGAATAATATACTTACAAAACTCTCAGAGTGTTTATAAGTTTATATTTCCTCATTTTAATGTATTTTAGAAACTATTTAAGAATATAATAAATTGCGCTATTGCTATTTTTTGTTTTTTACAAAACATCAATAATTCATTTCGTATGTATCAGATTATTGTTGTTCGCATTCGTTTCTCCTGATACCTTTCAAGTTAGAATTCTGTATACAAAAACATCGGATATGTAAAGATTATCACAATCACTAACTGAAAGTGTTTCTGTGGAACACATTGGACTCGAACTTGATAAAGTCAGGTTGTAAGCTTGTATCGTTACCTCCTGGTCACCTCCTCAGTTTTTGCTCGTTATTAGTTTTGTCGACTTTCGAATAGAACTTTACAAATATCAGGATTATTTTGTTTGCACGAAGTTATCCTTTTCTCTTCATTACTTATAATCGACAATATGAAAGCAATATTTATAGTATAAAAATAACAAATATGAAAAGTATATCAAAACAACGTAAGGATTCTTTAGTTTCTATAAGATTGTAAATTTTACTTAATATAACATTAACTATATAATAAATAAATAATCAAATAAAATATACAATTGTAGCTCAGGTTTTTGTTATTTTTTAAGAATTAATATATATGAGAAACGAACACACACACACACACGCAAACACGCACACACACATATGTATATATATATATATATATATATATATATATATATATATATATATATATGTATATTATTATTATTATTATTCACTGATTTTTTCTCGTCTTCTTCACTGATTTTTCTTAATTACATTTTGTCTCGGCAGCCGTGTCAAACGCATATCTTATTTTTCTTTTATTATTATTATTGGACTTTTTCCCCCTTTTTCTTGTACATATTTGTGAATTATTCCACGGATTTCGGCCTTTTGGATTATTTTGGACCATCTTCCAATTACCTGATTTCCTTGGATTTTACTTGTGCGAATGGAAATTTAATTAACTTTCTTGGATTTACATTTTTGGATTTTACCGTCATTCGATAATTTACCGTTCACCAGATTATCCATTCACGTAACATCACCTTTTCTTCACCATATTCTTTCTGCTTTATTTTTTGATATCAAGTAAGATCTTTGAATTACTTGCAGTTTCATCAAATACATTTGTATGCAAAATCCGATCCCGCATTTTGCTAATTCCTACCCTCTGATTAGAAGGAAAGTATTTCTTTGAAACTCCGTGGATTAAGGACTACCACTTTTTAAGTGTTTCCTTTTCAGAATAAATATGTTTTAACTCTTTTTCAAGGTGCTTTTTAACATTTTAACAATTAGCTCTTATATATATAATTAAAAAAATAAACGATGTGAGTTTGCTGTCTGTTGTGAATCGCTGTTTTTTTACGGATGAATTTAATTGCAAAATCGAATTAATTAGCGTTACAGTATAAATAATATAATATAACATTATGGACGGACAATGAAATTGAAATGTTTTTATTTATTTACCCATACGCTGAATAACCTTTATTCTAAAATACCTATGCCAAATCAGAGAAGTATGCGATATTAATATTTTCCCTATTTATTTATTAACTAGCAGGGAGCGCCGACCTTGCCGGGTCGTAAATTACGTTTACATATATTTTAATTCATGCTTATCTCGTAATTATTATTACAAAGATAATTCTTTATGGAGTTATTATATAATCCTTAATATTGATTTCAAAAATAAGAAAATAACTTGAGTGTGCTATCCGACCCCTAGACTCGAAACCAAAGCATTTAGAGTCCCTGCTACGTTTCCTATCGATGTAGCTATTGTGAAATAGGCAAAAAAGATTTAATATCAAACGACTTGAAGAATGGGATTGAATTTAGTCATGCGCAAAAATAAGTAAATATTTGTCGTCAATTTGAAAAGAACATTTTGTATTTAAACTTGCCGACTTCTTTAGACGCTATTCATCCATCCAAACAAAGATCATACTTGTTATAAACTATCCTGTTAATTTCAGTATTATGTGCCCAGTAGTTCAAGAGTTTATCGGTTAAAAATATATACACAAACATACACACAATCCACTTACTGTTTTATTTGCATAGAAAATAAATGAATGCTAAACTGAAGTATTTAGTTTATTAAGAAAAAAAAAACAAACAAACGTATAGTTCAGTTTATTAAAACCATAAACACCTACGTTACAAAGACGAAGTACTGTTTAATATGACCATAGTAAAGACTCCGTGACAACCTTTTCAAAGAGATAACTAGGCTATGATTCATAGAAGCTATCACTCTGCCTAGGCGTGGCATACAGGAAATTAACTTGTGTAATATTTTAGTTATATCTTTTACACCTATTTTAAATTGCATTCTGTATTGACATTTTTTTAATTTCGTCGCATTGTTATCTCAGAATATGCGTAGACCATACGCATTTTTGTGTACAGAAAGTTGTTAGATGAGACAAGGCATTGGTACTGTCGGTTTCAATCCCGATAATTAGGACCGTTTAAGATACCCATAGCAAGCTCTCTTCAGCCAATACTCATGAGAATTGGCTGAAGAGAGCGTTATATGGATATATAAAACGGTCCTAATTATTGGGCTTGAAACCGACAGTACCAATGACTTGTCTCACCTTACAACTTTCTGTACACAAAATACAATATATATATATATATATTTATATATTTATATATATATATATATATATATATATATATATATATATATATCTGTGCGTGGCACACTGAATAAATAATACTCACGTTATACCATTACTATATAGAGGATAAAACTGAATTGTTGAAAAAGCTAATGATATTTTTCCATTACAAATAATTTTAAAGAGTTTAGTTATAGACCTATGACAACAGCATGTTCTTTTCGTTGTTTTTACTCTCGAGTATATATCCGATACAGTTTAACACTATTAATCAACCGAGGATCATATCACTCTACATGAAAACACACACACACACACTACACACACACTACACACACACACAAGCACACACACACACACATATATATACATATATATATATATATATATATATATATATATATATATATATATTAATGGATGTATACCGGAGAATCAAAACTAGGAAAATCATATGTTGTTGTCATAGCCCTAGTTATCAAGCACCAGATGGTTTGTTTTTTTTTGTATTATTTTTACAGTGTTTAATTTCATGGTAAAAAATATGCACAGACAAAAATAAATAAATAAATAAATATATATATATATATATATATTATGGCTATGTAAAGACTAAATTTATACTTGTTCGAAAAGATTATTTATTTAAGATTGTGAAATTAAAAAATAAAATTCAATGTGTCAGCTGACCGGCTTCGAAGCTCGCGTTCTACTCTCAGAGACTATTGATATATGTGCCGATGCCCTTTATCGCAGTCAACTCCCAACTCCCCCTATTCCTGAGAATATTTTTGTGGAACTTATGGAATTCGCCACCATGTCGGTCGAATTCAGTTTTAATAACATTATGTACAGGCAGATAGATGGTGTTTCGATGGGTTCTCCCCTGGGACCAGCTCTGCAAATATTTTCGTAGGTTTCCATGAAAAGGGTATTTTATCTGGCTTTCAAAAACCAGATATTTATTTTCGTTATGTTGACGACACTTTTTTTCTGTTCAACAATGAAACGGAAGCAGATACCTTTTTTGCTTCCCTTAATAATATTCACCCAGTTCTAAAATTTACTATAGAAAAGGAAAGTAATTCTTACCTTGCTTTTCTAGATGTACTGGTGTGTAAAACACCTTCCGTTTTCTTGACTTCCATCTACCGTAAACCTACATTCACTGGTCTTTACACACGTTGGGACTCTTTTTGTCCCGTTAAACAAAAATATAATCTTATCAACACCCTTATCCATAGAGCTTGTATGATATGTTTAGAGACCAAATTAAATGAAGTCAAATTTATTACCAAGACTCTTTGCAATAATGGTTTTCCATTGCAAATCGTGGAATCTACTATTAAAAATAAAATCTCTAATTTCAATAAAATTAAACAGGCATCTGTCGACAAATGCCCTATCTACCTACGTCTACCTTGGCTAGGTAATGTTAGTGAAAGATTTGCCAAGCAAATTTCTTCTGTCGTACAACAATGTTACTTTGCATCAAATTTTGTTTTTCCTTGTAAACCCATTTTGTCTTCAATTTGTAAAGACGTCCCCCCACCATAACAATTCTATTATTAATT
Source organism: Euprymna scolopes (assembly GCF_053919585.1). NCBI lineage: Eukaryota > Metazoa > Mollusca > Cephalopoda > Sepiida > Sepiolidae > Euprymna > Euprymna scolopes. The sequence continues at coordinate 41,685,714 of NC_136505.1, read as the reverse complement.
TATTTAAATGTAACTGCTGTGTGCGCTACGTCGGGCGGACGTCTTAAAGATTAGATAATAGGGTAAAACAACATGTTCCATCCAAAATTCGAAATGGAAACTACCTACCTTCGGACGTTTTGAACAATACCCATGGCTCATCTATAGAAGAGCACCTTATAAATAATCGTATTTGTGCTTTGAATTTTAGTGCGGGCTTTTTTTCCATCCTTAGTAAGTCGCACTCCCTTTATCATCTTAAAATTCTAGAAACTATATATATTAAGACTCTGAGACCTTCTGTTTGCAAACAAAAATAGAATCTCTTAGGGCTTAATCTAGTTTCTATCTAATAATTAATTCATCCCCTCTTCCCACCCCTTACTTTTTCATCTCCGATTCATTGTTCCCCCTTTTCTTTTTAAAACGTAATTAAGCTCGATTTTAGCTCTGTTGAGCGAGCTTCGAAACCGGTCAGCTGACACATTGATTTTTATCTTTTAATTTCACAATCTTAAATAAATAATGTTTTCGAACAAGTTTAAATTTAGTCTTTACATAGCCATAATAAAATTTTTTACCCCGCAAAAAATATTTAAATATGTATATATATATAGTTTTTTTTTTTAATATAATCACTGACATGTGTTTTATCAGAGTGGCTGAGACAAAGACAACAAAATACGTGCCTGTGGATAATTATATTTAAAAGGCAAAGACAATATATATATATATATATATATATATACGGCTCCCTATATATCAAATTGGTAAAAGGTAAAAACATTTTCCCAACTCGCATTTAGGTAAAAATGCACTTACACATAAATAATTGTATTCATTCTTAAAGTATCACAAACAAAAACAAAGAAATAACACATGCACGCACGCACACACAGACACGCACACACATACACACACACACACACACACACATATATATATATATATATATATATATATATATATATATATATATATATATATTACACTGCGTATCAAGTTATTAACGAGGTTAAGTTTTTTGTAATATTTAAGGAACGAGTAAATAAGAATCCATGAAACATTGAGAAAGTGCTTACAATATTATTCAGTTACTCCAGACAGAAAATAGAAGTATTTAAAGCAGCATTCGTGAAACTATGGCAGAAGATAGAAATATCTGTTAATTTCAGTGTGTCAAGTTATTAACGACGTTGAGAAAAAAACACAATATACTCATAACTTGTTTATTGAAATCATTTTCAAACATTAAATGGACTCGGAAAAATGCGTTGAACACAATAACTACATAGCAATTTCTACGTTGATATAATTAGTAGGAAATATGCGATTCTTTTTTATGAATGACTTGTAAAGGACGTTATTCCACAGAATTAGTAAAATTTGTGATTTCGTTAACAGTTATTCCTCGCGATACCTCTTGAGGAGCATCCCACAACTCATATTTGCTCTAAAATTGACGTCCATTTGCATAGAGGCGTCGTTTCATGATACTCCAAAGGTTCTCAATTGTTCAAAACTCGTGAATTCGCAGGTCACTCCATCTTCCGTAGCCCTGAGAACCTCAGGTGTTACAAATACTCTTTGCTTTTGTTTGCTGCATGCGAAGGAGCATTATCCAGCATAAAAGTAATGGTTCTTCTGTACGTCAACCTTTGCTTCTTCAGTCATGGTTCAAAGTACTTCCTTCAGAAAAGCTATGTAAGTATTTGACGTCCTTTTTACGCCTTCTGGGACTCTCCATTTGCCAACTAAAGTACTTCCGATAATCCCAGCCCAGATCATGTAAAATCACTGGATACTAGAAAGCTGATTGGCTAACTAAAATCCTCAATATATATAAAAACAAGAAACAACCAAAGAATTCGCGCATAAGCCTGACGAATCGTATAGTGGATGAAACGCAGAATATTCAGTGTAGCTTAATCGCCATATATATTTTATAAATTACTAACTAGCTCTACCTATGTATTAAGCACTTTTGAAGTAAATACTTAAAGTTTACGCATAAATCTATACTTTCGTATATTAATTTTATGTGAGTAAATGAAGTAGTTATACTTAGCTCCTAAAACAATCGAGCACTCTCAAAAGAATTATTTCACCTCATTAAAAATAGATATGGAAAGAGTTAATTTCGAAACATCGCTAAAAAACATCCCCACATCCAGCAAGCATAGCTATATTATTAAATTAATCCAAAAAACAGATGAACTAATACGCCGAATGCGATGGCGAGCAAATTTCTTCTTTAAAAATGAAAACGTAAACAAAAAAGAATCCTATGGTTTTAAAACCCTTAAAAATGCAAAAACAGTAGACCTTTTGATAAACTTTGAAAATGACCTTTTAAACGCAATTAAAAACCTAGAATTCCACAATCAACCTAACAATTTCCAACGGAAAATCGTTAGAAACATAAACAACTCTAATAAAATCTTTGTGTGTGTGTGTATGTATGATTTTGCAAAAATAGAAATCATAATATTATGTTGTTATTCATTATCTAACTTGTTTCATTTTTGTTTTATTCTGAAACCCCTACATGATGAATCCAGTTTTGGTCGATTTTTTTCTTTTCAAAGAGCGTATCAATCCAGCCTAATGGTTATCGTACTTGATTCACTGCTTTAAAGTTTTTGTTTCGATCTCATCTCGAGTATACTTTTTTTTATTTTACTTACAAGAATGGACTGTTTAGAAAAAAAAACACCATATTACTCACATGCACATGTCGCAGTTTCTGTATGAATTAAAATAGAATATTTATGCGTATTTTATAATTGGGCAACGCCTGACCGCTTTCTAGTATATATATATATATATATATATATATATATATATATATATATATATATATATAGGCGTGGCTATTTATATTAAGTTTTGACCACTCTACTATATATTAGATTTAACATAAGAATCGATAGATAAGAATCGATAGATAATAGTCTCAATAACAATAGATACATAATCTGCATTAATTAAAGATCATATTTAGACGTATCTTAAGACCGAGCAACATCGAGCAGCCTGTTTGACAAAAACAGACTACAGCTACGTGACAATATGCAAAAACAAGAAAAATACTGTCTGTTTTTTCGACAAAAACGATACACACACACACACACACACACACACACACACACACACACACACACACACACATATATATATATATATATACATATATATATATACATATATATATATATATATGTAACTTATTTATAGTATTCTGGATTTTACTGGGTTTATATAATTGAAAATTCAGTAATCCTTCATATACCAATAATTTTTAAGCCAAAACGAGATGACTTAAACTGTAAGCTACAAAATTATCATATCTTATAATTGAGCATTCATATATTGTTTTAACAAAAAAACAAGACATCAAGGAATGGATTGATGACAACAAATAGGGTATTTCATCGTTAGTTACAATTGTTTCAAGACTATTCGGACAAATTCAAATATTATGTGAAAATTTTCAAACGACATACTGTTTTAATTTTTCCGATTAGTCCGTAAATAATTGTAACTAACGATGAAATACACTATTTGTTGTCATCAATCCATTCCTTCATGTCTTGGTTTTTGTTGAAACTATATATATATATATATATATATATATATATATATATATATATATATATATATATATATATATATACCATGTTAAAGGTATTGAAAAGATAAATCTCATGAATTAAAACGAGGTTTTTGAGTGAGTGTGCCAATAAAATAGATCAAAATATAATATTTTTATTTATAGATGTATAACTGGACGTATACTAATTATAATTAGATCCTTCTTAGACAATAGAAGCATACTGGTTGTCATTGACGGACGTACATCCAAGCAGCATAACATTAATACGAAAGTGCCTCAGAGGTCGGTTCTTGGACTATTATTATTCCTGATATTCATGGACGGTGCCCCTGATAATATTGTGTCCGAGATTGGTATATTTGTAGATGAAACAACGCTCTATAATAGGCATGAGGGAAGAACAGATGTATATAAATCTAAGACAATAGCAGAATTGTTAGAAACCTACAGAATATAGTGAAATGGGGTGGCAAATGGATGGTAACATTTAATGCTATTAAAACTAAGCTGCTCTCCTTTAACAATTACAAGGCGCCTCTCCAACCCCTTATATCCATGACAAATAGCACCGAAACCGAAAATTCTACCTTCAAACTCCTCGACCTTACATTTGCAGGCAATATGAACTGGAACAAATACATAGAGGACATTGCAAAAACTGCTGCAAAGAAGGTGGGTTACCTCTATCGAGCTAGAATACTACTGACGCCTGAAAGTATCCTGTACCTTTACAAGGCCACCATTCGCCCATGTATAGTGTATTGTTGCCACATCTAGGCAAGTGCATCTACCACTAGTCTCCCCTTTAGATGGAGTCCAAAAATGAGTTGTAAATGTAATCGGTGCCACTTTATCCACTAATCTCCAGCCCCTGTCACATAGTCGCAATGTTGCATCACTGTGTCTGTTTTACAATAATTTCATGGAATGTGTTCTGATGAACTTGTTTCACTTGTACCCCTCCACGTACATATCCCCGACAAACCCGCTTAGCAATAAGGTCTCACACCTTCACTGTTGTTGTCTTTAAATACCAGAAAGCTTTCTATTCTATGGTTTCTTCCCTCGAACAGCTAGACTTTGGAATTCCTTTCCTGCTGACTGCTTCCCTGGCTGTACTGGTAGGCAGATGGTTAAATGTAACATAAATAAATATTTTGTTAATCTTTCCTAGACATGGTCCCAAATAGTAGCCTCTTACGTCCAAGTGGCGATATTCTTTGTAAGGGGTGAACATGAGTGTGTATATATATATATATATATATATATATATATATATATATATATATATATATATATATATATATATTACATAGTCGCTACACTGAACATACTAATGTTTCGGACAATTGGTTGGCAGGAACTAAAAGTCCTCGTCAGGCGAAGATATGAAGCTTATGTGCCATTGACGGTATCTGGTTCTCAAATGGAAGGAATGAAATATATATTTTTTATTTATAAAAATAAAATATTAAAACGCTGAATTTAAAGAGGATGGATGGTAGAATTTGACCTTTTAGACTCACCGATGGGGGTAAAGAGAATGTCAAGACTTAAGAGGATAAATAGGTGTAATAAAAAAGGGAAAGGAAAAGAAAAGAAAAAGAAAAACGAAAAAACAGAGAGAAGGAAGAAGGACAAAGACGTCAGCATGATTACATTACTATAAGTAATAAGGGTGGTGAAAACATTAACGTGTATAAAGCGTGGGTATTGCCTAGCATAGAAGAAATATAGAGAAGAAAAGAAAGAAAGAGGTCGGTGCAATGGGGACGATAAATGTAAATTAGCACATAGGGTTCCCAGTCAGGCATGTACACACACATTTATATGCGTAAAAGCAATTTAGTCGAATATACATACTCACACAAGCACATATGTGCATAAATAATTTATAAAACCTGAAATTAACTTATGTGCGTATAATTAGGCTGTGGTTTCTGAAACATAAGTCATATTTATCAAAATAAATCTATAATTTTAAATGAGAATTTCCAGTAATGAAAATTAAAGATAAAAAAGAAAATAAACAATTATATTAATATTTTAAAAAAAATTAATGTTATTTTTTATTTATTTATTTTTTTTTTTTATTTTTTTTTTTGTTATTATTATTATTATTATTATTATTATTATAATAATAATAATAATAATAATAATAATAATAATAATAATAATAATAATAATAATAATAATAATAATAGTTATATTTTTTGGATCTTATTATTATTTCGGATTCTTAAATTCATGTGTATACGTATAACCATTTATTATAACATGTTTGAAATTTAGATTGAAACTCATAAATATATTTCGAAGCAAAAAAAAAAAAGAAAGACATACGGAAAATGAAGCTTTGCTTCGAAATATATTTATGAGTTTCGATATAAATTTCAAACAGAATAAATGTCTAATTATTTTGTAATAATGCGTTATTTTCGCTTCAAACGTATATAATGCGTATTTTATTTTATTCAAACTCAACCAGCGCTTCTAAGGAACAAAAAATTTAACGTAAATCCCCCGTGACCGACGCACCGTTGCAAGGTTTTAGAAACTACCGAAAAAACAACAAACGGACTTTTACTTTCTGACTCTCTGTTCCAACAACAACATGACAAAAAAAAAGAAAGAAAGACATAATGAAGATTAAGCTTTTATATATTTATGAATTTTAATATAAATTTCAAACAAAATAAATGTCTGTTTATTTTGTAATAATGCATTGTTTCGGCTTCAAATGTATAAAATAAGTGTATTATTTTATTTTAACTCAACCAGCGCTTCTAAGGAACACACATCTTAATAGAAAATGAACTGTTTAAATATTTAGAAAAAAATGTCTTGTTAGAAATGTCAGATATAAAGGTTTTTGTTAAAAACAGAAAGAGAATCGAATTAAAAAAAAAATGTTTCCTTGTGACGGTGTCTACAGCGTGTAGGGTCCGTTTAAATCAAACGACACTTTAAAAAAGAAAGTGTACAACGTAACAGTAGAACCATAGATGTGGAGTGGGTCGGAAAGGAATGGAGACCGAGAATCATTATAGCATGGCAGAACAAAGAATAACGGTGAGAGATTGTTTATGGATAACTGGTAGAGTTTTGCTAGTGGCTACAGTAACTTGAGCATATCAGGGTTGCTAGGAAATCAAAGGCGGCAGGATCGAAAGATACGCATACAATAAATAGGAAAAACGTTTTTCGCTGTGGGTTTACATGTTGTGTTGTCCATGAGTTTATTATAATCCATATCGCGACATTTTTCTAGGTGTCATCGTGGTCTCAGTAATTCATACGTACACACGATGCTCTTTTACAATAAGGAACTTATTAGCTTTATACAATACTAGTCTGGGTGTTCAGCGTTGCCCGGGTGTTTGGATGTGTGTGTTCAGCAAAAAAATTAATGTCAGTAGGAAGGCAGGCTCGAACCCGTGACGCAAAGGCGGAAAAGAAAGTGAAAGAAAATCTGACGTCTTAACGCTACTCCATGACGCGACCAGAAGTTCGGAACGCTAAAATTGGGCAAAGTAAATTCAACCAATACGATGACTTGCAAAAGTGTCCCGCAAAAAATCGACCCCTCCTTGTAGAAAACTGGCCAGTTTAGGGTGAAGGAATTAATGTTTTAGGCCAATTCATCGATTGTTGTCGTTCAAGACGTTGAACTTCAAAATGATACCAATCTCGTGAAAATCCGTCTCCTCTGTCGACAGTTTTACGCAGACACATAAAAAAGGCATCCTTCATTCTTGACATACTATCGATACCCATTGTAAGGGTGCTTGCAGGTGAAATTTTTGTGGCAAGAGCTGCGCAATCACAACCACACCTCCCTTGAGTCGACATTGTTAAATACCAGTGACAAGTGGAGGTTCAAGACGACTGGAAACAAATGCCGAGGTAAGCAGAAAGCACATACAACGTCTAGAATTCCCAAATGGTCACCCGTCTAGTACTAGCCAGGCTCAATGTAGCTTAACTTCGGTGATGATGAAACCGGTAGGTCACCGTGATTATAACGTATACATAAATACATACACACATACATACATGATAGCAGCAAATTCGTTTTCGAACATTGCCATTACTTGATATAGCCCATATATATATAAAAAAAAATAAAACATAGATATACAGAAACATGAAAACAAATCACTGATGGGCCGCACGAAGGTGGCTTTTAAGCCCTGCCAAACTTGCATTCTTTGGAAAACATTGCAGCATATTCTTGATGGTCACTTCTATGTATAATTAAATCAACATACATACATACATACATACATACATACATACATACATGCATGCATACATACATATATATACACACTTTTCAAAAGGCTGGTAAAATTTATATCATATATGGCAAATATTGTTACAGAGAGCAGTACAGTACTTGATATTTTGTTAGAAAAAGACAGAGGGAGTTGAGAGACAGCTAGACGGATTAAGTCACTATATTATTCTAGTATATATTGCTAACCTGTCCCACCTTTAGTGGGGCCTTCGTGATCTCTTTGTAAGCCATGTCATATCATTTACCTCTGCTTACTCGCTGGGGTTATTTTTTGACGTCTGGTCCGTCAATCTTTCTATTTACCTGTACCAAAAGTTTTTCATTATGTAACACGCGCAGCATAGGACAATTACAGAAATATGAACGAGTTTCATGTCTTTAAATTTACCGATTAAAAAATAAAATTTACCGATTAAAAATTAAAAAAATAAAAATAAACTAAGATGAATGTACAAAATGTTATACGATTTTTCAATGTTGACCCATTTTTGACCTTTTAAAAACAATTTTAACTGCCTTAAGGCCCATAAAATACGGCCCGTTATCAAATACAATCATTTGTGGCACCTAACACCGCGTTGCGGCTTTTAGTTTCGGAGTAGGTAGATTTGAAAATATGAGAAAAGACAGACAGACCGACAGACAGACAAACCGAAAGACAAACATATATATAGCCGTTTATATATTAGCCTATTGAGGAAGTATGTTATTATTATTATTATTATTATTATTATTATTATTATTGGTACACACAAGAAGTTATCACAAACGCTATTATATGACAACAATCTGTCGTACTCCCTGGAGGTTGTGCAACAAGTCTCCCTAAATTTTCAGTACTTTCCATTTCTTTCTGTACGATTTGCAAATAAACTGGAGTCATCATTAGAATCATTTGCCATTGACTTTCCTCTGGAAATGATCATTAGTCTTCACTGGAATTTATGTGGCAATAAGCCTTCCCAAGATCTCAGTCCCCTTCGGACATATCGTGTGGAGGTTTTAAGTAATGCTTTCTCTCCTCGGTTTTCCATCCTACTTACCCCTTTGTCGATTATTTGTTGAGAGGCTTGTCGATGCCGACAATACGCTATTATTATTATTATTATTATTATTATTATTATTATTATTGTTGTTGTTGTTGTTGGTGGTGGTGGTGGTGGTGTTGTTGTTGTTGTTGTTGTTGTTGTTGTTGTTTACTCGCTAGTAGAAGTCACACAGGCCACGTTCTCAAGAGTTTTATTAACAAGTCTCCCCAGATTTCCAATACTCTCCAATTCTTTCGATAGTCATTGCAGATGAATTTGCGTTATTGTAAGAGCCGCTTATCATTGGTTTCCCGTTGGCGGTCACCATTAGTCTTCACTGGAATTCGGGTGGCAAAATGCCTCCCTAAGGTTCCAGTCCTCTTTGCACTCATCCACCGGAGGTCTAGCTCGCGTTTCTCTCCTCGGTCTTTCCATCCTCTTTGATCCTCCTTGCTTATTTTATGTGACGTTAGTTTGTTATGACATACGCACATACACAAAGGGGAGAAGGGTGTTAATTGACTATTCTTCATTTTTAATAATTTCATATCATG
>NC_136505.1:41643737-41671237 GCF_053919585.1 Euprymna scolopes | reverse complement strand
AATAAAAACGAACCATACCACGAAACCCAAAAAAGGGTTCCTCGAAGAAAAAAAAAAGGAAAACCCAACAAACAACGTGAAAAACTGCTAGACGAAATACACACATGAACACAATAATCAAGAAAAAAGAGAAGAGAAACATAAATTCAAAACATGAAAAATAGTGAAGAAATGCCGGAAAAAACTGTCAAAAAAAAAAAAAAAAAAGAGAGAAAGATAATAATACACTCACACCCGGAAAAAATGTATTTAAAAAAGAGGCGATATGCCGCAAAAGGAAAAGAAACAAGTCGTAGAAATGAAAATAAATAAATAAATAAACACTCACACACGAAAACGTAAAAAAACAACTTTATAAAAGTACTTTCGCGTAATCATTGAAATAGACAGATATTTAGTTATAAATTGCATTGTTTTGAAATTCACACGCGCACACAGATAATGTGAAAAAAATCATTTTTATATACACACAGAGTGAAGAAAAGAAATCGGTGTTTTCATTGCTTTGAAAGAGTGCCAATGTTGAAATTATTTGAATTTAAAGCTATCAATCCAAGATTTTATACAATTGTCAAAGTAGAATGTACTTTTAAAATAGCGTGTATGATGCACTTTTATTGAAATGCTATTTTTATGTTTATAGTTGAACTTTTCAGCTTCCCAGGGTTTTTTTGGTTGGGGTGAAAAAAAGCGGGAGAATTTTTAACGTTGAGTTTATATTGATGTTTTGAAATCCTGATTTTTTTCTGTGTGTTCCAGTGTTTTTTAACAGACGTTTGTTGCTATTGCTTCTGTTGTTGTTGTTATTGTTATTTCTGTTGTTGTTGTTGTTATTGATGTTAGCAAATAACAATAACAGCAATAACAACAACAACAATAACAACAATAATAATAACAACATCAACATTTTTTTTTAAATGTTGATGTTGTTATTGAAAAAAATAATAACAACATCAACATTTTAAAAAAAAATGTTGATGTTGTTATTATTATTGTTGTTATTGTTGTTGTTGTTATTGCTGTTATTGTTATTGCTGTTTTTGTTGTTATTGCTGTTGTTGTTGTTATTATTGCTGCTCTTGTTGTTATTGATTTTGTTCTTGTTCTTATTGCTGTTGTTCATGTTCTTATTGCTGTTATTGTTGTTGTTGTTATTGCTGTTGTTGCTGTTGTTGTTGTTATTGCTGTTGTTGTTATTGATGCTGTTGTTATTACTGTTGTTGTTGTTGCTGTTGTTGTTGTTATTGCTGTTGTTGTTGTTATTGCTGTTGTTTTTGTTGTTATTACTGTTGCTGTTGTTATTGCTGTTATTGCTGTTGTTGGTATTGCTGCTGTTCTTGTTCTTATTGCTGTTGTTCTTGTCCTTATTGCTGTTAATATTGTTGTTATTGCTGTTGTTGTTGTTGTTATTGCTGTTTTTGTTGTTATTGCTGTTGCTGTTGTTGTTGTTATTGCTGCTGTTGTTGTTGCTATTGATGTTGTTGTTATTGCTGTTGTTGTTGTTGTTATTGTTGTTGCTGTTGTTGTTATTGTTATTGATGTTGTTTTTGTTATTACTGTTGTTGTTATTGCTGCTGTTGTTGTTGCTATTGATGTTGTTGTTGTTATTGTTGTTGTTGTTATTGCTGTTGTTGTTATTGTTTTTGTTATTGCTGTTGTTGTTGCTGTTGTTGTTATTGCTTTTATTGTTTTTGTTGTTGTTGTTATTGCTGTTGTTGTTATTGTGGTTGTTGTTACTGCTGTTGCTGTTATTGGTATTGCTGTTGTTGTTTACAGAAAAAAATCGTTAAAAAAGTAATAACTGGAAAGTTTTTGTCTAGATCATAGTTAAATGTATTATGCTTGAGGAAATGCAATGTGAATGATGTATTTTGTTTTGAAGAACATGTCCCAAAAGAAATAAACTAGTTAGAGAATGAGACACAGCTCTAATTATTAGAATATACATGCGAAAAAAGCATCATGACACATTTAGACGAAGAGTAATCGATTTGGGGAAGAGGTAAAATGGGACCTCAGTTTACGGCATAAGGGTGGCTGGATGAAGCAACTGATATGAATCAAAGGAGGTATAACTTACACCGAAAAGAAATATTTTGTTTTGAAGATGATGCTATATGATGTTTGTAAAATATTGTTAAAAATTGTTTTTAAATGTATGTAAAATGTATTGTATTTGTCGTCCGGAATTCCAGCCACATTTAGATAAATTTATACGAAAAAACAGGCCATAAGAAAAAAAAAAATGAAACGATGATTAAGACGAATGATTAACCTAGAAATAAGTCAGAATTTTAGAGAGGGGTCAGGAGAAGATTACGCGAACGAGTATTTCGAGAGGTTTTCGGATGTAATAAGCCGAAAGAATTTTTTTTCTTTTTTTTCTCGTTTTCCATAACATTTTTCGCAAGAACTGTAACTTGTCAGGGAACAGCACTAGACGTGCACCTGTAGAAAAATACAGATGGAAATCTGCGATATTGCGTGCTTTTAAAGCATGCCGCACATTACGGCTTCCGCAGCAGATGATAAGCTTCGGCACAATAAATTAAAAATAAAGAAGGCATGGGAGAGAATACGAGAAGTTTTAAGGGTACCAAAGGAATATAAAGGTCAGTACCACGGGCAAATCACATATAGTAATAAAAAAGGAGATAAGGTAAAACATTTCGTAAATACGTAGGAAGAAAAGATATAACCTTAAATTATTTAGAGATATGTGAATGCGGGATATCTCTGTTTTGAGATCTTGGACGCTCTGATTGAAAAAAAAAAAAGGAAAAATCACAGAAACCCTGGCCATAGTTTGAATTCAGTGCACAAGTAGGAATTTGGCAGACGGAATAGGGGTTATTTATTTAAGGGTGATATTTTCTAATGTGTTTGTCGGGTTCAAGTGTCCAAGCAAAGAAATCCGAGTGGATCAGTATAAGGAAAAGGTATATCTTGAAAATTACAAGCCAAACACATGGATTTAAGTAAATGAGCTTTGATGTATGCCACAAAAGAAATAAAATAGTTAGAGAATGAGACACAGCTCTAATTATTAGAATAAACATGCGGAAAAGCATCATGGCACATTTAGATGAAGAGTAATCGATTTGGGGAAGAGGTAAAATGGGACCTCAATTTACGGCATAAGGGTGGCTGGATGAAGAAACTGATATGAATCAAAGGAGGTATAACTTACACCGAAAAGAAATAAGTTGGATAATTAATATTGTTACAAGTCAATTAGTTATTATCGATCTACCTGTCTATCTATCTATTTATTTAATCATATTCTCAAAATAGTTTATATTGGAGTTATTTATTGTTTATAAATAAAGTATAGCAATGGGTTTTAGCTGACGATGTATACATTAATTAGCTAGATTAAATATAAATAAAATAACCTTGAGCAAGCGTACGTGACGATGAGGTCACGTTAAGAAGGCGTGCCTTTTAATTGGTTACGTCACTGGAACTGAGGCCAATAGGTGGGGAGTTTTAGTACGTTGAGGAGAGTTCGAGTTTAGTCACGCAAGTGAATAGACGTACTTCAAACCAGGAAGAGAGACTGTGTCGACAAAACATGTAGACAAAAACTGTAGACTCTTATGAAGACAACTGAAATAAATTTATATTTTAAAAATATAAAGTGTTTTTCTATGGTTTCACAAAAGAAGGAAGAACAGATGTTTCAATTGGTTGGTGTTCGTCATTTCATATTTCGTCACGAAGCTCAGCGGTGAAGATAAAAGAACTCTTCAATGAAAAAAGTATGATGCATATATTATTCTTTTTATAAAAGAACATGTTACAAAATATAAACTGTGATATATACCCTTGTGATAACTCTCTGATACAACATGACTCAGTTTATACGTCGATATCATAGCCTATTACTAAACAACATGCATACAATTTATACATTTATAACAGGTGTTATAAGAACAGTATCTCTCACTCGCTATATATAACAGATGACACGTTTTATCCCTGCCTGTATAACAGTTGGAATCTATTAATCTAACATTTATCATTGACTTTTTTTGTTTTGTATTTCAGCTTCTTACATCAATCTATATTATTCCAGTCGTATAATTAAAATTCAAATAGAATAAGAAAAAATAAGTTAGTCCAATCATAATAGTTATGCACCTAAAATGACTATAGGAACAGCTGGCTGCAGTCTCCAGGCATAAAATTATAAATCAAAACACTTTGTATTGCTTATCATTTTGTTAGTTATGATTCACTGATACACTGTCTCGTAGAAAGGTAGTGTATTAATTTCTGCTGCAGAATCGCCGTATATTGTACTCAACCATTTATCTCTCCATCTTTACATTGGCAATGACAATGAGGTAATGTGGCAATTCATAACAATCCCATTCATGGAAGAAAGCGATAAAAACGTGTTCAGATTTTTAGTTAGTTTTATGTTGTTAAATATGTTATATATTACAAAATAAGGGTCAATTTTTATTTAGAAACACATATATAGTGTTTTCTTATTTAAAAAAACAAAAATAACGAAATCTACTGTAAATTTACTGAATATATATTTTTGAAATCTTTTTATTTCAAGAAAATTCGCATTTTATATGGTTTATTACATATATCTTATTCAACAAAAGTTCTAATCTCTTTTTTTCAAAAAAAAAATGTTTTAAATGGAAAGTTGTTAGATGAAAGTACATCTTATTCAACAAAACTTTTAGTTTCTTTCAAGAAAATGTGGTTTAAATGTTTCTTCGTTTATCACAAAATTTATTTTTTTAAGAAAAGATAAAAGATTTTATTAATGAAAACCGTTAACCGTTAATTGGTAGGTGAAAATACAGCATTCTTTTTTTAATGAAAACTTACAAATGTTTTTATCAACAAATGCTTTGTCTCAACGTAAATTCACTTAGATATGCACCTGGAAGCTCTTGGTTGGTTCCACATTTTTTTTCCTGTGTTGTAGCCTTCCGCATCCCTTCGTCGCGATTCGTTGTTGCCTTTACTCTCCGGCAGAATATAATGGTTTATTATTGGAAGGAGGGTTTCGGCGTTTCGGTTTGATACTATTTAGCGTTCCAACCTTTGAAGAACGCTTGGCTAATTCCGATGATGCTGATAGTGCCCGAGCTATTGTTAACGGAAAATCCCGAGAATCCGGGTCACATACTGCAAGAGAAGCCGTAAATCTTACAATAATATTTTAGCATTAGTTTTCGTACTCCGTTTTTGTTTGTAATCAATGAAGAAAAAATCTCCCTATACTTACTTAATCAAAATTTTTATTTTCTCCAGATTTCACCTTTTTAGGGAGTTTCATTTGCCAAATATTAAAACAATCTGATGTCTAACTTTGCTATAGTTTGAAGATGGGTATTTTATTGCCATGTGGATATTTTTTTGCTGCTTTATTTTCAAAAATAAATTTAATAACCGTTTATTATTATTAATTTCGATCGCCCTCACTGAGGATTGAACCTTAAACCTTCAGGAGAATATCACTTTCTACAATTGATTTTTCAAGTCTTCTAACAGCTGCGCTACGGGTCAGTGCATACCGAGAGGAGATGGACAGTTTAAGAGAAACTCTCTACCGAAACCGAAACAACTACCTCGAGAGTATGACATCAGCTCAAAGAAATTTACACCAGCCACAAAAGAAAACCACTTAGAAACTCACCACAGTTTATGTGTACAAATATATGAATGGCCTGTCTGAAAAACTTCAACGAATACGGAATCCATATGACATCAGAACAGTTATCATGAGCGATTGAACTTTCCAGAAACAGCTTATGAGAGTCAAGCCCCCTACAGAAAAAAAATCATGACTAAGAACTGTGTATATAAAATCCCATATAAATGCGGAAAACTGTACAAAGGTGAAAAGTGTCGTCCATTGAAAGTACGATTAGAAGTACATCAAAAAGCCGTATTGCATGCAGAGACTGAAAACTCGGGTATAGCTACTTATTTCTGGAAGGAAATGAGAAATCGTCTACCATGGTGGGACGACGTAAAAGTTATTGACAGAAAAGAACGGCTGAGAGTACGACGACCCAAAGAAGCAGCACATATGATGGGGAATAACCAATTCTACGCATGCTTAGTATAGAATTTAATACATCAGGACCATTAATTGTAAACAATAAATACTATATACATGTAATGAGTAGCAGAAGTACCTGTCGTTGACTGGGTTCAAAAACAGCCTACAGAAAATGGACTGTGATTGATGAAAGTATGATAGGTTATGAAAAGGAGGGGGTTGTAAAGGGATAGGTTTTGATACTCAAAAAGTTTACCCTAACCAAAATATGATGAAATTAAAGATAATTTTCGCGAAAATATATTTTTATATCAACTTTGTTTCCATTCGTAGCCATGAGTGACCAACAAAATGATGTTTCCTCACAACGAGAAAATGTGATATATAAAATAATATAAATATACAAGAAATAAATGTTACCATAGTACATACAAATTACTTTTATAGTAGAAAAGTTCATTGGTATGTATTTTTAAGTACTTTGTAAAAAAGTTTTTTTTTGTTTTTTTTTTTTAATCAAAATGGCAGCGACATTGAAATTGAGAGCCCCGTTTTCAATTTGAAGGAGGTCACCGAGCATACTGTGTTAATAATTCAGGAGAATTCCGTCAACGTAAGGAATATTTATAAACATATTTTAATGTTTTCCGTTATTTTGTGCTTGAGCAATATTCGATTATGGCATGTGTAGTTTATATAAAAATTCATTTAAGTAGTTATCGCCTCAAATTTCGGTTCGTTGAAATTATTTCAAGTAAAGAGCATTAAAAACTATTTCAAAACGAAAAAAAAACATGAACTGAACTTATATTGAAAATGGTAACATTTATTTCTTTTATATTTATTTTTCGGGTAGTCGTTTATTAGCTTTTCTGCTAAACACTCTTACTAAATGATATCGGCGAAATATCGAAAAATAAAGAAACAAAAACAGTTTTGAAAAATAATGAAGCTTTACTTATTATGTAAAAAATCTGAAACAGCAAAATGGGATATTAAATAGTAAACACGTAATTACTTTAGTTTTTTCAAGCAAAGAATCGATATAAATATCAATAAGAAGAAAATGGCACCCTTTTAAAGAGGAACAACTTCGATTTACAGTATTGAACGGTGTAGTATAGCGCCGTCGGATTCAGGGTTGTACTATTGTAATTTAAAGAACACGCAGAAAGGGTTGTAATCAACTGAATTCCTTCTAGTACACTGACAAAAAAAAGCATAAACGGATATATAAATAAAAATAAAAACGTTATATAAATGTTTTTAAAAAGACACGTAATCACGTGAGCATGATTTTTTTTATGATTTAACTCAAAAAATAAATAAAAGCTAACGTGAATTAAGATATAAGTTAAGGTGTAATTATGGACCCTCGCCCCTTTTTAAAAACCTTGTTAAACTTTGTGACATATTTACATTCTGTGGAGGTCAGGCGCGAACAAACACCAGTAATTTTATTATACCATATTTCTTCAAACTGAAACATAATTATCAATGTGTACATACGCAAATATATATGAAATGTCTTTGTTTAAGTTTGTGTTATATTTCCATTGAGTACAGGCGCGAACGCAGACCCCACATTTTATTATACCATCCCTATTTAAGTTGAAACATACTTATCAAAGTATTCTAATGTACATCTATATCAAAAACCCTTGTAAAAGATTCTTTTTCTTTCTTTTTAATTTCAATACTTTGGGAACCAGGCGCAAAGGCAGACCACACAATTTTTATGAACCACCGTTCTGCCAGATCCAACGTACCCATTCCTGATCCTCGATACATCTTCTATCATCATAAATAAAATTTTAAAAATAGTCAACCGTATAGGAGTCTATTCGTGACCACACACTCACACACACACACACAGACACACACGTTCAGCTTTATATTATACTAGAAAAAGTACCCGTCGTTCACTGGGTTCAAAAACAGCCTACAGAAAATGGACTCTGATTTATTAAAGTATAATAGGTTATGAAAAGGAAGGGTTGTAAACAGTTAGGTTCGAATTTGGGGGTATCAAACGCAGACCCCAAAACTTGATTATACCATCCCTATTTTAGTTAAAACATACTTAGCAAAGTATTCTTATGTACATCTATATCAAAAACACTTGTAAACGTTTTTTTTATTTTTTTTTTATTTCCATACTTTGTGGATCAGGCGCGAACGCAGATCCCCACAATTTTAAGGAACCACCGTTCTGCAGGATCAAACATTCCTGTGTCTCGATACATCTTCTATCATTATATGTAATCAGTTTTTTAAAATAGTCAACCATATAGGAGCCTATTCGTGACCACACACACACAAACACACAAAGTCATTCAGCTTTATATATATATATATATATATATATATATATATATATATATATATATATATATATATATATACATATAATCAAGTTTTTTTTCATTCAATGAATTGAAAAATTTATTACGTGAAATTTTTGGTGGGATAATACTTATAGAATTTTCCCGCCAGTAATATCTTGTAAATCTTATAATCCCAGGTTTCCATACCAGCTTATTGTTAGATAATTTTAATCTGAAGGATATATATATATATATATATATATATATATATATATATATATATATATATATATATATATATATATAAGATCTAATAATTAATGTTAAAAAAAATGAAACATTAATGTAGGATTATGAACATAGTGCAGTTCATTTTCGAGTATTGTACTTTGAAAGTTGTGATTTTTGTTTATTAAAGTTAAACATTGCAAAATCAACAAATATTTTTATTTTAACATATTTTATTCACCTAAAGCTAACTACATAAGTGGATGTGTAATGCTGAAACTTTAAGTGTCGTTTTTGATTATATAATTATTTTTATTGTGGATTTTATCTCATAGTGTATGTTTACTATTTTACACTTAAGTATAAGCTTTTCAATTGTTATCACTATTTTTTTGTTTATACTTTCTAAACTTGGAAATTTGATGAAATAGTTTATCCTAGGTAATAGAGTTACGTTTATTAATTAAAGGCGCTAATGGCAAAAAAAAGCAGAAAACGGTTTAACAAAAAGAAACCCCGTACAAAAGTCGTGCCCTCAAATGATGACTTTACCTTGTACTATTAGGTCACTCTGTGTTGCCCGGTTGTAAAATACACGTAAATATTAGACATTAATGAATGCAGATTTCTTATATATTATGAAGAAAAATACCCTAGGTATTAAATATAACGTAAAATTCTTTGAAAAAAAAATGAAGTAAAAAAAAACAACAGAAAAACACTGAGACATATGCATGTGAGTATTATGGTTTTTTTTCAAAACAGTTCACTTCTTGTAAGTAAATGAAAATATTTGAGCTGAGATTGAAACAAAACCCTAAAGACAGTAATTCAAGCACGATAGCCATTATACCTGCTTGAGACTTTCTTTACAAAATGCTTTCCAACGTACTTATTCTTAACATAAGGAAGCTGTCATGTTTCTAAGCCGCATATGCGCATTCGTGAAACAGTTGACAAATCGAAAAGTCCGATCATCTCCACGTACCAATTTTCCAATTTTACGCCTTATCACCCCTTTTTTTGATCTGTCATAGATATATAGATTAATCATTAAGACGTTAAAAATGCATAACTTCAAATACAAATAAGTCACTTAATTAGATTAGATATTCAAAATTATTTTGCTTAAAAAATAAACCACATACAGGCAACATTTCGACTCTTGATATCGAGTAGTTATTCCAAAATTCAGAATGGTTGGTTAGTTTAGGGGTGACTCCTAAATATATATATAAAAATTAATTGCGTTACTTTAATATCGTGAATTGTGTATTTTTTTCGTCCTGGATATGAACTTAAACTATATCTTATGGTGGAGGGCTAGCGTGCGGGCTTCGGGGAGTGTAGATCCACCCCTTCATTGCCATTTCTTCCAGGTCCACTCTAACCCGAAGTGGTAGTACCTGTAAGGGTCCCAACTATGGGTTAAATAAAAACTGACTTGAAAAAATGTATATTCTATTTAAAAAAAAATTTCTTCAAAATCACTGGATGCGGCATTAAATAACCTGGAAAGGGTTGATACGACGTAAAACCAAAAACAACCAACCAACTATGTATTTTTTCTAATGATAAAAAAAAACATTATGTTTTTTTTTACGATTACAGTTTCGAATTCACTTTCGGTTTATCCATCGTTTTTTTAATTGATTTTCCACGGTATCTTTTTTTTTATTAAATTGTTAACTGAAAGTACAGAATAGGTTAAGAAATCCACCGTCCTCATCTTAGGAAAAAAAATTTTTTCGAAAAAAAAAAATATGTAACATTATTATTTGGAAAAACAAGTCTTAACATAACGAGGGGAACTTGAAGTAACTTGGAAACAGTAATCGTAAAGGAAATCAAAATAATTTTTATCGAAGAGTTTTGATGGTTAGGTTTATGCTGTATTCGTTTCCCTCTCAGGTTTGTGCATAAAATCCGATTTTAATCTAAAATAAATAAAAAAAAAACATTATTAATTTAATTTTTACTTCCACTTCTTTTTATCAAAAAAAAATCAACAACTTAATGTTGTAAATAGAAATATATTACATGGTATCAGTAACATTGATCCAGCGAGATGGCATTCCAACGTGAAGACGATTTTTTCACCATTATCTACATAAGTTAAATTCCATACAACTTTTATTAAATGGAATTTCATTACGTACACATAATTGCATATATTTAGAAAAACCTCGCATGGCAAAAAGCCAAATGTATGGGATGGGAGGGAGGGGCCGTTGTGATGAGGATTGGAGTCAACTGCCTATTTGCTCTTCTTGAAGATCATTATTGCTAACTCTGTCCGGAAGGTGATTTTAACGAGCCGTGTAAATAGTAATATTGATGCAGACTGTCGTAATAAAACGCGAAAGTACAGGAAGAAGACAAATAAATACAGAGGAGAAAAGTAAATAGAAATGTTGAAAAAAAATCAATAATCGATTTATTGCGAAGAAAATTGACGAGGGAATATCGAATCCAGATCAAAATAGACTGTTTTAAGTGTCAAACAGACATATTTTCTCGCTTGTTGGTTCAGTATCAAATCAGTAATGTTATATATATATATATATATATATATATATATATATATATGTATGTATATATATATATATGTTTACATGCATATATGTACTTGCATACGAATATATGTATGTATATATATATATATATATATATATATATACTTAAATATATATATTGTTTACAGAAAGTTTTAGATGAGATAAGTCATTGGTACCGTCGGTTTCAAATCCGACGAATAGGAACTGTTTTAGATACACATATCAAGCCCTGCTAAGCCAACACTTAGAGATGAGTATTGGATGAAAGGAGATTGATATGGGTATCTAAAACGGCCCCTAATTATCGCGTTTTAAACCGACAGTTCCACTGACTAATCTTATGTCAAACATTCTGTAAACAAAATATAAATAACATGCTCGTATTTTCGGATCTTCCTTATAATTGAGCACTCTACTGGATTTATTTTCCAAAAGAAAACTATAACCACACACACACACACACACACACACACACACACACACATACATATATATATATATATATATATATATATATATATATATATATATATATATATATATATATTGGTTCATTTTCACCCCAAACAAGGCACAGTGCCATTTTCATGTAGGGGCTTATATCAGGTACATAAATTACGGGGATACTATGTATGGAGTCGAGCAGCAAGATATCTGTTCACATTATACTTGAACTTCTACATGTCACTTTAGTGGGAAAATATGATGCCGGCAGGGAATTCTAGAATCTAGCAGTTCTCGGTAAGACACTATTTGCTTCTTTTTTTTTAGTATGGCCTGTCGTTGTACGGGATCGAATAAGAACCCTTCTTTTAGTAGTAACTCATAGTATAAAAGAAGATAATTCCGGAGTTAAACCAAGTAATGTAGTCAGCACTGATTGGTTGGGAAAAAGTGAAATAAGGTGATATGAATTCAAATAATTTGAAGTACTTGTACAGTCTGTAAATTACTGTGACACTCTCGCCGTTTCACAGACATCAAAAATTAATGTTGTACACTTAATCGAAGCTATTAACCTTATGTTAGTATTCGTTTTATTTTTCTCTAAATTTCTATAACATTTACATTATAAATAATAAAATTTATGAAAAAAATGTATTTACTTTTCATGGATATCCAGTGTGAATGTATACCTCGTAATTATGACGTATCCGAGTTATATTAAATGAAGTATACTTACCTTACTTGATATAACACAGCATTATTTTATTATGTTACATGATGCATTATTGATTTATCGTCAGTCGTTTTTGGGATCTCTACTGCGGGGGAAAAATATAGAAAAGAATATAGAAAAGAAGTTAATAAAACATGTTAAAAACATTTTGAAATGAGTTAAAAACATATTTAATCTGAAAAGGAAACACTAGATAAGTTGACAGTCCTTCAATATTTATAATATACTTTAATTTTACCATCTTGGATCATTTTGGTAAATTTAATTGTAATTTTTATTTTATTTTATATATATATATATAATATATATGTATATATGTGTGTATATATATATATATATATATATATATATATATATATATATATATATATATATATATATATATATATATATATATATACAGTGATGATCATATTTATTGGCACGGTAAAATAAAAGTTAACTTTTGTCTAATAAATTCTAAACAAGGGATTAAATTAAAGAAAATAACAAAGTATATTATGTATTTTTAACTGGCCTTTCCGATGCAGCAATCGGATTTTAGAAAAAATAAATAACAAAGGAACAACAAACATAATTGCAAAAAACCCTTGTTCAAAATTATTGGCACGATTTATTTAATAATCAATTGTATAGCCTTTGGCCTTGATTATCTTCCTCAGTCGCTTTTCATAGTTTACAACCAAGTTGTTGCACTCTTCAGTAGTAATTTTAGCCCACTCTTCCTGACAATAATCCTCCAATTGAATAAGATTCTTAGGCTTCCTTTGCATTACCCTCAATTTTAATGTTCTCCATAAATTTTCAATTGGATTAAGGTCTGGGCTTTGTGATGGCCACTCCAAAACATTAATATGATTGTCCTCAAGCCATTTCTTAGTCAGTTTAGCCGAATGCTTTGGGTCATTATCTTGCATGAACCACCAACGACGACCTAGTGAGAGCTCTTTAGCAGAGTCTTTCAGGTTTTCATCCAATATTTTAACATAATCTTCCTTTTTTATGCTACCTGTGACCTTAACAAGTCGCCCTGGTCCAGAGGCAGCAAAGGATCCCCAAAACATCAAACTGCCTCCACCGTGCTTCACTGTGGGTATGGTGTTCTTAGGCAGGAAAGCTTCGCCAGATTTTCTGTAAATATAAGACACTTTATTATGGCCAAATAACTCTATTTTCGTTTCGTCAGTCCATAGAACACGTTTCCAGAATGCAACATCTTTATCAATATGACGTTTTGCAAAGGCTAGCCTTGCTTTCAGGTGCATAGGCTTCAATAAGGGAGTCTTTCTCGGACGACATGCTTTTAAACCAGCTCTCTTCAAAACTCTACCAACTGTATGTCGAGATACATTCACTCCAGAGGTGCTCTGTTCATCAACAATCTCCCCAACAGAGATCCTTGGGTTTTGTTTTACTTGTCGAACAATTTTCCGTTCATCTCTTGGGGAAAGAATCCTTTTTCTGCCTCTACCCTCTAAACTCATAACGTGGCCTTGCGATTTGAACTTGTTTATTATGGCTCTAACAGTGGATTTGGGAAGGTTTAGCTTCTTTGAAATCTTATCATAGCCCTCCCCATTGGTATGGCATGCTACAACAAGTTTCCTGACGTCTTCGCTGTGTTCCTTAGTTTTAACCATGGCGATTGAAAATTATAATTTAGTCACTTATAATAGTTTAAATAAATCGCTATCTAAAAATTATCTGAAACAAATTATTCACTGAATTAGCGTTAAACAAGCATAATATGGCTATAAAAAAGTTCAGAAAGCACGTAAACCGGAAATTGATTGATATTATACTGATACTAAAAGAAAAACAAAGCCGTGCGAATAATTTTGAACAGGGGTTTTTTGCAATTATGTTTGTTGTTCCTTTGTTATTTATTTTTTCTACAATCCGATTGCTGCATCGGAAAGGCCAGTTAAAAATACATAATATACTTTGTTATTTTCTTTAATTTAATCCCTTTTTTTAGAATTTATTAGACAAAATTTAACTTTTATTTTACCGTGCCAATAAATATGATCATCACTATATATATATATATATATATATATATATATATATATATATATATATATATATATATATATATATATATTGTGTATGAAGCAGTATGTTCTCATTCAGACAAATATTGTAAGAAAGCACGGAGTATTTTTGCTAAATGAGCTTTTTTTTCATTTTTCCATTTTTCGAATTGTCGTTCTCAATTCTCGGTCGAATCTGTGCAAGAAAGTTCTATAGTCATCTTCGTCTTTTTTATTTTCGGTGTTCTTTTTCAAGTACTGTCAACTTCTAAAAGACAATTGATGAAACTCAGTTTAAAATACTTTAAAAAAACTACCAAAATAAAAATTAAAAAAACAGACGACCGAAGACGACTATGGAACTTTCTTGCACAGATTCCACTGAGAAATGAGAACAATTCGAAAAATTGAAAAAATACAAAAAGCTCATTCAACAAACAAACAAAAATGCCGTACTGTTTTACTATATTGGTCTGAACACACACGCGGGCGCACGCGCATGCACACACACATATATATATATATATATACATATATATATATATATATTCATATAATCAAGTAAGATACGTGTTACATTTAACAATTAAAGCCAAATAATAACGCGAATTTAATGGATAACCTACCCAGACTATATATTAATATATAATATATTTCCATTTATATATATATATATATATATATATATATATATATAATAAATTCCACAGCCAAACAACGTCGCAGCCCACAAGAGCCATGACAGTCAAAGAACCGGAAGTCCAAGACTCGAGTTTCGTCCTCATTTGGGCTCATCAGTTAGACACATCCGAACTTAGGATTCGAAATCCGAGCCTCTTGCATGCAAGGCAAGCACTCTACCAACTGATCAAACGCCCTGCACTGAAGAATTTCTATTAAGCAACACGGATCAAGCAAACCGCGCCGAAATCCGACTGTGAAAATGAACCTACTTCGTCTCAACAAGGGACGCGGTCACCCAACCAGCTAATAACCCCAAGCCGATGTCTCACAAGTAGGAGTTTTAACTCGAAAGGACGATGCAATCCAGCAATGCTAACCAAGCGAGTAACTTATGCTGGGAGTTTCAGAATGTGAGAGATTGTATATAATAAATTCCACAGCCAAACAAGGCGTTTGCTCAGTTGGTAGAGTGCTTGGCTCTTCTGGGCTGCGACGTTGTTTGGCTGTGGAATTTATTATATACAATCTCTCACATTCTGAAAATCATATATATATATATATATATATATATATATATATATATATATATATATATATATATATACATAAACTCATTTATTTATTCATTCCAAATAGAGATATCAAAATGTAAAATATTGAATGCTTAAAGTCTTCAAAACTATCCAGTTTGAGCACATTTCTTATATATATATATATATATATATATATATATATATATATATATATATAGAAATATATATATATATATGTGTGTGTGTGTGTGTGTGTGTGTTTGTGCGGGTGTGTGTGTGCGTGTAAATGTATATGTATATATGTTTAACAACATATGTAGAGAGCGATTTCGTTAAATATGGATAGTAATTTCGAAAATATTAACTATTCATGTAGAAAAGTCTAATACTAATGTTGTTTTTAATTTTTCTTAGTTCAAGGTAACATTATGCTGTTTCTAAATGTTTATTTAGCGTACAATTTCGCTTGAGTAATTGTTTATCATATTTAATAACATATGGTTGAAGAAACAAATGTTGCATAACTACACCTCATCTCTCTCTCTTTCTCTCTCTCAATGTATATATATATATATATATGTATGTATATATATATATATATATATATATATATATATATATATATATATATATATATATATATATATATATTGAGAGAGACACAGAGAGTGAGAGAGATAACATTTCATAGAACGAAGTAAGCAAAATAAAAAAAACAGAAAATTCTTTACGCCAGGATATAATTAATAGAATATAAGTTTACGAATAAACTCCTCAACGCCAAAGCAACGAGAAAAGGCAAAACACGCATATAAATTCCTCTCTTTTCGAAGTAACTTTGGCGCGAGACCAAAAACTCATTCTGGTTTTAGAGATACGTTTATCGGTGACCATCTCTCACTCTCCCCCCTCTCTCTCTTTTTTTCTCTCTAATTTGTCCTCTAACTCTCTCTCTCGCTCTCTCTCTCTCTCTCTTGTCATGGATCATCTTTTCTAGGCATAGAAATCAATCTAGTTATTTATATCTACTATTAGACATACTTGTCTCACGACGGGTTCTTTATAGTTATACACTTTTGGAAACTTTTAATACGAGCAAAGAAGTAAAGAGACATTTATTAAAGAATTAAACGACGTGATTTTATAGTAAAAAAATATATAAATAGTATCAAGTTTGGGTTTTGGTCATTTAATGATTTTGGAGGATAAAGTTGCTCGTATTTTTTATGTAAAGTTGGTTTTCTCTATCTTTTTATACTTTCTCACATCTGAGATTATTCCCTGTCTCTACAAATCTACTAGCAGATCATGTATGTTTTTACATCACTTATGAAGGCCCTGAAGCTATTTGAGGATAAGGATTATTGAGTGTACAGTAATCAATGGCATAGTATCGTTATTAATGGAAATTTGGTAGATTGGATTACTTAAGGGGGTTATTCATCAAGAATTTGTTTATGTTGGACTTGAAGACAACCAAGTTGTAGTCAGCTGGGAAGCAGGCAAACGGAAGAGAGTTTCACAGGCGTGCAGTTCTAAGAAAGAAGCATTGTTTACGACATCTACGTTTTAATTTAGGCACAGTTAAAGAGTGTGGAAGTTATTGACAGCGGTTTCAGAAAGACGGGTGTTTATCGAGAAAGATTGGCGAGGGCGGACTAAAGACTGGAGCTCAGACGAGCACTTGTTGTGGAAGTAACGCTAAAACAAAGAGAGGCTCCAGACATCCTTTCTGTGGGAAAGAAGTTGCAGGGGAGAGAAAAGGGCATTCCCCACGAAGTTACGAAGTCTATTTTGTTGTAGTATTGTTTTCATATTTTGGCTGGTGAATCTCCGTTCCATTTGAAAGGCTTTGATGAAGAGTAGAAACGTATCTTTAATTTAATTGCCTCCACTCTTTCTTTTCTACAATATTTCTCTCACACAGATTATGTTGCTTCTGTCATTTCATTCTCTAAATACAGTTATGACTAGGGCAATGACAAGAGAATATTATTTTCATTATTTTGACTCTCGGGTATATATCAGTTAATATCTTATAAGTTTTTAGATAGAGTGTCGTGGTTCTCAACTGATTAACTGTGTCTAACTGTGTCGAATATATAATCGAGAGTCAAAACAATGAAATAAATATTCACTTGTCATATCCCTAGTTATGACACGTGTTCATCACAGTCGTCTGATCTATTCCCTGTCTCTTTTCTTTCAGCTGGTTTGACACGTTTATATAGTGGTCTCCATCAATTCGCTGTCGTGATAACTCATTGTAGAACAGCTTCATACTCCAATAGTCTCTTTCCAAGATCTGCAGGCGTGTGGAACTCTGCTGGTTATTTCAGGCCTAAGATCAGTGTGCGTTTTCTTTAATCCTCTTTCGTTCTTGCTAGTTCCAGTAAAAGGTTCAACGCCGTGTCTCGAGCGATTTTCATGAAAAGGTTAATCTTTATTTTATTAATGAGTCGTCGCATATCACTGACAGAATACACTCGAGGTGACGAATATAGAGGGCGAATGGATTGTCTGCTTAATGGCGAAATATATCATGAGGATAGAAACGTTTTAAAAGAATAAGCAATGTTAGATATCTTACTGCTGATGCAATTCTCTACCTATATAAGAGCCAGCTGCGTCCAAGGATGAAGTACTGTTGCATATCTGGACACGAGCTGCTAGGAAGGACTTATCCTGCCTTGATAGAGTTCAAAATAGACTTGCTAGCCTCGTAGGGAATGCCCTTTTCTCTTCCCTGCAACCTCTTTCTCACATAAGAGATATTACTAGTACGTCTCTGCTTTTTCATTATGTTCATGGCAAGTGCTCGTCTGACTCCAATCTATGGTCCATCCCCGCAAAACTTTCACGAGAAACACTCGTCTATCTGAATAAAATATCAATAATTTCCCCTGCCTTTGTTACATGATAAGGGCTGCCCCCTTTTAATGTAATTATAAAAATAGAGAGATTAGTTAAAATGAAAATGAAATAGCATAGGCGAAATTCGAACCTCGTAATTTAGGTTTAGAAGTAGATTACGTGTGAGAATTTAAAAATGTAAAACAAACGTTTGTTTAGAATATAGATAAATATTTCAAGGAAAGAATGTGAACTCTCAAGTTTGTTATGAAATTTTAAATAATCTAATCTCTATCTTATCTCTAATAAGACTCTAAGACTCTCTCTCAATGAAACCCCTATAAAACACTCTTTATATGTGCTTAAACCTAAACGTAGATTCCATGACCAAAGTTTTTTTTCTTAGAACCGCACGCCTGTGGAAAATATCTTCCGTTGGCCTGCTTTCCAGCTGACTACAATATGGTTGTGTTCAAGTCCAACGTAAACAATTCTTGATTAGCCGTTCCACTTAATTTAACAAATTTACCGAATGTCCATTACTAACGATTACTATATTGTCCAATTGACTACTGTACACTATTTAACCCTTATCTTCGAGTGGCCTCTGGACCTTGTTAAGTGGTGATGCCTTTGTAAGAAAAAATAGCGACGATTTATCAAAAGTATTTGTTGACACTGAGTTTCAAGCCGATCATGTAGCAGTCTGCAGGGAAAACAACTCTTTGTAATGTGTTTCTAAGGTGGAACGTTGTTGGTAAAATATTCCGTTTAGCGAAATACCGTCCGAAACTAGAAAGCGGGGGGGGAATAGGATACTTATTTTCACTTGTGATAGAATGTGGCGTTCTTGGTGTTAATATATTTCAGGAATGAAGTAAGAATTAGAATTCAGCCGGGAATCTTTTACGGTAATTTTGTGAGTGTAAAAGACTAGTTACATTACTAAATTGGCGTAGAAAAGAAATGTGGCCACCTCCTTTCAGATTAAAAAGTAATTTTTTTACTACGCTAAGGCAAGAAGAGAGCTAAGATCGTGCTATCTAATAGATGGCAGAAGTACCCCATCTTAAGACGAGTCTTAGTGGATTGCATTGATTTAAATTTTCACAAAGCCAGTAGCATGATATGATACAACGATCTTTTCTCCAACCTTAGCAGCAAGTTAAACATATGTCTTTCGTTTAGATTTTCAATGAAAATCGCTTTTAAGCGCAGATCAAATCAAGGATATTTCGTCAAGAAACAGCATTATATACGTCTCATTTTTTTTTTTATGGGTTGAACCCGGTTCGAGATTTTTATCGATTATCCTCCAAGTCAAAATATAGAACGGATTGTACGCAGGACAACCAGTGTCGATGGCAGCACTTTGAAGAATTCGGATGATCAAAAGTTGTTTCATTCTCTCGCTTCAGATCCAGACGTCTTAGTGCAATGGTGAAAATTAGGCTGCTATTTTGAACACTCTCTTTTTTGGTAAATGTTGATAACGGTATAAATAAGATATATCTGTTGTGTCTTGTAATCAGATCTTCTTAAGTATCCATGCAAATGCTAACCTTCCAAGTGTGTATTTTATGCTATTTTACAGGGATTTTTTTTCATTGTGAGTAAGCTTTATGATTTCCGTGATTTGTGGAAGAGTGTGGAGAAAGTCTGTGACTCGTTTAACCTTTTTTTTTTTTATATTTCCATTTCAATAGAGATTTCCCAGAAAATATCCTTCTCTAGATGGTTGCGGAAGCAACACTAAATTGTCATTAACATGCCTGCAGAATTTTTTTTTCACTACTTAACCTCATTTAACTTGTGTCAATCTCTTTTTTAATTCATTCTACTTTTTGTTTGATTTTTCCATACACAACTAACTACTTATTCTCCCTCTCCCTCTTTCTCTCTCTCTTTCTGTCACCTTTCTGCCTTTGTGTTTCTCTTTCATTACCTTACCCTTTCTCTCTAATTAATAAAAACTTTGCTTTGTAATTACTAATCTCTAATTGTACTAGTAGAACAATATATTAACAATGAAAGCGAATTAATTGGTACTGTTTCAGTTTTACTACTTCGTCCATGTGAATGATCCGATAATTACTGGATAGACAATTCCAACTAATATCATAACAGTAGATCCTGCAACTTCCGTATTAAAAAAAAACATCTTTGTTCAACCCACCAAATGAGTGCCAGGTGAGATTCATTCATAAGAAATACTTTAGAAACTAAGTTTGTATCTTTTAAATGAGCCAACATTAAAACGGTTGATTTATTATTTGATTCAAAAATTTATTTACAGAAAAAAGTTTTTTCAAAGTTTTTACACCTTTCCCCATTCAGTAGATCTGATGAATGGTAATAGCTATTGTGGACCTAATTGCTTGAGCATATGTTTATTCCGATGCGAAATTTTTAATAATTATTTCATTATCGGCGTAAGAGAACAGGTATACATTTCATGAACAAACACTAGTGTCTCTAGGTATTTAATTATTATAGTAAATAATTACGTCATCCCCATTTAAGAAACTCGTTACTTATCGTTGAACACTTTCAGTTGAATTAAAGTCGGTCAATTTAGCCCTTATGCATAGATAATCATATAATTATTAGACCACATTAAACGCATTTAAAAAAATATTTTAAAATAAAATGTTTAAATTCAACGTTATTTCGCGCAGTTAATGGTAGCCTAATGATGGCTTGTGTTGCCGTGTCCGAATATACCGACTGGTGTTAATCGTGAATTCTGCGCTGCAGATTCGGGAAAGGATGAAAACCCAGTGTCTATAGGTATTTAATTATCATAGTAATATATATATATATATATATATATATATATATATATATATATATATATATATATAAAAACATGACAGAAAATTATAGACACTAACATGAATGTTTTTCCTACTATTAATATATTCTTATTTATGTTTATAGATAAGTATAGTGTTGAGATAACGTAAAGTAACTCATTAAAATTTCATCTAACAACATTGAAGCATGCCACGATCAAAACGAGCATCAGACTTACATGAATTTATGTGAGGACAAGTATTGGGTAAATATAAAGCTGGTCTTAGTCAACGTGAAATAGCAGGACATCTTCCAATACCACTATTTATTGCTTATAGAGTTATTGTAAAATTCAAAAGGTAGGGCGGGGAGTGCAGAGGATTTCATCCAGGTTGCCTCGGTTAATCTGAAAGAATCTTATATCTTGTGAAAGGAAATGCCGAAGAAGATCCTCAGTGTAAAGCCTCTGACATTGCAACACAAGCTGATGTCAGTCCCAGAACCGCTGTCAGGTATCTTCACAAACTTGGCTACTATGGAAGAGCCGCAAGAAAAAAAATGTCTTCATTATGTCAATAGCAAGCGCAGAAATTAGCGAGCTTGTGAGATAGTGGAGTGACAGACCTATAACCTTTTGGACAAATGTCATTTTCTCTGATGTCACTATTTTCATTTACGATAGTGGAAGGGTATAGACATAAAGGCTTCCTCGGCAAGAGTTTAACTTAAAAAAGACTGCAGCAAACGCTTAAACGTAGGGATTTCTCGAGTATGGTATGGAATGCAATTTAGAGTGATGCTCGCTCAGACTTGGTGAAGTGCTAACGAAACATTACCTCTACTAATGTGTTAATATTGTATGAATACGTCTTACCAATTTGATCAAGTGGTAAAATTAACCAAGTTAACTCAATATTTACTACGATGACACAACATTGGTTTAGCCAAAATGGGATTAATAAACTTCCATGGCCAATTCAATCGCCGGATAAGAACCCAATTGAAAATCTGTGTTGCTTATTAGACTAAAACCTTCCTCAAAAGGAAAGGAAGTCATCTTTTAATCCTGAACTTTTTGCATTATTTCGTCAGAGATGGCAATAAAATCCTCAACATTATATCCGTCAACTAATCAATGTGATGCCTAGAAGGGTCTTAGCATAAAAAAACACCAAAGGAATTGTCAACCAAGTATCAGTTATAGAATATGTGACCATTATCGTGAGATAATATTTTCAAGATGATCCCAACCAAAAAAAGAAAAAAAAGAAAAGTCCAATATATAAAATAGAAAACATATTAATGTAGAAATTATAGTAAAAGTTTGTGGATTAAAATATGTATCAATATATGGTAGTTTGTAAAAGCCGAGAGCAATGGAGAAAGACAGGAAAAAGAAACGGAAAGAAAGGATAAACGAACAAACAAATAGACGGGTATGTTCGAATTGAGAAATGTCTAATTATTTATTTCACTAACGGACTTTATGCCAGCAACTTAGTTTGCTGATGATTATATAGTGAGAGGAGGAGTGATAAATGGATAAATAATTAGACATTTCTCGTCTCAAACATACCCGTCTATTTATTTTTCTTTTCTTTCCTTTTGATTTTCCGGTTTTTCCGCATTGCTCTCATATTTTTTACTAGCAATGCTTCAAGCAAACTACCATTTACTTTTATATATAGATATGTTCAAGTCAAGAATGTATTGTTTGAAGCAAGATATATGTGAAAAAATATTGCATTTATTTCCTTTATTCATTGATTTTCAATAATGGCCATCTCACCAGAGAAATGTAATTAGCAAAATGATCAGTTATGAAATAACATATATTTTGCGTATTGGTACATATACTGAAAATGGTAATCCAAGGAAAAAAGATCGGACGTAATGGGGTCATCAATAATATTTGAAAAAAAAAATCCAAACTGGAGGTATCATCAAAAATATGTGATATTCCGAGGATGTGTATTCCAAAGGCAGAAGAAATGGTAAATGTTTCAGGCGAGGTAAAAATCCGATAGTGTTGAAAATTAAAAAAGTTTCGGAATCTTTAAAAGTGCTGAGACATTGGGACGGATTGGATATCAATAGTAAATTGCATTGTATATATATTCACCGATTACACCGACACGCATACGAATATACAAATATACAAACATATATATATATATATGTATATATATATATATATATATGTATATATATTAAGTAATGTGATCTATAATTTAAAAGTTTTTAAAAAATTTTAAATTTAAAAATCAAAATTTTATTAAATTAAAAATCAGTTTCATAAGAAGGAACAACAACAAAGTCAATTATCTGTACGATCGTTTCGGAAATCCGTGCTTTTTATTTGTGGTATACATGAGGTCACGTAGAACAATTATACATAGTTTTTTTGGTAAGCACGGTCTACATATATATATTTATATATGCATATATATATATATGTATATATATATACATATATATATATATATATGCCAACAAATGCATATAAATAACTATGTACAAAAGAAAACTAGACGTGCAATACTTACCTACAAATATACATATAAATTCAGGGCACATAAATCTCCGAGCTCAACATGTAAGCATTTGATAAATATACAGATTTTTCCCTAATCTGTCCATCACGTGGGATCATAAATAAAGGACCGATCATTCAGATTTTAGAAATTAATCTTACAGGATGACGAGGAAATAAAGACACTAATTTAGGGAGACAACAACGGAGAAGAAGAATAAACCCCGCAAAGGCTTATACAAAAAAGCCGTTGATGAGAGGAATCACTGTTAGCAGGAGAGGTCGGTGTTAAATTTAGGTCAAATTTTATTTAAAGTTTAATACGTGTGTCATAAACAACTTTGCCCGCATAATTATTTAAGTAAGAATTATTAGTTCTGTCTTTTAATATACGTGTGGCGTAGAAAACTTTCATTTCAAGCCAGTTGATAAAAAAAAATTGATTTACTCAGATAAAATACGGTACAAATAAAAAAAATATAATCAATTAGAAATTATAATAATGTAATAGAGACAAAATTCAATATATTTAGATATTTCTAATAATATAATTATACAGATAATATAGAAATTAAAAGATAATGAATTTATTTAAGGAAATACCTCACATAAATATATATCTATGCATATACATATCTAAATATACATATTTATACAAATATAAAGTGGCCCTGTCGGTGGGACATTAGAATACGCCGACTGCCACCCTGCAGAGGGTAAAAGTCCCTCAATGGGGGTCCTGGATATGACCTTAAACTATATCCATTGGTGAGGCCCTAGCTTGTGGACTTTGGGGAGTGTGCAGCCACCCTTTAATCACCATTGCTCCCAGGTCCACTCTGACCCGGAGTGGTAGTACCTGTTAGGGTCCGAACTATGGGTTGAATAGAAACCGACGTGAAAACAACAAATATATTCTATTAAAAAAATTTTTTCTTCAAAATCTTTGGATTCGGCATTAAATAACCCGAAAAGGGTTGATATGCCATAAAGCAAAAACAACCAACCAACCAATATAAAGATACACATACTCATAAATATAAAGAAAGTATTAAAAGCTAGAATTCTAAGTTAAAGAAAGGTACATATCCTATCAATAGACCTATGTAAGAATTGAGTAAATAACTTAAATAAAATGTTGAAGATCAAATAATGATCCTATCAACATTTTTTATTATACAAATTTAAATATAAATTGTTTAAGTAGAAACAATTATGAAATGATGGAAAAATAATACGAATTGAATAAACAAATGTAATGAAAATTCACTGTGAAAAATTTCCCCCACTCTTTATCTGTGCCTAAATGAAAACGTGGATTCCATGAACAAAGCTTCTTTCTTAGAACTGCACGACTGTGAAACTCTGTTCCGTCTGCCTGCTTCCCACCTGACTACAACTTGGATGTGTTCAAGTCCAACGTTAACAAATTCCTAAAGAACCGCCCCCTTAAGTCACTTCATCAAATCTCCACACTAACGTAATGCACTTGCAATAACCCTTATCCCTGAGTGGCTTCCGGGCCTTGATAAGTGGTGACCACTGTGTAAAAAAAAATGTATGAATTAAAGTTAAACTTTAATATTAATAAAAGAGGCTATTTTTTATTTTTGTATGGTGAGCTAATATATATGAAAACCTATTAAAGTAATCTAATATACTTGGATAAAAACTGTGAACGATATTTGTCAGACTAGTTTAATCCGGTTAAAATCGATTAAGGATAGATAAACTATTACGTGCTGGATAATTTATAAATATATAGGTCATAATAATTGTTGGATAAAAGTCACAAACTAAATATTATTATATATCCACATTTAACGAATTTAGGCTAAATTGGGAATACTTCAATATTAGTACAGGGTTAAAGATAAATACGTCTACAAGGGTTAGTGTTATATATAGAATGGTGTATGATTCGCAGGAATTAATTTGAGTATGTTACAATATTATATATATATATATATATATATATATATATATATATATATATATATATATTAGTGATGGGATGATTCTAATATTTTTCCCGATTCCGATAAATTACCGATTCCGTACTAAATTCCCGATTCTGATACAATTACCGATGCCGATTCCGATTCTTTAAAATCTCTAAATATAAAACTAGAAAATTATTTTTTCCCGATTACCGTAAAAACACACCTTACAGGTACCTATATGTTCTTAAATGTAGAAACACATTTGTGTGGTGGGGGTCTAGAGAATTTAGTTTTACTGGAAGGTCAAATCAATAAATATTTATCATTTTATTTTTACTACAAGCAGTGGAAGATGTTTCTTAAACCAAAATCGAACAACAAAAAAGATAATATGAGGAATTGGTTTTGGCATCGGAAAATTGACTCAATTTGTTCCGGTTCTTCTGATTCCTAATTCCGATTAATCGTCCCTACACTAATATATATATATATATATATATATATATATGTATGTATGTATGTACACTCATATATATGATATGTATACGCAGATATGTACACACATATATATTTTATTATGATTTTAAATGAGGTTAGTTAAGTAATATCGAACGGGTTGTATCTGAAATTTTTCCTATGTTTGCTTATATAAACTAGTTCATTTTAGCATTATTATAAGAGCTTGCGAAATGCATAGATTACAGGACTTTGACATTGGGGTGTAACAGTTGGATTTTTTTTCAATATAGCCCATTTTAACGAATATTGGATTTTCTTAAATGCAAGGTTTTAAATTCTAGCGCTTTATTGTTGTTTGTATTTTTATTTTTTAAAGGAAATTGATATTTGGAGATTGTAAGTTTAATTAGATTTGCCGTGGTGCCAATATATTATGGGGTTTAAGAGTAGTATTTATAATGGTTCCATAATTTAAATCGCTATTCTAGATAGAGGTGATATTTGTAGAATGTAGAGGGATAATCTGATCAGTATAATTTTAAAAAAATAGTTTCAATTATAAATTGGGTGAAAGTTTTAGTGTTATTTGTGAGAACATTGTCGTGATGGTTATTTAAATTATCCGATGTGGTGGATTCTGTGGTTTAAATATTTGATGAGGGTTGTTGGGGACTATATCAATTATATTTGTTGTTTTTATAAGAAGTTCAATTACTGTGTAAGAACAGAATATCTTCCTGTAGGCAATCATGCCTTAATGGGCATATCTGTTTGTTTTAGTAATCACAGTTTTGTATAGATGGATACGGTGGGGAAGGGACTTACGTTAGTATATTTTACGATTATTTGAGATTATTATGGTTTGTGCTAAGTTCAGCATGGCAGAATGAGATATATTTATGGACTTTGTATTTAATACTGTGCTGTATCCATGTGTGTATTAAAACGACTTTAAAACTACTTATAAAGAATTCCCTAGGTACGTAAGTTTTAACGTGGAAGCAATGTGGGTTTAACCAGACGGATATTTTTCGCCTTAAATTATTAATATTCTTATTCCTTTTTTGATTGCTATTGAATAAGTTCTAGTATTGATGTTATTTGGGTTAGGATTATTTTTACTCAGCACATTTTGAGTTATATTATTGTTTGTCTCTTTGGTTGTTATTCGTGAGTTACTCTAAGCAGATTTTTGTTCAAAACTATGTGTGTTTACTTATATAGTAATCAACGTGTAATTATATATGTATATATATATATATATATATATATATGTATGTATATATAGATATAGATATATGCATATACATGTATGTTTTGAGAAAAATAGAAAAAC
>NC_136505.1:41638737-41641237 GCF_053919585.1 Euprymna scolopes | reverse complement strand
CAGAATATTCTGCGTATCATCCACGCTACGATTCATCAGGCTTATGCCTATATATATATATATATATATATATATATATATATATATATATATATATATGTATATAAACGCTTATGTGTTTTTTATTGTGTAATAAAGATATGATCATGTGCAGACAGTTTTTCGACTGAGATACATACAGAAATATATGTATATGTGTGTGTGTGTGTGTGTGTGCATGCGTGTGCGTGTGCGTGTATAAGTAGTCTATAAAACGTAGTCAATCAATAAGCCCACGAGAATACACAATGATATTTGTTTTGACTTAAATAAAAATAGGACAAGTGACGTCGTCGATGAATCAATTTTCGTTCTCCAAAACTCGTGACTGGGAAAACTCTCGAGCGCGCGCGCAACACAAACGCGCACGCGAACGGCGTCGGTAGACACGTGTACGCGCACGCGCCCAAAGCCGATCAGTTAAATCTGGAAGAAGTGACTGCAATGGGAGATGAGAAGCTGATAATCTCGAAGGGCTGTTAAATCACCACCTTTTTCTGTTTAGCGGACATTCTTCTTTCGTTCTCACCTTATTTCTTTCTTCCTCTCCACTTTTTTTTTTGTCGATTTGTGAACTTCTTTGTTGAACTCGTCCATTCCTTATTCATACTTTCTCTCTGATTAATTTCAAATGCTTTCTTCGAACTGATATTTTGCTTTTCTCCCTTTATTGCCTTTTTATTTCTTCTAGAAACTATTTATATTAACCAGACTCTCATAATTGCCGATGGCCGAAATAATTTATAATTTTTCTCTGTTTCTTTTGATGGATCGCCCATTCTAATAACGCAACATTAGCTGTGACAAATAGGGGTATAAACTTAGAATATAATGGCAGTATTAAATAAATTACATATCACAGGGGACCGTAAAAATCTGAGGGTTGCTTCCTCAGTTAAAAATCCATCAGAGTCTACACTATCGTTAAGGTGGCTTTTCCTGGTGTGCTGAGGCATGCAATTAGTCATGTGTAGTTCTAGGAGGTCAATTTTCTCAAGCCGTTCTTTCTCTTTCGGAAGGGATTAGTTTTTGAAGAATGCCGACGGGTCTACAAAGGCGCTTTTTGCGTACTTTTGGCCTATAGCGTCATCTTTTCAAATCTCACATTCCGACTTGAGTCACATCGTTCCACCGTAGGAGGGAGATAAATATCGAGACCGTACACCTGA
Organism: Euprymna scolopes; assembly: GCF_053919585.1. Classification (NCBI taxonomy): domain Eukaryota; kingdom Metazoa; phylum Mollusca; class Cephalopoda; order Sepiida; family Sepiolidae; genus Euprymna; species Euprymna scolopes. The sequence goes on along the minus strand of NC_136505.1, from coordinate 41,640,029 downwards.
TGTTACATCTCTCCAAGCAGCAATTTTTTGTAGAGTTTATTTTGGGTTTGATTTGCCAGGTGAGACGAGTTACAAGGCATGGTTGAAAGGGTTATGCGTTTGGGATCAGAGAACCCCATATGCGAGTAGATAGCTGTTTAGTTGGCTTATTGGATTATATATACTGCATAATCACGTTAGCACATAGGTTCTCTTGTGATCACCGAAGTTAAGCGACGCTGAGTTAGGCCAGTAAAAGATGAGTGACAACTCGAGGATACCAGGCGCTGTATGTAGAAGGAAAACGAAACTTCCTTGGAGAAGTTAACACGGACTATGTTTATATAGGCTACTTTGGTATAATCTGCTTATCCATGAACTTTCAGGGCACACACAGATTTTTTTTAGACAAAGCACCATAAAGGAATCCCCCCCCTCTCGGCCATATCTATCACTATTTTAATGGACGGTGTTTTCGTTTGTGACGCCACTCAGTTTATACAGAGACGAAGAATACAACAAACAAGAAAACAAATAAACCTCACAGAGTTTTCGTAGTATTCTCTAGGATCCCTTTAGATAAAACGTCGTAAAAGATCTCTACATTCCTTTCTATCTTATTTGGGTAATCTCCAAAAATACCGTTAGGGCTTACAACATGGCCGCCAGAAGAGTCACGTGATCCTGTTGATCCAAAACATGAATCGCCGTATTACGAAACCGGAAAACGCAAATTTAAAGCAAACTTTGACAAACAAGCATAATAATTAAGTACAAAAACAGTTTTTCAATATCATAATAATAAATAATTTAGGCTGCGTTTTCCATTTGCACGATTCATGTTTTGGATCAACCGGATCACGTGACTCTTCTGGCGGCCATGTTGTAAGCCCTAACGGTATTTTTGGAGATTACCCTTATTTGACGGTTGACGTCAGAATTTCGTGATGCCATTCTGTGCACACTTATAATTAGTTGAATAGACGATGTCATGTGCTGTGTTCATCCATCTTCTTTTATTGAGGATATATAATTCAATATCAAAGAATGGCATTTTTGATTTTTTTACTTTTAGTTTTACAGGGAAGTTGAGAACAGTATTTTTTTTTAAGTCCTGTAATCGTAGTCATGATTCACAGCTATCATAAGAATACCACCGACAAAGCGTAGCAACATAGATGTTTTTTTATCGTGTTATTTTATATTTTGTCATAATGAATGACATCTATAAAAGATAACATTACTCACAATGGACAGGAATAAACATGTCAAGAAACAGGCGAACAGTTCTCGTGGTATACGTTGTTGACACA
>NC_136505.1:41541237-41636237 GCF_053919585.1 Euprymna scolopes | reverse complement strand
AGTAATTTTGTCTGGACAAAAAAAAAACATGTTTTACTATACTTATTCTTAAGAAAAATAAAGGTATTTATCTTTCCAGGCCTTATAAAGGTGCCGGTGTCGCTGTCCTGAACTGAACTGACTATATAAATGAAATGTCAACTATTTTAGACTATCAGGGCAACACGACGTTACTCGAGACCCTATAAAACAATGAGAAAAATTAATTGATTTTTAACATATCTGTTATATTTAAGCTAGATAATTTTTTAAAGTCTATATATCATTTTCTATCTCGAGGAAAATAATGTGTTACCTACCCTAGGACGGATATTACACAACATGTGTATGAAATACGTGTATCTTCCCTAGGACCAGTTGTTTACAGCACGTATTTGAAATAATATAACCTTTTCCTAGGACGGGTTATCTAAAACAGACATTTAAAATATAATTATCTACCCTCGAACAGATAATATAAATGCATATATGAAACATTTTAACGTACTCTCAATAAGCATTATATGACATGTATGAACTAATTTCTATTCCCATCAACAATACTTTTTCCGTCTATTAAAGCTAATGTGTCTAGTATTGTTCACTTTTATGGCAATTCGTCGATTGATTCGAGGATTTTTTTCCGGGAAAAATCCTATTTTTCTACTTAACTTAATCTTCAGAAAAAAAAAGATAGTTATTTTCCAAACCTGATAAATGTGCTGGTGTATTCGTCCTGGACCGTATTGACTATATAAATGAAATGGAAAATATTTTAGATGGCACTACTAAATTTCTTAAACTCGGGTATGCCGACTTTTCTGATAATAATTTTAATATGGAAATTTACTATAAACTATCTCTCTAAAGAGATTTATAAGAAATTACGATCCACTGGCTCCCTAGGTCCCGACTTTATGGTCTCCCCAAAATTCACAAAGATAATGTTCCTTGTAGATCCATTTTACTCATGGTTGGTTCCGCTCAGCATGCCCTCGTCTAGTGGCTCACTGGGTTACTTTTACCTCTTCCTACATTTTATTCCACTTACTGAGCCTCTGATTTACTTACTTTTACTAAAATTATCAGAGATACTTCTTACCAAAATATTTTTTCTTTTGCTCGTTTTATATTTCCAGTTTGATTACTGACAGGCCTCTTGATGAGACCATTGCTATTTTTTGTAACGAACTTTATAATAGTGGACTTGATCCGCCATCACTACTAGAAAATTATTTAACGGAATTCTTTTCTCTTTGCATAAAGTCCGTTGTTACGTTTCGACAACGTGATGTATAAATAAATTGATGGGTTTTCCATGGGTAACCCCTGGTTCCTATCCTCGCCGAAATTTCTTGTGTTCGTTACAACTCTACTTTCAACCGAGTCGTTGTTTGTTTCGTTCACCACACTCTTTTCTTCTACCTCTTCTTTTACACACGTCCGTTCGTTTTCGTGACTCAAAATCGTCTCTCTTCCCGCTTTTTTCTCCTTGTTATTTATGGAATCAGGGTACGAGATTCTCCGAGATTCTCCGAGATTCCACAAGACTTTTTTTTCCACATAAACGCATGCGGGCGCCATCTTGATTCTTAGTTTGTGCTCTGCTCTTTAACGCTAAGCCACTTTCTCCACATTTCTGTTTAATTTTATGTATTAACACTATTTAAATCTTCACATAATACTCTTGCTTTATATTTCTGCTATGTTGACGATACTTTTGCGACTTTCCCTTCTCACAGCCTTGCTTTAAAATGCATTTATCATCTCAAGTACTTACGTTACCTTCAGTCTTTCAATATGGATGTTGAAAACGATAATTCTCTCCCGTTGCTTGATGTTCTGGTAAGAAGATCCTGAGACGAGTTTCTTACTTTTATTCACAGAAAACCAACCATCACCTATTTATATACTAAAAAGTATTGTTGATGGGAATAGAAATTAGTTCATACATGTCGTATAATGCCTATTGAGAGTACGTTAGAATGTTTCATATATGTATTTATATTATCTCTTCGATATATAGACTTATCTTGATATATAGACTTAAAAATTCCTTAATCCTATCCACAATGACTCAGATTCTGCGACTTACCAGCATTTATTGGATAATCAACTAAGCGTGCCATATAAGGAAGACTCGAGTAATCATTGGGAAATTACCAAGTTGGTCTCCATCTTACAACCCAGGTCGTCCCTCTGCCGGTAGAAGAGGTTTATTAATACATTACACCTTTTGGGTGATTTATAGAAGATACCATAATTGTACATGTATATATGTATATTGACACACACATACATACACACACACACACACACACACACACACATATATATATATATATATATATATATGTATGTATATGCATGTATGTATGTATGTATGTATGTATGTATGTATAAGTTTTCTTGCTCCCATTCTTCTTGTGTATATTATCTACGTGAGATATACAAATGTTTCCTTTTTTCTTCCATATATTTTGCTCACTCGTATTCTCTTTTGCGAATTTTCTTTTCTTCAATATATATATATATATATATATATATATATATATATATATATATATACTTATTAAAAAGGGAACATTGAGGGTTTTTTTGTATCTTTGTTAAAAAGAACGAGGAGGGAAAACATTTAATAGAGGTTAAAAAATAAATACATAAATAAGGGTGGTAGATTCGCCCCACCAGGTTTCGTCCTCACTTTTCAAAGCCGACTCGAATTTCTTTCTTTTTTTTTCTATCGGGAACCATATTCAGACGGGGGACTGACTAAAATAAAATCGAACTATCGGAGGTAAAAAAGATGGGGAAACGACTAAAATAAACCTATTGTTATGATAATTATACAATGGCGAGGTAATACCTTAGTCTCTAAGTCTCTAAGATGTTTCCTCTCTATTGTATAATTATAATAAGTAGCGACTTATTTTAGTCGCTTCCCCATTTTTCCCCCGATAGTTGGATTTTATATATAGTAGAGAACCATTTTCAAACTTGCCAAGATCTTGGTTTCCCACAGAATAACACTCTTCACATATGAAGAAGGAAGCGCTTGCTATTGTCTTCAGAGTCACAATGTTTCATCCATATTTACACGGATTACTTTTTATATGCAAATACTGCTAACTGACCATAAACCCACATTCATCATATTTTTGTCGAGGGAAGGGTTACCCGCTTACACGTCAACCAAACTATTAATATGGGGTACTAACCAACCGTAAATTCGGACGGACTTTAGTAAATCTTTCGAGGACGGTAATTGCTTTCTTGTGTTGGATAATGAAATTCAAACCATGATGTGCAATACTATCACAAGCCTTCAATTTACACTGCATGAAATTAAATGCGAATTACAAAAATCGAATTTACTAGTGCTACCAAACAAAAAGTCGAAAATAAACACTAGAAAATACAGAAGAGTTTATGTGCGATAATGGCATACTGGAGAGCAAGAGTTTAACCATAGCAAAAGAGTTACAAGTAATAATAACGCGAGGTTTTCACATTAGTAATCATGGAATAAACAGAATGAAAAGCCTCATGGGTAAGTATGTATGTTAACTAAAGATGGACGATGATATAAAAATTATGGTCGACATATGCAAAGGTTGTGCTTTGATAGCAAAGGCACAAATCAGGTTTTAATCGTGGCCCGAACAGATCAACTCTGGTCTAAAATTCATATATGTTTTACAACGCCACTTGAGGATCGGTATTATTTAATTGTGGTGGAGAGCTACACAAAATAGCGGGGAATCCTCAGATGTAAGACACGCACTACAGAGGTATTTATTAATTTCCTCCATTCATGAATAATTTGCCGGTTTCGATTTGTCAATTGCTTAGTAAATGACAACGGAACACAATTTGAGTCCACAGATTCCAAAGAGTTCTATGACACGTTCCAAATTAATTATGTCATGCCATTTAATAAGATGGCTGAAAGCTTCGAGGACACTTTAAAACGAACACTCAGAAAGGCATCGGGCACACCTACAGAAACGGCATTACGACAGTGTCTACGTATTTATAGAATCACTCATAAGACTAACATATCATCAGTATTATCCCCAGCGGAAAATATGTTTTAACAGAAAATAAGACCTTTCTTCGAAAAACTCTTACTAAAACAAACAAAATTAAGAACCTCTATTTTTTCTAAGAAAGTCTATATTCCAGTAGAAAAGGTTTTCTACGAGACTTTAAAAATAACACGTCTTTTTTGGGGGAACAGGGCACAATAGACAAAAGACTTGGAAATATGATACACCTTATTTCAGGTCATAAATTCAAACATAAAAGACACCTAAATCAGATGAGAGCGCATCAGTTGGACGATCTAAACCATGCACCTCACAAGGAAGATGTCATAGAGGATATACGACACTTTTGATATCGAGCAAACCAAAGCAGTTCCAGAACTACCTCGATCGAGGATGAAAAGGATTTCACAGATCCTTTAACTATCGATTTAAAAGTAAAAAAGTAGGAACTACCCCTTCGGAGTAAAAGGTTTAGGAAGAGGTTGTTACGGAGAGTTATCCATTGACGCATAATAGACTCTGCTAGCAATGATATAAACCATAAAGTTAATATCCTCGTTGGGGAAATATCTTTATCTAAAGCAAGACTACAGAAAGTCTAATCGGAAATTACCACAAGCTTTCTTTGTATTTCACTTTCTTGTGCAACATATTTTCCTACCTGAACATGTTGTCCGCCTCCTTTGTTACCTGCGATCACAACAACAACTAATTTACACTACTTTCGAACTGGCTAGTGAGTTTAGTAACAAATACTGCCACGCAAATACTCACGCACTCATTAAACAAAGGACAAAATATACACACATATACACACTGCCTACAATACGTAATGTAAGTTTCTAGAATGAAGATTTATTCTTAAATAACAAAAAATATCGCTAATATATTTTTTAAATGTTTATATCATTATTGGTCTTTCTTAATTATTACTTTTTTTTTGCAAAACAGGATAAATATTTAGGGTTTTTGTATATAATGATAGTAAATAAGTTTATTTTTTTTCTGAAAAGATTTTAGTTGCTGCTATTTCATTGGTTATGCGTTTCGGCACCTTTCGACGTTTTAAGTTAACTGCCTGAAAAATCTCGTTTATAGTATGACCCTTATTTTGCATATGTACCGTCGATTATGGTGTACAAAATTACAATATAAATCGCTGAAGAAATAAATGAAGGTAAGAAAGATTCAAATGAGCATATCAAAATTGCTGTTCCACCACGAAATGCCATAACAAGATTGAACATGTCTTAGAATCAAACAGTTAACCAATTATTTATTATGTGGATTTGCAGCAATTGTTTTCGTATTATTTCTTATCGTTTTCTTTTTCCCTTCTTCTTTAAGATACTGTATTTTTCGTAAACTATTCGTATGCTTTTGTTTGGTTTAATTAATCATTGCTTCCCGACCTGCACTTAAAACGACTGTTCTTTATTCACAAAACAATCTAATACTTTCAAGTAGCTGTTGATCGTGCGAGATATGTCATGTTTCTGTGATACATATACTAACTAAAATAAATGTAGTGTGCAACTACGTATTACGTACACATATATTTGAAAAAAAGATATAGTTCTATTAAAAATATATTGTGAAATAAACCTGACTCTTGATTTTCCTAGTTGAAAACGTTACGTATCTTGTTTAAGCCTCCATTAATACTAATATGTTAATCATTTCTGTAGGTGGTTAAGCCTGTTTGAATATATAGTAATGTGAAGTATTAGAACCAAACGTGTAACTACATACATACATACATACATACATACATACACACACACACACACACACACACACACATATATATATATATATATATACATATATATATATACACACTTGTGCCCGATATTATTCATACCCCTCGGATCTTTGAGATTTCTATAAGAATATTGCTCAAACCAGAAGGTAGACAATATTAAAGGGATTTCAAACAATAAATCAAGCATAAGCATTTAATTTAAACTCAACAAATAAATAAATTATGCAAGTTTGAAACATTATACAAAGAAAAACAATAATGGCACTAGTTCAAAATTATTCATACCTCTCTTACTAATAGTCAATAGCATGCCCTTTATTCTTAATAACTGCCTGTAACCGTTTGGGATATTTATCAACAAGGTTTTTTACAAGCATCAACACTGATTTTTGACCATTCTTCAATGCAGTAGTTCTCCAAATCCCTCAAATTTCTAGGTTTCCGCTTTTTAACCTCAGTTTTCAATATGTGCCAGAGGTTTTCGATAGGGTTCAGGTCGGGACTCTGGCTAGGCCATTCCAAAACATTAATTTGATTATCCTCAAACCATTTCTTGACTATTTTGGCAGTATGTTTTGGATCATTATCCTGTTGAAGGACCCAGTTTGGTCCTAAATGGAGCTTCTCCGCATCCTGTCTAATGTTTTTCTGGAGTATCTCCAAATATTGCTCCTTCTTCATGGTTCCATCTATCTTGACCAAACTACCTGGACCACTAGCCGAAAAGGAGCCCCAAAACATTAGGCTACCACCACCATGTTTCACCGTGGGTATGGTGTTCTTTGGGTTGTAAGCTTCTCCTTTCTTCCTTCAAACGTAAGAAGCATCCATATGGCCAAACAATTCAATTTTTGTTTCGTCAGTCCACAAAATACTTGAGAAAACGGACTCTGGAGAATTCACATGGGTCCTAGCAAACTTTAGACGTGCTGCAAGGTGTTTTCCGGTGTGCAATGGAGTCCTTCTTGGTCTTCTTCCTTTCAGACCATTTTCATGCAGAGTCCTTTGCAATGTTTGCCTTGATATTTTTATGCCAGAAGACTCCAGATTTTCTAAAATGTCCTTATTAGTGGTGGTTGGATTTGCATTAACACTTCTTACAATATTCCTGGTGGCTCTAGCAGACAGTTTCCTTTTCCTTCCTCTACCAATCAAGTTGTTTGTTGTGTGGTGGCTCTGGAATTTTTTGATGATGCTCTGTACTGTTGCTGTAGGGACCTCAAATTTCTTGGAAATTGACTTGTAACCTAAACCATCCTTATGTGAATTCACAATTTTAGTCCTAAGATCATTACTAAGCTCTTTTTTCTTCCTCATTCTAATAATTTTTATTCTTTTATTGGTTTCCAGTTGATATCATTTTAATTTCTGAAAAATGCAAAAAACGAAATGAAATTAATCAAAGGTTGTATAAAAGCATTCAAAATAAGAATCAGACAGAAAACAAACAGTCAGAAACTCGATTAATACTGAAAAATAAGGGGGTATGATTATTTTTGAACATTGCAGATTTTATAAATAGCTGTATATTTCTTTTATTACAAGTATCCCGAGATTTTAAAATGACGAAAATGATCAGAAGAGGTTTATTAAGAATATGTATCAATATGGACGTAAACAATAAATTCTTACAAAAGTTACACCTAATAAACTCAATTTTAAAGGGGGGTATGAATAATATCGGGCACAAGTGTATATATTGATGGTTTTCTAACGAATAGTAAAAATTATTTTTTGTGTAGTTTTAAAGGTTAAAAACTTCCAAGACTATATATATATATATATATATATTTACGTACATTTATATATATATATATTTATATATATATATGTATATAATTATATATATATATATATATATATATATTTATTTATATACATTTATATATACATATTATTGTTGAAACGATTAATCGGAATCGGAAATCAGAAAAATCGGAGCTTTTTAGAGTATACGAATCGGTATCGGAATCGACAAAATTTGAGTCTATTTTCCAATGCCAAAACTGATTCCTTATATTATCTTTCGTTGGAGTTTGGTATAAGAAACATCTTCCTCTGCTTCTAGTAGTAATAAAAGAATAAATATTTATTGGTTTGAACTTTCAGTAAGACTAAAATTTTTAGATCACTCCCTCACAAATGTGTTTTTACATTTGAGAAAATATAGATACATTTAAGATGTTTTACAGTAATTGGGACAGAATAACACTTTTATAGTTAAATATTTAGAGGTTTCTAAAGAATCGGAATCGTATAGATGTTGCAGGGAAGAGAAGAGGACATCTCCTACGAGGCTACGAAGTCTATTTTGAAATCTGTCAAGGCAGGATAAGTCCTTTCGACCAGCTCTTGACCAGATGTGGCAACAGTACCTCATCCCGTGAAGTACCTGGCTCTTATATAGATAGAGAATTGCATCAACAGTGAGATATCTACTGGATCGATAGAAAGATCCCACGATTTTTCCAGCGGCCTTGGCAACGGATTTGTTGAACGTGTTTCATTTCAGATCAGGATTAAGGTCAACCCCAGAAGCCTTTCACAACATGAGGCCTCCCAAGACGAGAGCCATTCATTTCTATTGATGCCACATGAGGATCAAAGCGTTAATGATGTAAAGATAAAAGCTTGGTTTTAGATGCATTAAAAGTAACCAGCGACACCTATCCCCATTGTACCACGTGATCAAGATCAGAGGAGAGAAAATCGAAGAGAACTTGGTCGTTTACGGCCTTAGATGTGCTACAATAGACGGTAGCGTCATCAGCATAAATGTATTCGAATGATGTAAGGATCTGATTTGGCAGATTATTAATGTAGATCAGGAAGAGAGTTTGGCCCAGCATTGACCCCTGAGGGACTCCACCATTAATACTCTACGTTTCTGATTTTTGCCCATCTACTACTACTCTTATGAACCTATCAGAGAGAAATGATTTAATAATTGAGAAGACATTTCCAGCTATACCATAGCTGGAGATCTTGTGAAGTAAACCTTTATGATATACGCTATCAAAGGCCTTTGATATCTCTGGATCCATTATATTCTCCCATAGCGTATTTGAATTTATACACTACATTGGTTTGTTTCAACGTTTTCATAGCCGATGATTAGTTGTTTTTGTGTTCTAAACTTCTTGTAGTAGATAATAAATTTAATTTTAGAATTACTGTCAACGGGCGTCAAGTACTACGTACGATATTTTTAATTACGATTTCTTCTGAAGTTCAGTGTAATTTGATTTTCATAAAATATATTAATGGGGGTTGCATTGCATTGTTGGCTAATATTATTATATAGGGTTTTCAAGGGATCGTAGCATTCGTTTTATTTGTTCATCAACAATGTAATTAGGAAAATGATTATTGATGAGTACTTGTTTAATTTTTTTATTTCAATTAGTAATGTGTTTTTGTTGATATCATTTTAGTGCGATTTAATAATTTTTTTTTTTATTATGGCTATTTTATAACTTTGTGGTCACAACTCCTCACCAATGTAGTGTATAAATTCAAATGCTCTATGGGAGAATTTAACTCCGAAAATAATGCATACATTGTGTATACAACGACAACGTTGTCCCGGCGAATAACCATGCATCTAAATAATACTAGTTCTATATATAAACATTTGATAAAGATCATAACTGTCCCCCTCCAAATCTTAGAAAGGTCTTCGTTGACAACATAAAAATTATCCAACATCAAAATAATATTAAACAATTTAAAAATTCTTGAAGCATCATATATTTGAACATTCAACCCACTATAAATGATATTTCGATAATATAGTATTCGAGAAAAGCAGTAACGTTCTAAAATTTCTTGCTTAGTTCGTATTTAACGGACTTTGTTAACAGTGTGCACGAACTTGCTGATTTTAATACAGGAATTCTTAATCGACCTATATTTTTAATCAACTTTTCATCGACTCTATATATTTTAACTAATCGCCGTTTACTGTAATTCTCTTTTAATTCTCATGTTCGCTCCTGCAGACTTTTATTTCAACACCTGATGATTATTCGTGGACGAATCGAAAGCGCTCGTGACAGCAACAACTGTGGAATGTGTATTAATATTCTTGATTTTGATACAAAAATATTTTACGGAAAATCGAAAAATTAAAAAACAGAACCATAAAGCAAAGTGTGTCCGTTTCATTGAATAATATTTGCTTGGATATATATATATATATATATATATATATATATATATATATATATATATATATGTATGTATGTATATAGTCTTAGATATTTTTAAAACGTTTAAAACTATAAAAAAAATTATCCTTCGTTAGAAAATTATTTTTCCAATAAGTCAATTAATTGCCTGCATTGCTGTGTCGTTTACATTACATGGATTAATAATAGTACCAATTTTCTTTAAGACATAACAGCTGTTTACCATAGAACACTGTTTTAGGGATTTATATGTATAGATTACAAGTCATGTTTACACTTAACTAGAAAAACCCGCGATCTTATTGAGAACAAAAAATATGTGGGCAAATAAGGATTTAGAAGCATTTTTTTTTGATAAATTGAAGTTAGAGTTTTAAATGTTCGTACATTTTTTTATCAAGATCGATATCTTATTACTCTCATTTAAATCAATCATCGTTGGACAATGGAAGAACGGAAGATAATTCTTGCACTTCGACATAAAAAAATAAACGATTTGAAATCCCGAATAGTAAATAATTTATAGCACTTACAAAAATGTAAAACCTGGTACCTGTAGGAAACAAACAAACAAAAAAAAATCAATTCTTAGGTGAATTAATACATAGGAGTGATTAACAATTTCAAATCAGTCCAGGGAATTGTCAAAGCAGTTTATCGTATGAAAATCGCGAAAAAAGTGTATAAGGTAAAAACGCCAAACAAGTAAAGGCTGAAACGTTGTCGGAACGCAACCCTTTGCAATCTACATCGTACAGGAGACAAAGTCATACAATAGACAAGAACTTCAATAGGTTTTTTCCTTGTATTAACGACATTTGTCTTCTCATTGTTGTTGCTGTGATGTCATCCACATTATCTAGAATGTTCTCCACGCCTCCTACGTGACTTCGAAAGCTATTCGTTACGTGCGCTAAGTTTCTCCAATGATCGTCCTCTTTCTTCGTTTTATAGTCGTTTTGTCTTTACTGGTGACATCATTAGGCATGAATTTGTATATAGCTGCTCAGGCTATGTCACACGGTTAGGGTTAATACGATAAATAAAAAGAAAGAAGGCGGGTAAAAATTGTAAACTGTTTCGACTACTTTCTAGAGTGACTTGTGATCCCCTGTCAATAGTCTCTGTTGCGTTAAATAACCAATACGATTTATTTGTTTTTATTTGTGACTTATATAAAAGATGTTGCTTTAGTCCTAAAGTGCAGTTTTTCCTCATAACTTATTAAAGTTGACACGGTGCATCTATAATCTTACATTTACAATAGACAGTCTCTCTTCGGGCTTTTTATTTAAATTTATAAACAGACGCATGAAATGACAACGTAATAAATTATACACAGGCAAGCACAAAATCGAAACGCCTGACCTCATATTTACATATCTTCGCCATGCTTTTGTTAGCAAACACAAAGATGTACAGAGTGAAAGAGAAAGAGAGATGTGCTATCGACACGAAAACACGATTAAAGAACCTGTCAGTTTACAATTATTCTATGCAGTTCAATAACTGGATCTATATCAAGTCTTTGATACCTTCTCTTTGCAAGCAAAGAAAAGATATTTTAGGACTTAATGTAGTTTCTATCCGATGCTCTCCCTTATCCCCCCACATGCCCTCCGCCATATTTCCATCTCATATATATTTTTTCTTAGTCGTTATTTACCTCCATTTTAGCTGTTGAGCGAGGTGTGAAACCGGTCAGCTAGCTTTTCATATTTTAGTTTTTTAATTCCATCATGAATTAATTTGGTCTGTACATAGATAATTATATATATATATATATATATATATATATATATATATATATATATATGTATATATATATATATATAACATAAAACTGAATGTCTGTGTGTGTCTGGTCACGAATAGGCTCCTATATGGTTGACTATTTTAAGAAACTGATTACATATAATGGTAGAAGATGTATCGAGACACAGGAATGGGTATGTTTGATCTGGCAGCACGGTGGTTCATTAAAATTGTGGGGTCTGCGTTCGCACCTGGTCCACAAAGAATTTCTAATTTAAAAAAAAACGTTTACAAGTGTTTTTGATATAGATGTACATAAGAATACTTTGATAAGTATATTTTAACTTAAATAGGGATGGTATAATAAAATTGTGGGCTCTGCGTTCGCGCCTGGCCTCCATAGAATGGAAATAGGCAGACACTTTAATAAAGACTTTTCATATCTATCTGCGTATGTATACTTTAATAATTGTGTTTCAATTTGAAGAAATATGGTATAATAAAATTATGGGGTGTTCGTTCGCACCTGACCTCCATAGAATGTAAATATGTCACAAAGTTTAACAAGGTTTTTTAATATAGATCCACAGAATATTGTGATAAATGTTTCAGTGTGAACAGTTATGGCATAATAAATTATGGGGTTTATCTATTTTATTTTTACTTTCATCATATTTTGCTTTGGTTTTGATACCCCCAAATTCGAAGCTATCGGTTTACAACCCTTCCTTTTCATAAGCTATCACACTTTCATAAATCAGAGTCCATTTTCTGTAGGCTGTTTTTGAACCAAGTCAACGACGGGTACTTTTTCTAGCATATATATATATATATATATATATATATATATATATATATATATATATATATATTTATATACACACATATATACACACACACATATATATATATATATATTTATTTATATACACACTCGTACACACACATGCACACACAGAGACACTTACACACACACACACATTTATATATATATATATATATATATATATATATATATATATATATATATATATATATATATATATATGGGGGGTGTTTCCTATAATTTACATGGACCCTTACGCCTCAGTGGCAATATACATTGTGTGTTGTGAATAAAAGCTTGAAATAAATCAGATTGGATGATTCATTTGAAAACATAAACAATATAATAGTATAATATATTATAAAATATAAACAATATAATAATATAATATAACGTCACGTGTTTTAAATCAGTTTGAATTTCAACATTTAGTGTTCCGTTTACAATAATTGTAAACTTACTTTGTGTTTCCTTGTAAACTTATTTGTTTACATGCTGTCTTGTTAAAATATATTTTATTTCTTATTGGCTTATTAATTGAAGGCTGTTTACATATATACTTTTCAACAGATGCTTTATGTTTGAAAATCAATATTAATTATAACGAATAAATAAAAAAAAAAGTCGAAGAAATTGCAAATCGAAACCTCGCAAAGCAAGACACTTTTATTCGCAAAATAATCATTACAAACGAAAGCATTAAGATCAAAAGATTAAATAAAATTTAACCGGATGTGAAAATAATTTATAAGTTAATATATTTGGATTGTTTCAACTACTGTTATCATTCTGAGTGTTTTTCAAACAACGTTTCAGTCGGTGTAAACTCCGACCTTCTTTGGGCGTATCTTGTCGAACTCAGGAATCTGCACCGAATTTCAAACGGAACCCGTGATTGAATCTATGATGGTAGCATGCTCTCCTTCCTCAAGCAATGACCGGATAGAAGTATTAAGTAATTTGAAGTTGTATTCGTGCTAACGTCTGCACTGAGGATTAAACCAGAAATGTGATACTTAAAACTGAATTGCATAGATCTTTGTCCGATACGCCATGTGTCAGCAGACGCTCAAAATAATATAAAAATTTTAACATCTAAAAAATGCAGAAAATTTTACTGTGTTCTTCTAATTTATGCTCACTCTCAAATATTTCATACTGATGGGTCCAAAAAGTGCCAAAAATTGAAGTCTTAGAAAATGACTGAAAGTTGTATATGTGAAAGCAGTAAAACCTGTATACATATAATTCAATTTAAGTTTTAAATGTGTTTTTATGTTTTAGACGAACTGGATTCGAATTAAATGTATGCATGATTGTTAAAATGAATGCCAGCCAGAATATAAAATTGGCAAAATTAAGTTAATATAATATCTAACGATTTTGTTTTCAGTCGCGCGCTGATACTCATGGCCAAAACATTAATCCATATATTACATCACTAAAGAAAATGCATTCAATTATGTATCACATTTCTCATTTACAAAAGCGTTATTTAAAACATTTTTAATATAACCCCCAAACAGTTGATGTGCCGTAAAACAGTGACACAATTAAAATATGATTTGAATAAATAAGTGTGACTTCACGCTCAAATGTGCAAGGTGGTTGGCTGATGAACCTGCATCTTTTTGCATACAAGGATTTCTTTTATACATTTCAACGGATTGACTTCCACTCCATACCTGAAATGGAAGACTTAAAATGCATTCCTCGCTAAGGTTACTGAAAGAATGTTTTCGTCAATCTATCCCTGAAAAGGGTCACTCACCCTCTGGAAAAATGAACCGACCAACGAAGTATAAATTATGTTCTCGTTGATTTAAATTGTCGGACTGACTTCCTCACCTTGGTTGTAATCGTCACAGCGTTTCGGCCGTTTTGCCCTCCGGCCTTCATCAGATGTTTTGTATCGAACTGGGGAACCGTTTGTTAGGAGTCTCGAACCCAACCCTTTATTATTATTACGGGGGTACCGTGTTCGGACTCCAGCTAGGCTCTGAGACATAGTTGCTGATTCTCTGTTTTGAATGTTACTTTTTACTGCCTTCGTTCAGGATTGAACTCAGCACCTTTGGGTAACTGTAAACTTTGATACAACGTCTAGGACCACTCAGCCATATGTCACTTGTGACGATTACAACCAAGATGAGGAAGTCAGTCCGACAATCTCAATCAATGAAAACCGCTCATCTCAAAGATACAGACAATTACAAATTATGTTCTCAATGAATTGACCCTGAAGTATATAAATACGGAAGGCTCTGTAAACTGGCTAAAATGATTACGAAAAAGCTATTACGAGAGAGTAATGTTGGTTGCCTATGATCAAGGCTTGATAACTAATGCTTTTAAGGACATGTGCAGTCTCACTAATGACAAGAAGTGCAAGTCCTGCCACATAGAAGTAAAGACGGTGGTTTACGTGACATCAAGTTGTAAAGAGTCCCTAGTAGGGAGGAGGTGCTACTATACAAAACGAACAATAGAGTGCGTAAATATATTCAAAGAATCATCAGTAAAAAGGGGGTATCGAATGAATCAACTTGTCCCTAGAAAAACATATATGGAAATAAATCGCACAACGGATTTACGTAACCCAGGTTAAAACTCGACACGTTTCGAACAGAGTGCGAAACACAAATGTTTAATCCCAAAATTGATTCCATTGGCAAAAGTTAATGTTGCACAAGTAAAATCTAAGTTGAATGTATTAAAGGCCGAACGCCGAGAGCTTGTAAACAACAATCACAACAAGAAACAACAATTTAAATCAAACGAAGTGGAATTAAATTCACTACATACTCGTATAATGAACACTATTAGAATTGCATGGTTTTAATTGATAGATAATTTTCCTGCTACGGTATAACTGGAAATGTTTTCTCGATCATAAAATCATTACTCTCCGATAGGCTCATAAGAGTAGTAGTGGATGGGCAGAAATCAGAGGCCATCAATATTAATTCTAGAGTCCCTCAGGGGTCCATCCTATGCCCAACTCTCTTCTGGATATACATCAATGATCTCCCTAAACACATACTTCAATCATTCGTTGACATCTATGCTGATGGCACGACCGTCTATGACAACACATCAAAGGCCGTAAATGAAAAAGTGCTCTCAGATTCTCTCTCCTCTGATCTTGAGCGCGTGCGACAGTGGGGGAGGAGGTGGCTGGTTAATTTTAATGCATCTAAAACCAAGCTCCTATCGTTATATCATCAACGCTCTGATCCCCATCTGAAATGGAATACGTACATCAAGTCAGTTGCGAAGAGCGATGGAAAATGGTAGGATCCTTCTACCGATCCAGAAGAAATCTCACCCCTGATGCAGTTCTCTTTCTGTATAAAAGCCAAGTATATCCAAGAATGGAGTACTGCTGCCACATCTGAGCAGGAGCTGCTAAAAACAGCCTATCCTGCCTTGACAGAGTACAAAATAGTCTTCGTGGCCTAGTGGGTGATGCCCTTTTCTCTTCCCTGCAACCTCTCTCCCACAGGAGAGACGTTGCGAGCCTGTCTTTGTTTTATCGTTACTACCATGGTAGGTACTCGTCTGAACTCGCATCTCTCTTTCACGATAAAAACCCGCCTAGCTAAAACCACTGTCAAAAATTTTCCCCACTCCTTATCTGTGCCTAAATCAAAACGTAGATTCCATGATCAAAGCTTCTTTCTTAGAAGTGCACGCCTGTGGAACTCTGTTCCGGTTTCCTGTTTCCCACCTGACTAAAACCTGGATATCTTCAAGTCCAATGTGAACAAATTCCTGATGAACCGCCTCCTTAAGTAAGACACTTTATCAGATCCCCAACACTAACGTACTGTACATTCAATAACCCTTATCCCCGTGTGGCTTCAGGGCCTTGATAAGTGGTGACTACCTTGTAAAAAAATTATCTTTTTTCCGTATATGTTTCGATTACCATGATGCTGCACTCGGTATTTAACCATATTTACATTGTTCAGTTGGTGTATTTACACACTTCATCATGTCACATTGTATAGCAGCTGTCTCTCATTAAAACATTTCAACTTGATGTAGGTTGGCTCACACTCTCAGCTTTCTTGTGGCAGAACTTGTATTTGTTATCATTGCTGAGACCACTCATCACCTCTAAAGCATAACTAATGAAGCCTTGATATCGTGCAACCACTATAATCATAGTTGAGCTTCCCTATTTTTTAGCCAATCTATAGAGTCTTCCTTATCAATATCGTCCATGGATAATTCGTCGATAAAACAATTAGCGCGCTGTTGGGTGACCCATTCCTCTAGCGGACAGAAATTTCTTGCATCAGTAGAATGATCTAACTATTCTTTCAACAATGTTATAAAAAATATAATGCAAGTCTTTCATTTCAGATACCGGGTGGCAGTCGATCTTTAGAAGTTTATCAAAGATACCATAGAATGGAAGAAGATGCATTCATTATTTTTCAAACCGCCTCACACGCTCGAGCGCAAAGTCTCTCTTATCTTTTCAATTACATTTGAATTCTTCCCCTCGTTTTACAGCAAATCAAACTTTATGGAGTTATATAATACGTAGCAGTGTTGAAATTGTTTCTAAGATTTGGGGGGGGGTCTTAAAAACTTATTACAACAGAGTCAGTCTGCTCATCTCGCGAACACTAAAATTGCGGCCGATATGATTGCTTATCTACACTTAATTTAACGCTGAAAATAGTAAAAAAAAAAAAAAATTGAATAAGAGTCCTAAAACAAAAACTCGTTGTATAACTACAAGGAATCGTCTTAAATAAGTGAGGAAATACAACATCTCAATTACTAATGTTGTCATCTATCTGGACTGCCAGATATCAGCGGCTTTATTAAACACGAGCAAGCCGCCCGGCGTTGCCAGGTCGTAAAATACGCTTAAATATTTTGTTTCAATTTATGCAGATTAGGTATTTGTTATTATAGCGACAATTCTGTATTTGTATGATTTAGATTCTTCGAACTATTCTAATCTTGAGTGTCATTTTCACAACGTGTCGGTCCATGTAACTTCTGACCTTCATCAGGTGTATGTTATCGAACTCAGAATTGTTTTCGGTCAAACTCGGGAATTTGGACGGTACAGTAGCATGCTAACCTCGTAATGTAAGCAAAGGCTTCCGTTCTAAATTCCGCCGGACGGAATTTAGAACGGAACCCTTCGACAGAAACATTTCCGATTTCGACAAGATACATGTGAAAAAGCTCTATGGTTACATAAACCGAAACGTTGTTAAAATGACAATCAAGATGAGAATCGTAATCCGAAGAATCCAAATTATACGAATAACTAATCCTTATCTAAAAAAAATCAGAAACGTAATTCTCTATCAATTATTATATTGTATCAAATATATAGAAATGATTTGCAAATGTGTATAAAAATAAAATCATGACGTGGGTGCTACCAGCTAGGATCGAATCCAAAACGTTTACGTCTCCAGCCTTAATCGTTATTAAGCACTCCAGCATCGTTACCACTTAGGCAATTGGCAGAGGGATATAAAAGATACCCCTTAAGCGACTTGACGCTTTGAATGTTTTTGAGTATATGCAGGTTGAACAGTTTTATCTGACTGACTCTTGCCAAGGTTAACGCTTTTTTCTATTTCAACTCCTTAGCAGCTATGTTTACCAACTAACAACACAATCGAATCTGTTACACAGTTACAAAATTCCTCTATGTATACATTTCAAGTCTGTAGACCAAACATTTAGAGATAAGTTTGGTAGAGTCTTTTCAAACACAGGCAAGGTCATATATATATATATATATATATATATATATATATATATATATATATATATGTGTGTGTGTGTGTGTGTGTGTGTGTGTGCGTTTGACAGAACATTTTTATTCATAAATGCTACACAACTGCACAATGTAAAAAATATGCATGTATAGAACTGAATATTGATTAATTAACATCCGTGTTTAAAAGAAATAAACAAATTAGTTAACGTCCATGAATGCGTTCGCATATCCATGACTGAGTATATAAAGACAGTCTTTTTAATTATTCTTAAACTGAAAAAATAGGATTTTAATATCATGGTAAGAACGACAAAAAGCTCAACTTTATAGGTGTATAGATTATATGGTAATATTATCGCCAATATAATCCCTATTTTAGCAAGCAATTCAGCCATATTTATATTGGGTGAGTTCTTCAAAAAAAAAAGATAATCGCGGAGGTTTACTACTTTTGGTCAAGATCAAAGTGTAGTATCTGTTCCGGCAGATGCTGCAGGCTATGACTAGCTATGACTAGCAAAGACCAGATGTGGGGGCAACCCCACATGCCTGACCTTTAACCAGCCCCCATTTCCCACCTCTCGGGAGCTGGTCCCCTTTTTCCCTTCCCCCTCCCTTCACTCCTCACAATCAAAATTGGCCTTGTGCCTAATTTGCTCGGTGGGGGAGCAAATAAATACCATCTGTTCTTCAGATGCTGCACTTCTATTTCTTGTTCTCTTTCGGTGAAGGAGAAATCCTTCACGACTGAGACAATTTTTATTTTTGTACCTTTTCTCCACGTTAAAAAACGACCCTGGTGTCTAACTCTGTCCCGTGGGGAGGCATAGTAAATAGGTACAACAACTATCAAAGTTGTATTTCTCTTTTTTCTTTCTTTTTTTTTGTGTGAATACTGACGATAACGCATGAATTTGATTTCTGATGCGTTTTAATAAATGAGGCCGGTAGATTAGACTAAAAATAAATGACATTTATAAAACGCCTATTAAGACCTTCATTAATATCCGTTCTCTTCTCCATTTGCCCTCACACACAAGGTTCGCAGTACGTTGCTGCGTTAGGCACGGAATGTATATCAAGTTTTTATCGGCGTGTTCCTTGATTTGGCACGCCTGGCACTTAGAGTTAAGAAACAAGACTCGAGTATTTGTTTAAAAATAAAAGTAAATAAAAAAAAGAGTCCGTGTAACACCTGATAATTAGAACTAGCATCTTATTATGCCTCTCTCTCTCTCTCTCTCTCTCTCCCTCTCTCTCTCTCTCTTATCCGAACATTAGCGAAGTGATATAATTAGTAATTTCATTAGTGATAAATAACTTAGTCTAACAAATTGTTCTGTTCATACTAAATTACATTGGATTAGTAATGTTAATGTCTAATCTTCTAATCGTAACACGCCGTTTTTCTACATTGAACGTGTGTTGATTGTTTAAACTGAAAAATGGCCCTACCCTTATATATATATATATATATATATATATATATATATATATATATATATATATATATATATATATAATCATAGGACTGCGAAAATTCCCCTCTGGACCAAAGTATCGTAGGTTTGCAACAACAGATGCTACATGCAAAGTCAATACATCTAGCCATGTTGTAACTCTCTTATGTAGCTTTCGAACACTATTTAAGACATATTCAGTCGTGATAATAAAATGCTACATTTAATTCGACGAGCAACACCATCACAACTGTAACTACTTTACAGAAAGAAAGTTCTATTTTCTATCTGAATATTAAGTCCTTACATGCTACCAGTTGACACCGTAGCAATTCTACGTTTTTCTACACAATTTAGATTACACCGACCGTAACTGCTTAATAAATAGAAAGACATTACATAATCTTTCAGTTTTTCTTTTGTTTCATAATTAATAAAGTCTCCCTTGGCATATTCGACCAATTCTGATTGGCTTAGCTCTTAAAATTCACATCTTATTCTTCCCAGCATTAATGAACGGTTACTAAGATTAAATATGACGTCACTATGCACAACTTCCGATGTTAAAGAAAGACTCCAGTTCTCTAATAAAAAAAACAATCATATATATATAAATATATATATATATATATATTCATATTTACATTTCTTATTTGTTTTATTTTCGTTTCTTTTTATATTTGGACATCGTGCGTACGTGTGTTTGCTTACGTGTGTCTGGATGTGCGTGCTTTTTCACTAAAACAAGACTTAATCGTACGTACGTTTTTTGTGCGCCTGTCTTTATTTTCGCGAACCTTCCTAAATGATAACA
This sequence comes from Euprymna scolopes, assembly GCF_053919585.1. Taxonomy (NCBI): domain Eukaryota; kingdom Metazoa; phylum Mollusca; class Cephalopoda; order Sepiida; family Sepiolidae; genus Euprymna; species Euprymna scolopes. The sequence continues at coordinate 41,615,635 of NC_136505.1, read as the reverse complement.
AACGTTTTGTTGTTAAGTAAATTGCTAAAACACAAAAAAAAAACTTAAATAAACTTTTCTCCATTAAACTATTATGGAGGAAACATTGCACATAATTGTATATATATATTTATAATTATGACAGCTCCTTTAAGAAATTCGTTTCCTATCGTTGAGCACTTTCAGTTGAATTAAAAGTCGGTCAATTTAGCTCTTATGCGTAGATCATCGTATAACGATTAGATCACTGTCTGACTGATGTAAATGAACACTTAAAATTAAGATGTTTAAAATTCAACGTTATTGCAAGCGGTTAATGGTAGCCGAATGGATACGGTCTACGCTAATCGAGCCAGAGATGTCTCGTGATGCGGGGTTCGAATCGTGTTACTGGTAGTAATCGTGACACCCTGCACTGAAAATTCCCAAAAGGATGAAACACTAGTGCCTGTAGGTATTTAATTATTATAGTAGAAAAATAATCATATATTTATATATGTATATATATATATATATATGTGTGTGTGTGTGTGTAGATATATATATTTATTTTATATATTTACATTTCTTTGCGTGCGTGGGTTCTGGCGAAAAGAGAGCTGTTTATTCCATGAAAAAATCTCAGTTTACAAATTTCGTAATTCGTAAGTACGCCTGTTTGTGTGCGTGTGTCTGGCTGCACGTAAGTTACAAAAAAAAACAAGACTTTTTCGTACATAGATTTATTTGTGTGCTTGTCTTCGTTTGCGCGAGTCTTTCTGAACGAAAACAAAATTTTTGTTGTTAAATAAAATTAAATATTAAATAGACAATACAACATAAAACAATTTGCCAATTCAATTCTATATTCCTTAAGAAATCCCATCGGGCTCCGTGTTACTTTGTTGGTTTATTTTCAAAAAGTTTTTTTTTAGCGAATTAATATTTATAAAACACTATACTTTCATAAAAAAATGTAATCGGCCACAACTTTCATTATACGAGATTTGTACATGAGAACTCAAATAATTGCCCATAATAAAATTAAACACTCATGCGAACATTGCTTTCAACCTAAGGTATCCACAAGTTTGGAGATCATAAGAAACATATATTGTGCCTTTTTTGCGTTTCTTTTCCATTTCCACTAAGCTACTGTAACTCGTGGCCGGGCACCGCTAGAATATATATATATATATATATATATATATATATATATATATATATATATATATATATATATACTAGCAAGCGATTTGGCATTGCCCGGTATGTAGATTTCGTATTTATTATTATATTATATTAGACCCAATACATAGTAATGATTTTAAAAGATTTAAAAAAATAGCTCGATCTTTTGCAGATGAATGCAATCTCATGACCCATATGTAACAAAGTTGTATTTTTTTATTTTACATAAATAGAAAAGAGGGATTTTCATATAAATATCAATACACAAAAAAAGCAAATTTATAGGAATATATATATATATATATATATATATATATATATATATATAATTATTTTCTATAATAATTATTAAATACCTACAGACACTAGTGCTTTATTTGTCGGAAATCATAAATCCAGGGTGTCACAATTAACGCCGGTCGAGAGATTCGAACTCAGCAGCAAAGACATCTCTGACTCCATTAAGAACGACTAAAGTCATTCAACCACCGTCAACCGCGAGAAATCTCGTTGAAATTTAATATATATTTATATATATATATATATATATATATATATATACATATATATATATATATATAGTCATCCACATACAGTACTGTTTCGCTGTTTCACAGCTCATCAGTGCGGCTAGACAGGCAACCACCTCAAGCCAGGATTGAAACCCGACTGTCTGTATGGCAGTCAAGGCTCCTAACCATTACGCTATATATATCATAAGTTTTGGTTTTGGTTTCGATTTAAGATGATGCACCCAACTCATATGGATATATTTAAATTTTAAAATCGCAACTTTATAATATATAAAAATCGAGAGAACATTAACTCTATAATAATATATACGAAATCTGAAAGAATTAAAATATCGTATTTAAGCGTGCATTACAATCGGACTACGCCGGGCGTCCCTGCTAGCTAAGGAAAATATTTTGGAGTTTTAACAAAAAAGCTATAATAATATCAGAGCATCTCTATTTACACTGAACATCAACAGAATGCCAACATCAACATATTGCATATGAATGAGTCCCTTGTGGAATTTCTACATGCTTCGCTAGTTGCTATTAGTTGGATTTTCCGGATCATTTTTTCATGTCGAATGTTATTCTCATAAGGTTTCGGCCGATGTAACTTCTGAACTTCTTAAGGTATATATTGTCGAACCCGGGTATCTACGCGAAAATTGAAAAGAAATCCTTTAATTAATCCACTGATACTTGCTTAATTTAATCAAGGCATTAAAAAAAAATGAAAATATTGAAAACTAAATATATATTGTACGTACCTGTTATGGAATAAAGTACTCATGGAAAAAATCGCTTAATTTGATCAAGTATTTTTTTTTTACAGAGGAAAATCACATTTTTATGAGATCGATCTATCCCGGCCATGCGTATTTCGCTGACAAAGACAGGGTGGGCGCCAAGGGAGATAAATCATTCACAGCTTTTCATAAAAATTTTTAATCGCCCAAAATTTTCCTTATACGAGATTTGTACATAAGAGCTCACATAAATGTCCATAATAATAATAATTGCGTTTCATTTCCATTTCCACTCAGTTACTGTGACTCGTGGCCGGGCACCGCTAGAATATATATATATATATATATATATATATATATATATATATATATATATATATATATATATATATATATATATATATATACTAGCAGGCGGTCTGGCATTACCTGGTCGTAAAAATGCACATAAATATGATATTTTGATTAATGTAGATTTCGTATTTATTATTATATTATATTAGGCCCAATATTTAGTAATGATTTTAAAAGTTTTTAGAAAATAGCTCGATTTTTTTCAGATGAATGCAATCTCATCATCCGTATGTAACAAAATTGTATTTCTTATTTTGCATAAATAGAAAATTTGACCAGATTATGTTGAAGCATGGGCATAAAACACACCTGCATAAATGTTTTAGTTTTTTTTTTCACTCATTTTACATAGTTTATCTGTACTTTTTAAAATATCTTTTTTATTTTGCTCTTTGTAAATTTCCTGTTCGTTTAAATGCATCCCTCTCTTTGGCCGTGAAGCAGGCAGGATGTCCGCGAGTTGATTAAAATTTTATTTTCCTGTGTAAAAAAAAAAACTATTTGATCAAATTAAGTGAATTCTTTTTTAGGAGAAATTAATTCCATGACTGGTACGTGCAATATAATTCTTTTTCAATATTTTCATTTTTTTTAATGTCCTGATTAAATTAAAAAAACATCAGTCTACGAAATTAGTTTGTTCTCGTTCCGTCAGCATGATTGGTTAAACGGAACAGCAATTCGCAATTGTATTTTGAATATCGTCCGCACTAAAAGTTGAACGCGTGACACAAACGATAAAGATTTTGCTAAAATTCAATTGTAAATTGCAAATCTTTTGTAGGTTGAAGTCTCAATCTTAGATTTGGGTAAATGTCAAAATGCTATTACGACAAAGGAGAGCGTGCTACGTGTTCATGGATTAAACAAAAGGTTCTGTACGAAAAATACCGTACAGATTTCTGAATTCGACAAAAAAAAAACAATTCTTGAGTTCGACAAGAAACTACTCGATAAGATTGGAGCATACAGCAACGGAAATGTTGTAAAAATGACACTCCAAACGAGAACGGTTGTCGGAATAATCCAAATAATTCGTAATTAGAAATATTGGATATTAAAAGGATATTACAATGTACTATAGTAACATACTTTTAATTAATACAATAAATAAATAAAATGGTTAAGATATTTCATATTTTAACCTCTTCTCTTCTCTATAAAATATTCTGCTTGCAGAAATCCCCCTCTACATTACTTTCTAGGAGAAACATCATCAAAATCACTTACATCTTTAGAGGAAGTAGTACGTATTGTTCCCTTTAATTCTCAAGTTCTTTCACCGCTCCCAGTCAACACCGGTAAGAGGTATCCTCGTTATTACTCTATTTGGATCATAAACTCAGATACTTACCATTAACTTTCCTTTTCACATTTCTAGAATAACAATTTATTCCATACAAAAATCTCTCAGAGACTTGACAAACCGAAGTTTTCGGTTATATTTATAACATAAAAGAACACGGTCAACCTTTAAAATATGTTTGCTATCTCTTACCGGCGCAATCGTTAAACAATAAATTAACCCAATTTCCTTTAAATACTAAACAATTATTACTTATTTATACCAAGATATACAGATGTTTTTATTTATATTATTGAAAACAAAAGTTAGTAACTTTTATGATTGTAATTCTGTAAAACTTCTGACCGCTTTTTTTTTCTATACAGGAAAAATCGATTTTCTAGCCCTATTGGAAGTTAAATCGAATAGAGTAATTCCATGATTACGGCAAAGAACTAATTGGGTAATTATGACTATTAACTCATTAAACATTATTAGTATTTATGCACTTATGATACCGTCACGAAAGTAATAACGTTACTATTTAGCAAGCCAGTACTACCATGGGGAGGACAGGGTTCTTCATGTATTTACACCTAATAATTTAATTAAAAAACAAAAGGATAAAACTTGATTTGGAAAATGCTATTTATTACAAACAATAGCATAGTGGTAACATAAGTGCATAAACACAGTTATGTGAAAATAAATATTACTTGAAAATAAATATTATTTGAAAATTAATTAAGAAAAAAGAAAATTCATTTCAGTTGATCTATGCATCTGTGCTCTATTTGTGTTTTATGAAGAATAATATCGAATCAAGTTATACAGGTCTTTAAACTACGCTTACATAACAATTTTGGCCAAGGAAGTGTTTGTTTACCTTCACCGACTAAACAATGATGGCTGATTTATTCAGAATCAATATTTACACGTTATTGAAACGCTTATAACAAAAATTCAATGGTTTGTTTTCATTTTAAAACGTAAATACGCCACAAAACAGAATAAATTGTTTTTGCTATATTTTCCTAACTCTTATTTTCTTTTAGGTAACTATACATTGAAAAATGCCTGTGGGTATTCTTTACGTTTATAACTAATCTTGTTGGATGTGCAGATAATTTACTCCATCCCCTTCTTAATTCAACAACATACACATTTTAACGTTTATTCCCTCGATTGCAAACTTAATTTCAGATTAAAAAAATAAATTTGAAAAAAAAATTATTTTATCGTCGAGAATAAGTTTTCAATTATAAGGTCCTACTAAATTGAGCACGTACCTTGTGACCATCACCGAGAAAAATATTGCGACAATATTTTTCTCGGTGATGGTCACAAAATATGTGTTTAATTACGTGTTATTAACTGATCGTCGAGTCACCAATTGTTTTTTTTTTTGTTTTAATCTGAAAATTAAATTTTTTAATCGATGAGATTTAAGTGAATAAAAAAAAACTTGGAATTAGGAGGGGTGTCAATGTCCGAAACGCCCGCTCTAATATTAACTGTTCTGTTTTCATTTTCAAATGCATATAGGTCACAAAGCAAATTAAAGTGTGTGCGTAGTTAAACAAGTATGTTACATGAAGGGCTGTCCCTTCTCATGTAAGTAAGAAGACATATCAGATAAGTTAAAATGATATTAGGATAAGGTTAGAATCGAACCCTGTAGGCAAGTGTTAAAATAATGGAGAAGCAAATGTTAGAAATGAAGTCTATTGTAAATTTTATTATAAATAGTTAAATATTGTTTATGTCGGAAAAAGAGTTGATTGTCCATTCTTTTAGAAATCTAGATATAAAATATGTCAGTTAAATGAATGCAAAATTCAGGTTAAAATGTATTGTTTAAAAATACGTTAGAATTGAGGATTGTTTTGTTTGCCAAAAGTGTGTTTGGACAAAAAATTATGTTTGGACAAACAAAAATTAGTTACGTTTGAAAACCACACTTCTAACGTCATAAACAAAGGAGATTTCTCAATATAGGATTCTGTGAGTTCGGAGTTTGAATCAGCTAAGAGTTGATTAGGATGAGATAATCAGAGCAGATCACACTCGGTGATAAAGTTGGAAAGGAGTACCTCTTAGAGGCTAAGGGAGGGCATTAGACCATGTAGATACAAGTTTGAATTTCTGATGTCAGTAATCGGCCTGTTGAAGAATAAAGAAACGAACTATGTTTGTAACTGTTTGTCTCGTGTCGTCATTCTTTAAAGCAGAAAAGGTAAATGTGTTTTATCATCTTAAAACGAACTTTGTAACCCCTTCCAAGTATTATGAATTCTCCCCACCATTATCGGTAATGTGCCCCTCCTCTATATGTGTATAAGAACTATTGTGTCATATATGTATCAGGCCGTATAAATATGAAACCTCCAAAAATGAGATAAATGTATCCCTCCATATTTACCAGACCCTTTCCTCACAACTTGCCCTGAGCTGTGTTCATGTTCCGTTCTATCTCCCCTGGGATCCTCCAACCACTTCGCTGTATCAGTTAAGATAAAAATTAAATGTAATAAGTCTTCAGACGTACCTCTCCAACGTACTGTTTATCGATACTCTATGGCTGACTGGGATAGCTTCTGCACATTCATATCTGACCTACCTCTGCATTCCATGTTTAAAAAGGATGTGTCTTCTATAATATCAGACCTGGCCGAATGGTTAATTCTAGGCATAGACCGATTCATACCATTCAAAAAATTCCAACAAAAACCTAACAGCCAGCCATGGTTTTCCCCTGAATGTGCTGCTGCCATCGCGCACAGAAATCACTTTTTTCCATAGCTACCAACGTAATAGATGTACTGAGACTAAAACTGCTTTCAGGACTTCCAGCAACTACTGTAAAAGAGTAATAAAACATGCAAGAAAGCTATATGCTCAGTCTGTTAAATCCGAAGTAGCTTAGCAGCGGCTTGTGTCCCACCAGTTCTGGCAAATAGCAAACAGGATCTTCAACAGAAGCGAGCGTTCTATCCCAACTATCATAAATGGACCTGAGGTTGTTACATGATAAGGGCTGTCCCCTTTTCATGTAAGTATAAAAATAGAGAGATTTAGTTAAAATGAAAATGAAATAGAATAGACGAAATTCGAACCTCGTAAATCAGGTTTAGAAATAGATTACGAGAGAGAATTAGAAAATGGAATGTAAAACAAACGATTGTTTAGCTTAGAGATAAAATAGTTTCAAGAAAAGAATGTGCGTTGACAAGTCTGTTATGAAAAATTCAATTGAGGAATGCAATTATGCAAGATAATTTAATAAACGTGTTTTTAACATATTAGAAAAATAGGTTATTGGAAATATAGGTTAAAATTCATTTTGTAAACAAAGGAAAAAGTTTTGGACACGCATGTCCAGAACACGTGAAAGAAGACACATGTTTTAACATGTGTATGACGTCATGGAAAAATGGGAACTTCTAGATATAGTTAGAAAAGTTTATAATTAAGAAAAAACTGGGGGAGAGTCAAAGAGAGTCTGAGGACATTCGAACGTCTAGAAGCGAGACGGTCACTTAGACGTGAAACTTAGAATGAAGCTTTGAATTCCTGATGATTAAAACTACGGCCGGTCGTGAGAAGAAATAAACCCATCATGTGTTTTTATAAACGTCGTCTTTGTGTTGTAATTCTACCAAAAAGGTAAAGTGAAAATTGTTATTATATGTCCTATATATATCATGTGTTCTAAAAGGTCTTGACATACACATCTCATATCTACAATGTGAACTCTACATTTCATATCTACACTAAGACTGTCTGAACACTATCTCTTCACTCTAAGAGCTTCCTCCATTACACGTCTAAGTAATGAACATTTTTAATATAAATATGAATCATTATAACACGAACAATCTAATCTCTCTTACAACATTCCTCTCTCTAAGACTCTCAACCTCTCTCTCTCTCCCTGTCTAAGACACAACAAGAAACTCTCACTAAGACTCTCTTTCTAAGACTCACTCTAATAAGTCTTTCAACATCATACCTAATAAGACTCTTCTAAGACTGCGCTTTTAATAAGACTCTCTCTCACAACACCCCTCTTATTAGGACTCTCTCTTTTAATGAAACCCTATATAACAAGGTCATCTCGTCAGCATCAGACAAGGCCAGACTATTTGCCCAGAACTTTGCAGCTTATTCTACCCTATGCGACAATGACCATCAACTCCCTATATTTCCTACTATAACAGACAACATGCTATGCAACATACAAATATCTGTGCGTGAGGTCGCCAAGCTAATCAAGAACCTTGATTCCAGTAAAGCAACTTGCCCTGGCGGTATTCCAGTTATAGCGCTGAAAAAGCTCCAACCAGAACTTGCCCCCATACTTACAAAACTTTTTAAGCGTTGCCTTAAGAAGTGCTTTCCAACACCCTGGAAAACCTCATCAGTATGCCCTGTATTTAAGAACTCAGGTTATAAGGCATCCCTCTCAGTACAGACCAATAAGTATCCTGTGCGTCATGAGTAAGTTGTTGGAATCCATATTAAATAAAGAAGTAGTTAACCACCTCAACAGAAACAACCTTCTTAGTGACATGCAATATGGTTTCAGCTCTTCAAGATCTACAGCAGATGTGCTAACTGTTATATCACATAGGATTAGTGAATCTCTTGACAAAGGTGTCCTTTCCAGGGCAATTGCACTTGACATATCGTAGTCCTTCGATAAGGTATGGCATAAGGGCCTACTTCACAAGAGTTCCAGCTACGGTATTACTGGAAATGTTTTCTCAATCATTAAATCATTTCTCTCTGAAAGGTTCATAAGATTAGTAGTTGATGGGCAGAAATCAGAGGCCCACAGTATTAATGCTGGAGTTTCCCAGGGGTCCATCCTGGGCACAACTCTCTTCCTGGTCTACATCAATGATCTCCCTAAACACATACTTAAATCATTCGTTGACATCTATGCTGATGACACGACCATCTATGGCAACAAACACACTAAAGGTTGTAAATGACAACGTTCTCTCTAATTCTGTCTCCTCTGATCTTGAGCGCGTGGTACAATGGAGGAAGAGGTGGCTGGTCACTTTTAATGCATTCAAAACCAAGCGTCTATCTTTACATCATCAGCGCTCGAATCACCATCGAACATCAATTGAAATTGATGTCTCTCGTCTTGGGGAGGCTCCATGTTTTGACAAGTTCTGGGTTTGACCTTTACTCCTGATCTGAAATGGAACACGTACATCAAATATGTTGCCCGGGGCGCTGGGAAAATGGTGGGATCCTTCTACGGCTCCAGAAGATATCTCACTACTGATGCAATTCTCTATCTGTATAAAAGCCAAGTACATCCAAGCATGGAGTACTGCTGCCACATCTAGGCAGGAGCTGCTAAAAACAGCCTATCCTGCCTTGACAGAGTACAAAATATACTTCGTGGTTTAGTGGGGATGCCCTTTTCTCTTCCTTGCAACCTCTTTCCCACAGAAAGACGTTGCGAGCCTGTCTATGTTTTACCGTTATTTCCATTGCAGGTGCTCGTCTGAGCTCCAATCTGCCGTCCCCCTCGCCAATCTTTCACGAGAAACACCTGTCTGGCTGAAACTACTGTCAATAATTTTCCCCACTCTTTATCTGTGCCTAAATCCAAACGTAGATTCCATGAGCAAAGCTTCTTTCTTATAATTGGACGCCAGTGGAAGTCTCTTCCGCTTGCCTGTTTCCCACCTGACTAAAACTTGGACGTCTTCAAGTCCAACATAAACAAACTCCTGACAAACCACTCCCTTAAGTAAGACACTCTATCAAAACCCCCAATACTAATGATTACTACAATACTATCTCATTGATTACTGTACACGCATTAACCCTTATCCCTGAGTGGCCTTCGGGCCTTGATAAGTGGTGGCCCTCATGTAAAAAATCATCACAATCGTCATGATGTTCAAAGAACTGTTATATCTGCATTATTATCATCGTCATCTTAAATACAATTATAACTAATATAAAATGTTTTAGTTGTATTTGTAAACGCAAGCAGTCCACAAAGCAAAATAAACTGTTTTTGACTAATTTGTATTTTCTCTAATGTATACAGGGTGACCCAAAAAACGTGCCCCAACTCTAATTAGGCCCCGTTTATTAGTGTTTTTTCCGAATAAATGAAACTTCGGTCATAATTAGTTTATTATATTCAAAACATTGCATAGAAACACTAGGATATTTTGCCTTTTTTCTCCATTGACTGTAAAATTCACAGAAAAACAATTGAATGTCCTCTGTTTTTGGGACTATATATATATTGAAAAATATTCGTGAACAATATTTCTTTCATAAGTATAAAACTAATTCTGATTCTGTTATCGAAAATAAAAATTTAAAAAGGTTTACATTGTTTCAAATTATAACATGTTCTATTTATATTATTTATAATATAAAAAACATATGTATATATTGTTTAAAATAAATAATAATTATTTATTATTTAAAGTAAAAGTTTTGTTTCCATTGCTTCTTTTTTTCTGCTTATTTTAAACTGTCACTTTCTGAAATACCGTTTACATGGTAATGTACCGGGGACTACAGGGATTTAGCTCCTTTTAAGTGATAAGGGGTTCGAGAGTATTTTTCACATAAACTCTAGTCTTGTCAACAAATATACCATACCGTGAAATATACCCTGCCCGCCATATTAGTACGCACGGGTCTACCGAACCTGCAACCACCAAATGTTTTCGTTGGTTCATAGTATTTGCGCCGGAGAATCCTGACAGCGATTATCAAAGTTACAATTCGGGACAATTTCTTTATAACCCCACCCACACTCACAAAATGGGGTGTCTATGCCGAAAGATGTTCTTAACATAAAAGGTTTGGGTGTCTATTCCGAAAGCCGTTCGAAATATGAGTTGGGCAACAACAGCCTTACTTTAAATTTTTACGTGGGTGGGGACATGCTTTTCTCTGGCAACGACGGTTAACGGTTTCTGCTAGTTTAAAATATTTAGTCGATGGTACGACGAACAAGAAAATAATAGGTAAAGTGATTGTGTTTTATAATTTTGTACCATCCACATTTCCTTATTTTAAGATTAAATAATTGATTAATGGAATTTTTATTGAAATCTTATTATACTTGACTTTTTGTATGTTTGTAGAATCTGATTAGTCATGATTTCACATTGCAAGCCAGAAGTTACATTTCAAAGGACTTATATTCAAATGTAAAAGAAAAATATGAATAATATCCTTTTTTCAGTTGTTTTAAATTACTAGCAGGGAGACCCGACGAAGAAAAATACCAGTTGATTATCGTGGAGTATTAGTCATGGATTGGTCGACTACATGTTAGAAAGAAAGATGGGTTGAGAAGTAATAGAGGCTCCGGTTAGTCAACCAAAGTTTAGAGAGAGGCAGAGATGGGGGGGGGAAGCTGAATAAAAGGCTCGATTAGTCGACCATATGTTAGAATAAAGAGAAAGTTAACAGATTCTTACGGCTTTATTATTTGACTAGATATTAGGAGAGAGAGATTGGTCGACTACAGTGTCATGTCAATATTCCTAGACATTTAGCTTCGTCGATTCCGTGTACGAAGAGAAAAAAGAAAATGGTTGAAAGGTACACAGCGTCTTCATTGGTCGACCACATTTTAGGAGAGTGAAATTCAACGAGACTGAAATCCCAAAGTATCTGATTGATGACCCATATATGAGAAAATATAGTGAGTGGGTTTGAAATTTATTAAAGGCTATGTATAGCTTTCTTTATCAGCAAAGTAAAATTAACTTCATTTTAAGTGTTTCTTACAAAGTTTGCTTTGTTTGTAATCGCAGAACCATACATTTTGAAAACCAGAGTCATTTGTATTCATTTTTGTACGATGCACTTTATCAAATTACAAGCGAGATACACAGGTTAGAAAACTGCGAAACTTTAAATCCCTTTTCTGGCGTTTTTTTTTTTTTTAGTGGTGCTTAGTATTGTATTATGCTGGGGTCTCATATAAGGTTCATGCAGCTAACATTAAAAGACTATACGTTATTAATAACGTTGGATCTGTGTCATGAAACATAGTTAAATTAACGGTATGTATTTACCACAACTATATAACATTGTAAAATACTATGATTGTAGGTTAAGAATCGTTTAAATAAAAACTTACTTATATTTAAATAATATACTTCAAAATGTCATGTTCAGATGAACAAAAGAACTAAAAATCCTGTACGGCTTCATTTGACAGCGTCGCACGAGATAAGCGATGTAACATGCACAAAAAATAAGAAGATTGTTTTCTCCGAGAATAGATAATTTTACTATCTTTGCAAACTATACAAGAAGAACGATGAGTTAGAAAGAAGCACTTGAAGTAACCAGTGATTAGTTTTTTGCCATCAATTTTCTAAAATACAGAAAATATAAATGTTTAATATTTTTAGAAACTATAGTACGAATTATCTGGGACTTAATTTGTAGGCATACTATGTAGAGAGTTGGGCAGCAAGATGTCTGTTTACATTACACTTGAACTTCTGCATGTCAGTGCAGTCAGGGAAGCATGGACCTAGAAGGGAATTCCAAGGTCTAGCAGTCCTAGGAAGAAACTATTAAAGTAGAAGTCTTTCAGACATCTGGGGATCTCTATTGCGTCTGGAGTGGGATTTTGCTGCTTGTTGGATTCATGCGGGGTATTTACATCGAGGAGGTACAAGAGCTATAGTTTATCGGAGCACCTACCATTAAAATACTTGTAGAACAGGCAGAAGAATGCAAAATTTCGTCGATGGGAAAGAGTGTGAAGCCTTGCAGGACCTATTAGGTTGGCGACGCTGTTTTGCATCCTGTCTTACAGTGAGAGACTAGTAGCAGATGCGCCAGTCCAAATGTGGCAACACCATTCTATATATCGGCGAATGATGATGTGTAGATGAACAGGATACTCTCAGACGTAAGTAACTGTCTAGCACAGTACAGACAGTTCACCTTTCTTTTACAGCTTTTGCAATGCCATCGATGTACTTGTTCCAACTGATATTCTCGATGAACATTAAGCCGAGGAGTTTGAAAGAAGTACTTTCATGTAATGTATCATTAGCCATGATTATTAGTGGTTAAATATACGGCTTAATCACATTGACACACCGGTTCCCGTTAGATCACTAAAGTCAAGCGACGTTGAGCCTGACCAATACTAAAATGGGTGACCATTTGGTAATACCAGGTGTTGTATGTCCTCAGAGCTAGGATAGGGATGGCTTCCGCCAGACTATTGTTGCGCAAGATACACCGCACGAAATAATGCCGTGCCCCCCCCACGACCCCGGAGAGTTACGGGACTCGTCACGCCATTAGTAGTTGAGAACATTTCGTGTAATTATTAAAGCAAAGAAACTTAGTCCTGGCAACATTGAATGTTACTATCAGTTTTTGTCTAATACCCCTACAAACTGGTCTTGGATATGACCTTATACTATATCCGTTCGTGAGGCCCCAGCTTGCGGGCTTTGGGGAGTGTGGAGCCACCCTTTAATTGCCATTGTTCCCAGGTCCACCTTGACCCGGAGTGGTAGTACCTGTTAAGATCCCAACTATGGGTTAAATAGAAACCGACTTGCAAAAAACAAATATATTCTATTAAAAACATTTTCTTCAAAATTACCGGATTCGGCGTTAAATAACCTGGAAAGGGTTGACATGCCGTAAAAAAAAACAACCAGCCAACCTCTACACAATCCCTTTTCCATTCGACTAAATAACATCGTTTTCGGATCGACATGGTTAAGAATATTGCATATTGCAGCTGACTACAATATGGTTGCCTTCAAGTCCAACGTAAACAAGTTCTTGAGGAGCCGTTCCACTTAAGTTAACAAATTTTCTGAATTTCCATTACTAACGATTACTATATTGTCGAATTGACTAATGTATATTCTTTAACTCTTATTCTCGAGTGGCTTCTGGGCCTTGAGAAGTGGTGACGCCTATGTAAAAAAAGTTATAATTTTATCATGGTGATATGTTTAAGTAATAGCAATATACATAAATTACATTACAACGATTTAAAATGTGCCTTCTAGAAACCGCCATCAAATTTCTCACCGACATACCCTATTATCATTATATATATAGCATATCAAATAAGAAACTTATAATTTTATCATTTTGTTTGCATACATGAATCTGGTATCTCCATACACTATGTAGATTAGATGTCAATGTTGTAAAGCAAGTCAATTGGTCTCTGAAATACACATTAAGAAATAGCAGTTTTAATGTATAGAGAGAGGAGTATTTACTACACGTATAGCTTAATATGAGATTGGTTACTTGTTCAGTTAATTATTAATTATGGTTAATTAGCACAATAAAACATTTCTTAATTGATAGAGATGTTGAATCTCTACGGCTCGAGGTGAAAATTGTCTGAAGATAGCGGTTTCAAGCCTACCCAAAGCCGGCCAGAGGCTTACTTGGCCAAAGTGTGGTGAGACGACAAAAACTACTGAAGACAGTACTTGCAATGAATGCAGTCAGGAGATTCAGAGTTCTTATTCGTCGCGGTTACTACCTGACGAAGGCCAGAGAAATAGTTGGTCGAAACGTCGTGAAACAACTAAGAAAAGATGATGATAATAGTCCGCCAATAAATAAAAATTAATAAAACGTATCTTTCAAGAAACAATTAATCTTAGAACAGACGTATATTTTAGCTTAAATTTTTTTTATCAAAGTTCATAGAACATAAAAAAAACAAAAAACTATTCAGCTATAGCATATATTTACATCTATTACCAGCGCCGAATTGAGTTCCTAAAATATCCTAGTAAGCTGGTTATCATAGTTATCATCTTACACGACAAATATTTTAATCAATTGCGTATCCCTCTTCAATGTAAAGTAATTCTTGGAATACAGAAACGTAGTTTAAAACAGATAGAAAAGAATGACATCATAAACGCGCCAGTGAAACTTTCCCAGGCAAAGAATTTACTCATGCATGATCAATAGGGCTGTGACAACGCCATATTATTTTCATTGTTCTGACTCTTGAGTATATATCAGTTTATATCTTATATGTTTTGATATAGACTGGTGTGGTTCTCGGTTGATTTACTGTGCCTTACTGTGTCGGATATGTACTTGAAGTTAAAAGAATGAAAAGGATATGCTGTTGTCACAGCCCCAATGATCATCAGAAACTGAATAACATAATTTAATTTTATATGTTTGTTTAGTAATTCGTGTATGATTCATACATGATGATTCATACTATTTACACAGGAAAATTCCAATAAACTATTCTAGAACAGAAACATTCAACCAGCTCACTGGAATACTAATCCAATCTAATAGTATATAATATTAGTAATGTCTATATAATGTCTATATAATGTCTATATAATGTCTAATATCTAGAATGACAACGGCATATGCTTATGCTCTCCATCCATTATATTATTTTTATTCGGATATTGAGTTGATGATTGCACTTATCTTGTGCCAAGGATAAGGAAGTGACTGGCCTCTAAGTAAAACATTCAAGTATACAGCTTCTTACTAATAGATCATGTAATCTATATTTTTCTTAACACTACCCTGGTCTCTTATATGCCCACTTCCAATGGGAAGTATCGGCACAAGAGGGGGAGGCTGACCTTACTAAGAAAAAAAAAGAAAGTAATTTGATCCAACAACGGCAACTAATGGAGATGATTAAAAAAAAAATGAAGAGAAATACCTTACTTTAATTTTCTTTTAACAGATTGCCGATGTTGCGACCTCGTATACTAAATTCGGTATTATTTTACGACCTGCCTCGGCGTAGTATAAACACCCCCAACGCCCCTATGTTAAGAACGGCTTTCGGAATAAACACCTCCAACCTCCCCATGATAAGAACGGCTTTCGAGGTTGGGGGTGTTTATTCCGAAAGCCGTTATTAACATGGGGAGGTTGGTGGTGTTTATAATACGCTGGGATACGTCGTAAAAATTTACCGTAAATTCCTGTACTAAAGTCAGGTAATTGTCACGGGAAAAATAATCATAGATCCGAAAGGATCTTAATAGACAAATGTAGACAAGTAAAAAAAAAAATAATGCCTTGAGCAAGGAAGAGAGCGAAGCTGCGAAAGGAAAGAAGAAGGAGAAGATGATGCTTAAAACATGTGCACCGAGCATCTTTTATGGAAGACAATTGACACGTGACATCGATTACAAATAACAAAAAGAAATCCCTAGCAAGGCATTCGTTTCTTAGTCTTAAGCATATCCGTGAGAAGTTGCAGGAAGGTAATTAGCTTAACTTTTCCTAATACTTAAATATAAAATAAATATTGGTTTCATTTACAATATGACAGGAGTTCATAAATGCATTTGACAAAAAAAAAAAAAAGTCAAAACAAATAATGAATACCAGAGAAAATAATCCAGCAGAAAAATAGACGAATAAAAAAGCATTGTGAAAGCAAGAGAGTGCAAAACGTGTATTGACTGTAAATTACATATTATTTGGGTTATTTAGCACTCGTGACAAAACGGATAAAGCACTTGGTAAAATCAAGTTCTAAGTGAAACACTAATGGAGTTAAATGTTCAATTGTCAGTGCGAACGCCCCTAAGAATATAATTACAAATTATTAAGACTTCTACCCGGACATGACTGAGGAAATGAAACATGTTACCTTTATGGAATTAATAAAAAAGTTATGCTTTAAATCGCGTGCAGACTCCTGAATTAGACACAATGGTTCCCAGTTCAAAATTTATACCCTTGAAGAAAGTGTGAGGTTACGTCGGCCGGGACGATATAGAAAAAAAAAAAAACAAATAAGTTGCGAACAGTAGTCTTAACGATTACAATAATAAAAAAATATCTTTAAAATTCAGAAACATAAAAGCGTAAAGTAGGTTACACTATCAATTTAATATTGATGCATATGTATAGGTTAGATCAAAAATAAATTATTGTCGGAATACATAGATTCGTATATGGTTTCTACATTTCACTAAAATCCAACGGCCATTGAACTGTCGGTTTAGTCATATTAGTTTGTAATAATGTTTGATATATATATATATATATATATATATATATATATATATATATATATATATATATATATATATATATATGCGTGTGTGTGTGTTTATATATATATATATATATATATATATATCGAAACCCGACCGCCCGTCCAGGCTTCTTTCCATTATGCTAAACGGCAGCTGCTGTGCGGGTAGTAAATTACCGATGTTTTGACATCGTCCGAATTCCGATTATATATACGGTATTTGAACGATGTCAAAACCTCGTTAATTCACTACCCGCGCACCAGTTGCCGTTTAGCGTAATGGTGAGAAGCCTTGGTGGTCGCCTTTCAATCCTGGCTTCAGGTAGGTGCCTGTCTAGTCGCACTGATGAGCTGCGATACAGCGAAACAGTACTGTGTGTTGATGACTATATATGCATATTATATGTACATGTATGATATATACATATACATATATATATATATATATATATATATATATATATATATATATATAATACCTGGAAACGCCAGGTACATTTGCTAGTTCAGTATAAAACAAACTATTAACTTTCATCCGTTTCAATAGCAAGCGTATATTTTGGATTTGCTTCGTTTTAAGAATGCTAAACGTGACTGACGAAATGTGAACATGTTTTCTTTCATCATTTTTATCATGCTAGAGTACATCTGCTTGTGATGCTCCAATTTAGGAATTTTAGGGGTGTGAATAAACTCCATGGTTACCTCCACTCTGGAATATACTTTGATCCGAGAAAATTGGTAACGATCCGATGTCTGATTGCTCGGAAATACTTGAGCGAGATGTTCGATCCTTTCTCACTCGCAATCTCAATATTTACCTTTCAAAGCACTTACAACGTTTTCTTTCTGCTGTCCGTATTTTATAACACTATCAAATACTTAAGCTCAGCTTACCGTAGTGAGTGGGACAAAGTAAATGCAATAAATTTGGGCGCTTTAATAAGTTTGATGTGAGCACTTAGTTATCATTACTCGCAGGTCTACTCTGATTAGATTCATCAGAATAATTAGGCAGAATCACTTATAACCCTTATATCTCTAATTACAATGCGCTACAGACTATGATCCAAAAAGAATTAATATATAATAACTTTATACAAAAAATATTTACGGATCAGGCATAAAAGTGATGGTTAATATGCATGTCTACTGTTCAGACTAGTAGTCATTTCTCTACTGCTCTTTAAGAGCCATTACCAAGTTACACCTGAGAAAGGTCGAACGTTATCTCGACCGAAACGTTGTGAGAATAACAACCAAGATGAAATCAGTAGTACTAACGATCTAAATAATGCACATTATCACTTATCATCTTAAAAATTTTTGGGGGAGATAACTCCCACGACTCTCAGTATTTATTTTCTTCCCGCCACTGGAAGAAGCGACACAAGATCAGGAAAGTCGGGGTGTCAACCAGCGCCCCTAAATGGGAAGCACTTTAGGCTTTTAAAAATTACCTGGGCCGCCCCGTGGGCATTCTCCAGTTTAAGCGCCTAAAACTTATTCCAACCAAAAGACCGAAGAAAAATCCTGGGAGGGTTGACCTCCCAGGTCTACCCAGAAAATATATCAGCCCGACAGACAAATGACCACGAAAATGATTCACTTTCTACTGGACTGATTGTCGAGGTATGAACTTCAACTGGCATGTTACAGCGATTGCGACTCGACGCCAAATAAATAGCGTGAAACACTACACCAAGGTCGAGATGCAACTGTATTCATAATCTTCGAGTAAGTCCATTATTACTATAATCGGTAGAGCAGCTTACTTAATAATAGTTAATAGCCAATGACAAGTTAAATATTCATCACTTTAAGATATCCGAATATTATTTCCAATTTTTGCCACATTGAGTGATTTTAAACAACTTTTATAGTCAGGTTTATCACTTTTAAGACATTGGATTTATACATTTTTAAACCTGCTCTCTTTTATCTTATACTAATGAGACACCACTTATCAAGACTTATCTTATAAGCCACTCGAGGATAATGGTTATTTAATTTGTCACGCAAACGGCGACGTAGCGGTTTTTGAAACTGCCGATTTAAATGAAAGATTCAACTGTTTTACTTAGATTCAGAATTGTTAAGGTTCTAAGGCTACTTCAAGACGGCTTAAAATTTTGTTCGGATTGGACTTGAAAACGACCGTGTTATTGATATATGGGAAACAGCCCTGTGGTGTTGTATACCAAAAAAGTGTAGTTCTAGAACAGAAACATTGCTCGTGAAAATTACGTTTAATTTAATGTACAGAGGGAGAGAGAGGGAGAGAGGGGGAACTGTTGACATTGATGTTAGCTAAGCGGGATTTAGTTGTGGACGTTGTTATAGAAGCGAGAAAAATGGTATTAGAAACTGTAACTGATTTTAGCTTACTTTTTTAAATGTTTACGTTTAAAAAGATTTTATTATAAACTTAAAGGAATAAGTGATACAGTATGTTACAAGTTACAAAAACACACACACTATATAAAAAGATGGAATGCTTGTGGTTGTTTGTTTGCAAATTTGCTTGCAGTATGCCCACATTATGGATATGTTTGGCGGTTAGAACTTTTGAACGGTGAGCTTATTATCATACGCCAACCGTCATCGTCGAACAACTTTTCAAACACGTATAAACAAACAGGAGAGACGAAACATAAGGAGTGGCTAATAGTTCTACGTGCCAATTTTTAATTCATGACGCATGACTTCAGATGTACCTCATACATCTTCTGCTGACAAAAATTCTTAGATAGTGAATGCACAAAATATCGGGTGCATTTCAACACACACACACACACACACATACACACACACACACACACACACATATATATATATATATATATATATATATATATATATATATGAGAGGTGTGGTTGGATATTGCACACCTCTCCTGAGTCGACATTGTTAAATACCAGAGGCAAGTGTAGGTTCAGGACGACAAGAAACAATGCCGAGATAAGCGGAAAGCACATACAGCGCCTAGAATTCCTAAATGGTCACCGATCTGGTACTAGCTAGGCCCAACGTTGCTTCACTTCGATGATCTGACGAGAACCGGTGTGCCAACGTGATTACGTCGGCCGAATTATATATATATATATATATATATATATATATATATATATATATATATATATATATATGTGTGTGTGTGTGTGTGTGTGTGTGTGTGTATATTATAATACTCTACTTATCTCCGTGTCTGTCCACTGTCTGTCTGTCTGCCTTCTGTCTGTCTGTTCCTCTGTTTCTCACTAACAATGGGGTCAAGTTGGCTTAATTTTTTTATGGGCATTCGTTATGATTAGGTGAAACGAACTAGGTATTATGGTATGCGTTCGATCCACCGTTAAGGTTTATTAATAATTAGTGACCACATTTCCGCGTTTACTCTGGCGGTTTTCTCAGAAACTACTGAACGAATAAAGCTGACATCTTGCAGCGTCCCCTGTTATAATAAACTACAGTGACTTAAGTATTATGATATCACTTCGATGTATAATTAATGGTTAATAGTATTATCATTAAATGTAGAAACGAGCAGAAATTAAACTATTGCCAACCATCAAATTGGCATAAAGATATTACTTTAAGTTATCGACTATAACTTTGTCCCGTTGTTAACGTGCAAAGATATCTAATCTATACGTGTGTGTATGTCTATTTTACTTTTTCTCGAAAACCATTCGGCTGATTGGATAAAATTTTGTACGGGTCTTTCTTATGATAAGTTGCTATGAACTTAACTTATAACATTAGTTCTTCCGAATATCTTGATGATTGAAGCGGACATGTTTTGTATATGTATTTATTGTTTAGAATGGTGAAAAAATAATGTCGTATCTTTTTTTACGTATATAATAATAAATAAATATAAATAAATAAAACGACATTACTTTTGCACCAAGCTAATATTTGCAGACTATTATCCTAATCTTTTATAGTTGTTGTTTTACGAGGTTTCGTCCAACTATTCCTCTAACAAAGGCCAATTACACATCTGAAAGAATTCCAATAATTAAATAATATGGAGATATTTTGTACTATAATATTTTAAATCCTAAATTTATTATAGTAAATACGAAATCTATTATTATTGTCAATTAAATATGTGTACCTTTGTACAATGTTTTTAATGACCAATTATGCTAATTTCTAATCATATATAACCATATATATGTGTGCGTGTGAGTTTGTTTGTTTGCGTTTATACACACACACACATACACACACACACACACACACATATATATATATATATATATATATATTCTTAAATTAAATATACGTTTTTGTCTATTAATTTTACTTTGATCCTTTCCCACTTCCAAATAACAGTCTTCACATCACTCAGGATGTAATCGCCATATTCCTCGTAAGCCGAGTACTTTGCCACAATTCTTGATTCATTATCAGAGGTAAATTAATCAAACTGGTGTTGAACAATGTATATAATTATTTTTATAATGTACATATTTTTATCGGTTCATTATATTAATATTTTTACAGACATTTGTACGGTCGTAAGGCCAAACATATTTTTCTGTGATATTAAGAATGGGCGCTTACTTATAATCCAATGTGTATCTTTACATTATAAATCAAAGTATGTTTCCAAAAGAAAGAGAGAAAGAAAGAGAGAGAGAGAAAGAAGTAAGGATACAAAGAGGGGGAAAAACGTAAGCAGTAACATTCTTCACAATAATCGTTTAGACGTCTCTGATATTATTGGAAAGAAATCGTTTCTTATTAATGGATGAGTTTTAATTGAAAGAAAATAATTTAGTTTAAATATTTGTTTAAATTGTTACATATTTGTATTTGCATAATTGACAAATATTATATATAAGTAAAATAAAGTATAATTACATATACACACAGGCGTTCCCCCAATATATATATATATATATATATATATATATATATATATATATATATATATATATATATAAATCATGAAAAAAGAAAGAAATCATGAAAAAAAAACGATATAAAATTATATACTAAATATATAGAGATTTATTCACTTATTACATAATGAAACACTTCAAATAGGGTAAGTAAGAACTTGTTATACCATTGTATTTTGAAGCCAAATGCTTCTCATCGGAAGCGTGAAGAAGATCCTAAATAACAAAATAGGGATGCGACGTATAGCGATTGTTACATTAGGAGCGAAATAAAATATTGAGGTTGTTTGGGGAAACTAAATTGTTATATAGGGGATGTATAGTTTTATTATATTATGCAAGCAGGTGGAATATCTGTCATAGTGGGTTTAATATATGTTGGGTAGTATGTGTGATTAAACTCTCGAGGAGGTATTAAGGTAAATTTAAGAATTGATTATATAATCTTCCTTTAATTCTCCCATATATATATATATATATATATAATTATTTATTATACTAATTATTAATATATATATATATATATATGAATTAATAAATTAATAAATAAGTATATATATAAATTAAAAATCTTATTATTGAAAATTTAATTGTTTTCATATTTAAAAAAAAAACAAAAGGCATATACAACTTTAATTATCTGACAAGAAGTTCAAATAAACAAGAAAAGTCTTATTCCATGGAGTTTCAAACAAGGCAATCCATCTCATCAGAGGAAAGAGTTTTGCAAAATATACAATAAATTTTGCGGGTTAATACATCACCGGAAACATATATATATATATATATATATATATATATATATATATATATATATATATATATATATATATATATATATATGATTTAACGGCACCACCAATATTCACTTATTTTCGGAAAGTGTTGATTTATTTAGTCACAACATTGAGTAAAATTGTTTCAGACCCATTTTTGTCATAGAATTTTACTGTTCATCACATTATAATGTGAAAAACTTTGCTTTATTCAGCGCGAAGGGAAAACAACAATACTTCAAAAGTTTCTCAGCTCACGAATAAAACCTTTCCAGCTAATACAGCGCCCTTTATCTGCATTTCCATATTAAACACACTTGTCTTGCAATGCAGTAATCAGTTGCATTCAGTAGTCATTTGTAGTCAGTTCGTTTCCATCAATTACACGTGCTTTTCGTTTTTGTTTTTTGTATTTCTTTTGTACTTCCGGTGGTTAGCTCTGCAGCAAGTGTTATTATAATTCAGTTTATAATTTTCTATTGACTCATTTTTCCGAAAATCAGTAAATACTTTGGTGTCTAGAACTATTAACGTGGTATCTTTCAAGAACATATTTATAGCTGTAATATTACACTATTGAGCTATTTAAATGAGAACTTTATGTAATCACTGCCCCATGTCGTTAAATTACATATATAAACATATGCTTTATACATATACAGATATATATATATATATATGTGTGTGTGTGTGTGTGTGTGTGTGCGTGTGTGTGTGTGTGTGTATGTGTGTGCTATGTACACTTAATGTGAGTTCATCAAGTTTCTTTTTTACTTACGGCGTTTTCTTAGATTCTATTAATTACACAAAATACGATCTTAAATATCTTATGTTTGTAATGACTCGTCAACAAGATGTTTAATTGTTGAAATTAACCGTAATTTTAATTCATTGAAATATTACTATGTGCTTCTTTCTCTTCCTTCGTGTTTGCTTCGCCTTTTCACTTAACGGTGACTTAGTTACTTTACACTATCTAATAATGGCTCTGTGAAAATCCAGTAAAAAAGGAGCAACGCTCTTTCCAAAGAGTCACCTCCACACGTAGACACAATGTATGCAAATTGGATTAATTTCTTTACTTCTATGCAAGAATAAAAGAGACTGAGAATACTTCTACTATTACTCCTACAAATGTTAATAATAATGATGATGATGATGATGATGATAATAATAATAATAATAATAATAATAATAATAATAATAATAATAATAATAATATATCGTTGATTTTATTGTCGATGCAGTTCATAGCGAGCACTTGAACGTTTTCATCAAACAATAAAGCTCATGATAAAAAAAATCTGCTATGATTATGAAAAACATTGGAACGATGGAGTTTATTTTGTTTTGTTTGCTGCGGTAGAAGATATTCGAGATCTCTTGAGTTTAGTCCGTTTGAACTTGTTTTTCGCCATACATGGAAAGATTGTTTAAAACTTCTAATCGAAAAATGGTTAAGTGAAAAAATAAATAATAATAATAATAATAATAATAATAATAATAATAATAATAATAATAATAATACATATATATATATATATATATATATATATATATTTAGAAGGAGTTGTAATTAATAAAAACCTGAAGAAATTGTTCAATACTGTTGTAGAGCAATATGCGTTTTATTTTTTATTACCGTTCTCTCTGTTTAGTTACATTATTGTTTAAACTACGAACATTTCTGTAAAGTCTGAGGAGGCTACAAGACGGCCCAAAACGGCCGAGTAGCTGAAACAATAATGTAGCTAAACAGAAAAAATGGTAATAAAAATATAAAACGTATGATAAGGTAATTCCAGAGTTTAGCGGTTCTGGAGTAGAAGGTTATCTTACATCAAGGGATTTCTACTATGAAGGGGTGGGATTTAACTGCTTGTCGCTTTTGTCGGGATTATTTACGCCTAGGGGGTACAAATGCTTGCAGTTCTCCAGAGCATTTACCGTTAAAGTACTTGTGGAACAGGCAGAGTGATGCAACATTTCGTCGATGGGACAGAGGCCGAAGCTTAGAAGACAGTTCAGGGCCTATTAGATTGGCGACTGTCTTTTAAACCTTGTCTAAGAGTGAGAGATTGTAGAAGATGCTCCAGCCCAAATTTGACAACAATACTCCATATATGGGCGAATGGTGGCCTTATAGAGGTGCAGGATACTTTCGGGCGTTAGTAGCTTTCTAGCACATTAGAGAGAGCCTACCTTCTTCGCAGCTGTCCTGGCAATATTCTCAATGTAATTGTTCCAACTCATGTTTCCTGTGAACGTTAGGCCGAGGGGTTTAAAAGATGTACTTTCAGATAAAGAGTCATTGGCCATTGCTATTGGTGGTAGAGAAGGTTTCTTGTAATTATTGAAGGAAACAAGTTTAGTCTTGGCAGCATTGAATGTGACCATCCACTTTTGTCCCCATTCCACCACAGATCGGAGGTCATCCTCTAGTGTTTACTAGATTAATTTTATAATTGTATCGTATAAATGTATTTGTGGTTTCTGTATCTGCACACCTGTTAAACTTTTCTATTATATGAGCTAATGTAATTCATGTAATTAATTGTCTACTTTTATCGTTCGAAGCCATCTATTGAAGAGATCTGGTTTCTCTCGTGCAAATTCTAAAAAATATGATTTTAAAATTTTTTCTCAATTTCTGAATTTTAACCTATACTTCTCTTGTATTAATTCATATGCATTCAATATAGCATTCTTCACTTTGTCATAATCTGCGCCATCTTCTATGTCAAGTGCGGCGTATATGTCAACTGCTCTTCCAGTTAGGAAAGAATGCAAAAGTGTTGGCAAAAACTAATAGTGATATCCACATTTTGTAGCTATTTTCTCAAGAGGAGGGAAATATTTCTCTATTCATTTTTCATTAAATGGTAATACTAACTCATGTATCTTTTTACATCGGGAATTGTATTAACGGAAAACTTACTAGCATTTAAGTTTGTATTTTCTTGTTGTAATCTCAGTTTTTCGAACTCTATTTTCTACTAATTTTATTTTTTCTTGTATTTCTTTTGTATTTCTAGTTGAATACGCAAGTTATCGTGATCATCCGTTTCGATATTACATGAGTCCAGAAGATCTCTTTGTGCTCTTTCATTCGCTATGATATTTTTATTTTCACTTCCTCATAGTTGAGTTTGTATGTAACTTGAAATAATAATCTCCAATTTTTAAGTGTTCCATTTTTTAAATTCTTCTTCGAGTTTCGTTACACGTAAAAAAGTCTTCTGCAGAAAAAAGCGTGTTTTATTTTATTTGCATTTTCTATTTTAATTAGTCCAATAAATATTTTTTCTTACCAAGTTCAGTAAGAATATTCTATTTCTTTTTTATTTCTTTTTATTTTCTAAAGTTTGGAATATTCATTGTTTTTTAATATCTTTTTTTATTTTATTAATTCGATTTGTTTCACAGTTTCGTATATAGATTTTGTATTACTTTTTATTTTGTTTTATTTTTCATGTTTACAGTAGTGTGTTTACTTTTTGCTTTTGTGTTTTTAATATTGTTATCTCCCTTTTATTATCTGCCCTTTTTTATTGTTCGTAATTTTTAAGGTCACAAACGATCTTTTTTTATCATTAAGGGGATAATTTTTGTTTTTTGTAATATATTTTAATTTTTTTATATTCACAATATTAAGATTATTTTTTTTATTTTCAGTATTTCTATTTTATTTATTTATTTTGTCTCTGAAAAATTACAAATCCCTTTTTTAGACAAGCGTCACTATTGATTTCATACACACACACACACACACACATATATATATATATATATATGTATATATATATATAATATTACATCTTAAAATATTTTGTAAGATCGAAAATCACTGGAAATGCATATCAGTAGATATATTTCATTTAATTATTCTGAAATATACAATGCCGGCAAAAAGAAAGTCCGCACTTGTAATTTTTTTCAAAAACTTCAAATTTAAGCTTAATTAAATGTAACTGTTTAAACAACATGTACCTCATTTCTTTCGCCTTTTATTCCTCTATAATGTTACCTGTTCATATTTGACATTTAATTGAAATTTTCTAGTGTTCGTGCCAATTAAAAAAAAACTGCAAATTGAGGAGACAAAAAGAAAGTTCACAGCAACAAATTCGCTTAAATCCAGCTTAAATTATCGCCCCTAAATCAGTTTAAGATATCCACGAACAGGCAACAAAGCATCTCTAATCGGAATTGTTGTTGTTGTTGTTGCAGGTTATACAACGTAACATTTAGTCCATATGCCACGACTTTCTCTTAGTAATCGTAAGGAGCTCATTACTCCCCATATTTCTGGTTTATCCAATCGTAAAATCGGCCACAGATTGAAATATGATGAGAAAACGGTACGAAAGACTGTGCAAAAGCACCAAAACACCGGCCGTGTTCGTGATGCCCCTAAATCTTGTCGTACTAGAGTTACTTCTAACAGGGAAAATCTTAAATTTGCTTAAATTTGCAGTTTTTGAAAAGATTACAAGTCCGGATATATATATATATATATATATATATATATATATATATATATATATATATATATATATATAAGTAATAATAAAAATATATTTAAACCTTGTATAGCTTTATTTATTTCATAATCATTTTGTTTGAATCGACAAAAGTAGAGATATTAGACTGTATAACACTTACTTAATTATTTATTTTTGTGTGTGAAATTAACTTTTAAAAGTCCCACAATATATGTTCTACTTACAAAATTAGACGGAGTGTTTACAATATTAGTTTGACTATTTGTTATGCTATGGAGTATTTTATTTGTATTTCTAATTGAGGAGGCAAAAAGAAAGTCTGCACAATGAAAATTGTTATTTAAATGTTACCTCGGGATATTAATGCAACACAAATACAACAGGAACACAATGAACTTGTTTATATTTAGTAGCATAGCCCTTCTACAATTTGAAATCCTGCAATCGTTTGGAAATTATTATTATTATTATTATTATTATTATTATTATTATTATTAATATTATTATTATTATTGGCTCATTTGCTCACATGGAGCTTTCATACAAGTCAACAAACGATCTGATTGGAAACCTGTGGTGTTCTCTGGAGGCTGAGTGACAACAAGTCTCCCCAGACGTCCAGTTATCTCCACCTCCTTTGATAGCATTTGCAAATGAATTTGCATCATCGCAACAGCCGCTTACCATTGATTTCTCGCCGGCAGTGGCCATTGGTTTATTCTGGAATTTGAGTGGCACTAAGCTTCCCCAAAGTCCCAGTTCTCTTTGCGCTTAGCCAACCGAGGTCTGGCTGGCGCTCTCTCCTCGGTCTTTCAGTCCTTCTTGACCCTTCTCAACTCTTTGGTGTCACTTTTTTATTGGGAGGAGCGGTGGTGAAACTATGGGGGGGATGCATGATGGGTGTGTAGAACTTGTAGATATGCAGCTTCGGTGTTCTTCATTCCCTGTAACGCTTATTCGTTATATTGTCTTCTTGTTTATTCTCCGCATTCAAGGGTTTTCCTTAATATTTCAGTCGTTTTCATTATCGTTAGTCGTTGTACTTTTGCAGTTATTCATCTGATTCCAATTTCTGACATTCTTTTTTCAAAGTTTTTCGGAATTGTTCCTAGTGCTCCTATTATTATTATTATTATTATTATTATTATTATTATTATTATTATTATTATATTTTATTATTATTATTTGTTTATTATTATTATTATTATTTATTCTTTTCACGCAAAGCGTATTCATTTTTTGAAAAATCAATTATATGTTAGATGAGACCCACCAATATGCTTTATTAGGATATTGTTTATAATTTATTTATTATTATTATTATTATTATTATTATTATTATTATTATTATTATTATATATTATTATTATTATTATTATTATTATTATTATTATTATTATTATTATATTTTATTATTATTATTTGTTTATTATTATTATTATTATTTATTCTTTTCATGCAAAGCGTATTCATTTTTTGAAAAATCAATTATATGTTAGATGAGACCCACCAATATGCTTTATTAGGATATTGTTTATAATTTATTTATTATTATTATTATTATTATTATTATTATTATTATTATTATTATTATATATTATTATTATTATTATTATTATTATTATTATTATTACTTCTGTAGATATGTAACGAGGGTATAATATTTAACAAGTTTGAGTTTGACGAGTCCGCACAATAGGTGTTCGAGCAACATAAAAAAATGTATAAAAATATGCATGATCACGTGGGGAAGACAGAACATTGAAAATCATGCAAACAATTGCATCTTAGAACGCATATAGAAAAGATACAAACACAAACCGACAGCACTACTGGAAAATGGAAGTCACAACATCCTATAGGGTATGGATATACAAACGGATAAACCCATCCAAGCAAGAAGACCGGATGTCATGATAGATAACCAGAAAGAAAAGTCCTGCGATATTGTAGATCTTTATTTTGTGGTCTGCTGGAACTGCTTTTGCAAAAGCAGTTCCAGCAGACCACAAAATTAAGATCAAACAGACTGAAAAGCCGAACAAATACACAGAACGGACCGGAGAGCTCAAAGGGATCTGGAAAACGAAGAACGTAAAGATAAAACTACTAATAATAGGAGCGCTAGGAACGATACCGAAAAACTCCGAAAAAAGAATGGGAAAGGTTGGAATCAGATGGATGGCAAAGATAACGAATTTCAATAATGAAAACTGCAGAAATATTAAGGAAAATATTTTAATGTGGAGACTGACAACACACATAAACTACACACAAACTTTACACAGAAACGGCTGCAGATGCAAAACACAAAAGGACATCATATGGAATCATATGGAATCATGCTTTAATACCAAAATCATGAAAACTGATAAATACCGCCACCTTTTTGTGAGTGTCACAATAAACGGACACCACGCCAAATAATCGAAGGGATCAAGGAGGATGGAAAACCCGAGGAGAGAAAGTACTAACAAGAACTCCGCTGGATGAGTGCAAAGAGAACTGGGGCCTTATGGAAGGCTTATTGCCAACAAAATCCTAGTGAAAACCAATGGTTTCTGCCAACGAGAAATCAATGGCAAGCGGTAGTTGCGATCACGCAAGTTCTTTGGCAAAGATTATCGATAGAATTGGAGAGTACTGGAAATCTCGGGAGACTTGTTGTCACTCAGACTACAGGGAACTCAAAGAGCAATCTTTTATGATGGCTTGTGTGACTCCTCCTAGTGAGCAACTACTACTACTACTGCTACTGCTATCACTACTACTACTACTACTACTACTACTACTACTACTGCTACTACTACTACTACTACTACTACTACTACTACTACTACTAATAATAATAATAATAAAGGATATTGAAAAAAGGAAAGCATAGGACTGTATAAACGACGCCAATAATAAAAATAAAACTTCGGGTGCGAAAACCAAGCCACAAAAACTATAAGCCACTTGGAAATTGCTACAGAATTTTTTAAAAATGATGGAAGGAATGCCACACGAACCCAAAGGAAACCGGCACTGCAAGAAATTTTATAAAATGTACCCCCCACGTGATAGAAGGCACCGCCCTCATAATATACGATTTAAAATAGTTGTAACAAAATCAAATAAGACAGAAAGTTAGAGAGGGAAAACACTAAGCGAAGATCAACAGCAAGAGTGCTGGCGTAACTGTGAGGCCAATTGCCACTTAAAAGTCAGTACACCCAATAGTCGTTATCAGTTATAAACTATTGGTAAACGGCTCTTGTGATAACACATAAGCATTTGCGAAACAGGTAAAGAATATTGGAAATTTGGGAAGACTTAATGTTAGTACATATGTGAGTACCCTCAGTGAGTATAAATATTATCGGGTGTGTTGCTAAGAATAATAATATATTGGATTGTAATTTAAGCTTTATTACCAAAAATATTGTGTTTGGGTCTTTTCTTCTTTATCCACATTTCGTTTGCTCCATTGTAAATGTTTTTCCTTATTTGATAAAAAAAAAACATTTATCAAAACTATGGGTTAATTATTTCAAACATTATAAAATTGTTATAGAAGCATTTCACGTTTTTCTCCACGAATTATCATTTAAATGGCGTTTTATTTCGTTTATAGTTTGTTCGAAACCAATTCGAATTCGCGCTTAATACAGAATTACATTCCAGGGGATTCAATGCAATCGGACTGTCTGACAAGTGAATGCTTTGCTTGCGAAAAAAATATCTTTGCGAAGAGTGATTGAATAAGAATCAGACAAGAGCGGACATTTGCAGGAATATACTTTTTCTTTCAAGACGAAATGATTGCAGCTTAGGGTGGTTGGGTAAGGGCAGTTCCAGACAGCACGTCTGTTGTAGATTTCATTTTGCATCAATATATAGCGATTGTACACACACACACACATACACACACACACACACACGCACACACACATATTCGTATGTACATTTGTGTATACATTTATACATACATATGTATATATTAATACATGTATATGCATATATACACTTGTGTATGCATCTACACACACACACACACACACACACATATATATATATATATATATATATATATGCACCCACACACATATATATATATGCATATATATTCGTATGTACATTTGTGTATACATTTATATATATATATATATATATAAATACATATATATGCATATATACACTTGTGTATGCATTTGCACACACACACACACACACACACACACACACACACACACATATATATATATATATATATATATATATATATATATATATAAGTAAACATAACTAAATTCCGGTTTGATTATAGCTTCTTTATATTATCAATTTTTCGCAAAAGTTTTTGTGTCTATTTCAAAAGAATAAGTGAAAAATGTACGTTTCATATGTGCCACTAGCAGTTTCGGTTCTTCATTGAGTAATCCTTGTATTACAAAACAAATGAAGAAAAAAGTTTGTGAAAATATAAGAGAATTGAAAAAATAAACTATACTTCAATCACTAAATCTATTTTGCCCTTTAATTCATCAGAAAACACAGCAAGTATTAATCCATCAAAAGCCATAAAAAGCATTTGACATGATTACAAAATCCGAAAATTAGAAGAAAAGTTGCAATTTCTTTTAATTTTATCTTTTATTTCGTCATTTTGAATTTACAAGTAAAGTCACTAAACTTTAAACATTCGTATTATTAAATTGTAATAATTTTTATATACAGTACTAAAATCATTATATTTAGTATTTTATTAATTTATTATTTATAATTAATCTCTCTCTCTCTCTCTCTCTCTCTATATATATATATATATATATATATATATATATATATATATACATAATATTAATAATTGTACTATTTATTACATATGTCTGTATATTTATTTCATTTTACATGAAATCAATTCAAAAATATATACGAATTCTTGATTTGATTAAAATCTTATATCCATATAAAAATGAGTTTTATTACTATTTTAATTCAATACAGTATTACATACATTATAATTCCTTATTGTCATTTAATTATTTTTATTTGTCTTACTGAATTTTAATATACAATTGTCTCGTTTAGATACAGTTAAAAGATGGATAATTCACTTCATATTTTATGAGTTATTTCCCTTTATCCAACAATTATATTGAACGATTTTTTATTATTATGACAACTAATACATTCATCTGGTTTTATTGTTAAAGAATTGCAAAAAGAAAAAAGAAAAACTTGAATATATCTTGGATAGATTACAAGAAATCGTATGATATGGTGCCGCATTCGAGGGTACTCAGGACTTTGGAAATGGTTGAGGTGGCTGAAAATATTATTGAGTTCATATAGAAAAGTATAAAAAGTTGGAAAACTAACCTTTTTCAGATGAGAAACTATCAAGGACAGTCAACATTAAACGCGGTATCTTCCAATTATTTCTTACTAGCATGGGCGCCCGGCGTTGCCCGGGTATTTGGAGGTGTATGCTGAGCAAAAAAAAAACACGGTTAATTTTTTTAATTCGACCCCTATTATGATCCCTTAACATTTATTGTTTTGAGCTCAAATCAAGTTATTAAGTTACATCCATGTCCAAGGAACCTATATCTAAAATTTCAAATAACTTAGGTGCCATCACCTAGAATCGAAGGTTTTTTTACCTATGTATGTAGGTTTGTGCATGAAGCCATGTTTAGTCGATTACTCCTGCCAAGGTAAATTTTTTTATTTTGGAACACAAATGCTTATGTAAGTGTCCAAATGCGGGATATATTAGGATTTATTTACATTAAAATTTCACGAGGATAAATATTGTTATCCACTCGTTTATTCATTTTCATTATGACATATGTTTGAATCCATGCTTTAAAACATAACATATCTCATAAATATGTAATGTAACGTGAAACCTATAATAATGTATACTGTTTTAAGCTTTCACTACAAGAATGCTCAAATAGCGCAATAGGAAGCACTTGAGACTGGAGTTTTCTAGATGTCGGTTTCAATTTCTTGTCAAGGCACCTGATATATTTATTGAGAATTTATTATTCACTATTAATCCAATTCTTTTTATTTCAAAAAGTAGTTAAGATGCGTTATATGTCGAAATTAATCAACTTCATCAATGTAAACTGAAGGAAAAGTGTAGGTTACAAACGAAACTAAAACTATTTATATATCTGTCATGGGAAGACATGTCATTCATAAATTATTAACAGTTGCTTATAATAACATTAAAAAAGTATAATTATTCCTATTAAAACATTGCATTAAATTTAGACTATAACAATTACCATTTAAAGAGTTTCCTGACGGTTCTAAATACGGAATATAAAATTTTCTTTTTCGAAAGCTTATGGAATTTTTTAAGTTTTGTTGTTCTATTTGGAGCGTTTCTGGAACGTTCCATTCACCAAGACTATGAAAGAACGTTGATAGTGTCAACCTTTAGTAAGTAAAAGAGTCCGATTGAGTTGTTACGCCATTCCAGGTTGTCAGACGCTGACTATATTAACTCCGGCGAGTATTTCCTGGGATCCAAATCCGATCGACAGGAATCTTATAAAAAAGAATCGATTAGAACCACCCTCTAAGAAAAACTGGGCGTGTTATAATTATAAAAAACATGAAAACAACATATTATTTTGAAATATATATATATAGTTTCAAATGTTAAAAACTTCAAAGACTATATATATATATATATATATATATATATATATATATATATATATACTAGCAAAAGTACCCGCCATCGTTGACTGGGTTCAAAAGCAGCCTACGGAAAATGAACTCTGAGATATGAAAGTATGATAGGTTATGAAAAGAAAGGGTTGTAAATTTGGGTTGAATTTGAGGGTATCAAAACCAAGGCAAAATATGATGAAAGTAAAACTAAAATAGATAAACCCCATAATTTATTATACCATATCTGTTCACACTGAAACACTTATCACAATATTCTGTGGATCTATATTAAAAAACCTTGCTAAACTTTGTGACATATTTCCATTCTATGGAGGTCAGGCGCGAACGAACGCCCCCTAATTTTATTATACCATATTTCTTCGAACTGAAACATTATTATCAAAGTATACTTACGCAGATAGATATGAAAAGTCTTTATTAAAGTTTGTGCCTATTTCCATCCTATGGAGACCAGGCGCGAACGCAGACCCCACAATTTTATTATACCATCCCTATTTAAGTTAAAACATACTTATCAAAGTATTCTTATGTACATCTATATCAAAAACACTTGTAAACGTTTGTTTTAATTTTTAAATTTTTTATTTCCATACTTTGTGGACCAGCGTGAACACAGACCCCACAATTTTAATGAACCACCGTTCTGCCAGATCAAACATACCCATTTCTGTGTCTCAATACATCTTCTCTCATCATATGTAATCAGTTTTTTTTTTAAATAGCCAACCATATAGGAGCCTATTCGTGACCAGACTTACACACACACGCCCCCCCACAGCTTATATTATAGATATATATGGTGGAATGATTAAACTGTCGCCCTTAATAAGACGATATGATTTCATTTCCGCTTAATGAAAACCGGTTTGTTTTTTTTGTTTTTGTTGCAGACTAGCTACTAGTTGGCCAGCTGTGTACAAATCTCAAAAGCCATAGAAGCTTTCTATCATGCCAGAAAATCACACAATGTTCAAAGAGCGACATCGGAGGTACGCCACTCATCCAGTTATCTGAAGAGATTGGCAGGATAATCTCATCGACCTGTCGATTGAAACAATTTGTAATGATTAACGCAATAAAAAAGCACGAGGTTGAAATAATAAAAACAAATTTAGTTCTATTTTAGTATTGAACACTTTTCTCCTGTTTTTACTAAATATACCTCCTAATATATATTTGTATATGAGTATATATATATATATATATATATATATATATATATATTCCCTTTTCCCGTTTACATGCTTTCATAGTCACTATGAATCGTTATAAACTTTCAGTAACTATTTAATCACTTTTTATACAAATATGATTATTTTCGTTATTGTAGTTTCTTTCAATTCATTAACCTGCAAATTCTATTTTTTCTAAACCTCTTTGCTCCGATGAGTAGAATTGCATTTTTTTGAAACTTCGCATAATAAGATCTTGTAAGTTAATTGGTACATTTTGTCAGAAAATTAAAAGTTTTGTAAACATTTTTATGGGTTTATAATGATTTTTATGAGTATGACAAAATGCCCTTGTGGTTTTTAACGCTTTAATTAAGATGATCATGTCGGGGCTCAAACAAAGAAGCAATTTCAGAATCATCACAATTTCACTAATGTATTTACACCAGTAACGAAAAAATCTTGCGTTCTGGTGGCGATGAAGTTTCTAACGGCGTTTTTTATATTTTTGCATAAGTTTTTGCAACATTTCTCACGCAAAAAGTTGTCGATATTCTTGAAAAAAATGTAGGCGGTGAGAAGTCTGGAGAGTATAGCGGATGAGGCAGAGTTTCGTTGCCCAATTTGTTCAACATATGTACGGTCGGCTTTGCAACGTGCGGTCCGGCATTGCCGTTGAGGAGAATTGAGCCTTTTCTTTTGTCTAATGCTGGGTGTTGCTGTCGAAGTTTCTGATTCATTTCATTCTTCTGTTAACAGTACCTCGTTTTTTTAATTGTTTATCCTATATTAAAAAAAAAACTACAATGGATGTGACCGGTCGCAGACTACTAAACAGTCAGCATGACCTTCTTTTGGTGGACCTCTGGCTTCCTAAAGCATCGTGGACCTTCGTCAACGTCTTAACATTGAGCTGAGCGTTTCCATTTGTCGAAAAGAACACACTTTTCATTGCAAGTCACACTCGAGAAACTGATCTTTCTTTTTGAGTAATAAAAGAAAAGGTAACGCTTTATAACGGCGTACTTTTGGCTGTCATTCAATTCGTAAGTCATGCATTTATATGATATATAAAGTAAAATACGTATAACCAAAACTTATTCGAAAATACATAATTTGAAATCAAAATTCAAAATTCCACAACAACTTTCATCTCAACTTTATATATATATATATATATTTATATATATATATATATATATATATATATATATTTGTGTGTGTGTGTGTGTGTTTGTGTGCATCTGGCCTTGACATGGGGGAGACAAAAACTTGCTGCCATGCCTTCAAATGGTCTGAAATAAGAGCAAGGGAAAACTTTATTCCAAATATTTATCATATGTTATATCTCCCCACCTTTTTTGGAAGTCGGGTACGATTATGAATGGCTCCAGTATAAAATAATCCTTGTACAATTTAAAATTTATTTTATGTATGAAAACCAAAGAGGGGAGAGCCCTAATATATGAAAAATATTTGGAATCAAGTATTCTCTTGCTGTTATTCAGATCATTTTAAACAATAGCAGAAAGTTTTGATCTCTCTCTTTCTCTTTCTCTCTCTCTCTCTCTCTCTCTCTCTCTCGCTTTCTCTTATTCAAAGCCAAAGGTTTTGGGAAAATATCAGCTATTTTGTACTTTTTATGCAAAAGTAGGGAAACAAATGACTATGTTTACAAGATTTTATGGCTATAAAAATAGCAAAATGGACTCTGAATGATGGATGATCTCCTTAATGTGCGACTTTAAGAGCAAATGTCACATACCCGCTACACTATTCAGATCCTTACATTTCCAACGAGCCTTCATTTATTAACCTCTGATTAATAGTCACTGAGATTTGAAATTTTTAAACATACCAATAAAGTGGTATATCAATCTATCTATCTGTCTATATATTTATTTATCTATCTATCTATCTATCTATATATATATATATATATATATATATATATATATGTACTCGTGGCCACATTGATAACGAAATGCTAGTATCTTTGATGTTTTGGGACAAAACTACATGAAAATTTGCGGTTTTTGGAAGATTATTTTACTATTCGTGGTTAAAATTTTATCACATCTGGTAAAACGAACCTATATTTTAATACCAATAAAATATGCCCAAAGTTGCCTACATTTGTATATATAGCGTCCTTGCAGGTCAGTTTCAGTTTTACTGCCTCGATTGTTTTCTGGTCTTACCAGGCCATATATATATATATATATATATATATATATATATATATATATATATATATATATATTACGACTTTTTAATATTTCCATTTCTTTTTAACATTTATCCTTTTTAATCTAAGAAACAAAAAATATGCAACCGATTAACTGTTTAATGAATTTTAACCATTTAATAAAAGACGGGAATTTATTGCCGTTTACAGTTGAAATGCCGTTTTTTCGCCCAGATTTTTTTCTGGGTCGCTAATTCACGATACACTGAATAGCTTTTGAGAAATTCAATCTTCGAAAGTCAAATTTGTGTTTTCCTCTCAGATTCGATTCTACGGAGAAATTCTCTGTCTCTGCCGGAGTTTAGACAGAACTCTGATGGGACTGCGATATTGACGATGACTCTTTCAGGGAGCCTTGCAAGGAGTGACTGCTACAGAAATTGGCGAGAACCTACTAACTAATTAACTATACCTGATTACGGAACAAGCAGAGCTAAATAACTGCAGAAAAACAGCTCTGCATTGTTATTTATCCTGGGAATGTTGTCTGGAACGGGCACGATACACCCCCCCCTTTAATCGACTAATCAACGTGTGTCACATCATCTCAGACAGTAACAGATTGATCAATCGATTGACCCAACCCGATTCACCCAACCGTTTTCCAAGCCCAAATATGATCTCATAATCGTTGCTCAAATGTTCAACTCTCTTTGAGTTGACATTTTCTTTTCATCATCAACCGAAATTACATTCTGCCTCTGCGCTGAGACAACTCTTTTTTTGCTCAACATACACGTCCAAATACCCGGGCAACGCACGGCTCAAATGCTAGTCTTTAATAAGTTATTAAAAAATATTTATTTCAATCGAAATCTCAAAGCGAACCGTCTTTTCCGTTTTATCGCGGAAGATGTTTAACAACAATTGAAAATAAATATTCAACTAAAAAAAAAAAATAAATAAAATAAACGATTACTAAAGCCACGCTCACCCCGGTCGATGTGTTCAATTTTATTATTCTGCACATCACAATCATAAAACGAACTGGCTATTATCTTTTTTTTTTCGCACAGAAATAAATCTTTAATAAAACAATTCTGATTAGTATTTCTTATTCGATTGCTACGTTTAATTCTATTACGTAATTCTCTGAACACACATTAATCGAAATTCCCAAACGAATCAACACCTCTCCTCCTGCTTGGCAATATCTTTAACAAAACAACTATTATTATTTTTCATGGTTATTGCGTCATCTATAATCCAGCTAAACACATACATATACTGATCCTAATAGTTACTAGGTGACATATTGCTAATTGGATCAGGGTCCGTAATGTTGTGGCAATTATCTTGGCCTGTGGACTTAATCTCTGAGGGCCAACTGCACAGTGGTTCAACTTAAGCGACAACATTACAAATATGGTATATATATATATATATATATATATATATATATATATATATATATATATATATATATATATTTCTACATGGCGTAATGTAAACATATTATAAGGTATTTACAGCTTCTCTTCCAGTTTTTCGATTTTAATTATATCAAAACGCACATTTTATCCTTTTGATAAATTGATTGTTGCTATTTCTTCTGATGAGTTAAGGACAGAATAGATTCACTGATTGATATAATAATTTAGTGATTAATTCTGTGCAACGAAATAGATACTGTCAAGAATTTTAAACGTCAACTCAATTAAATGAATACATTGTAAGATGGTCAACATCATGAACTTTGGAATATAGACTTGTTTCATTCGTTCATTATATTGCTCTGTAATTACATTGAGCTTTTTAATTAAGGATTGATATATATATTAGAGACGTTGCGAGACTATCCTTGTTTTATCGTTATTTCCATGGCAGGTGCTCGTCTGAACTCCAATCTCTGGTTACCCCCTCGCCAATCTTTCACGAAAAACACCCGTCTAGCTGAATCCACTGTGAAAAATTTCCCCCACACTTTATCTGTGCCTAAATCAAAACGTGGATTCCATGAACAAAGCTTCTTTCTTAGAACTGCACGCCTGTGTAACTCTGTTCCGTCTGCCTGCTTCCTACCGGACTACAACTTGGATGTGTTCAAGTCCAACGTAAACAAATTCCTAATGAACCGCCCCCTTAAGTAAACACTTCATCAAATCTCCACACTAACGTACTATACTTGCAATAACGCTTATCCCTGAGTGGCTTCCGGGCCTTGATAAGTGGTGACCACCGTGTAAAAAAAATATAAGGAAATAAAGTATATTTCCACAGATATATATATATATATATATATATATATATATATATATATATATATATATGGGGGAGTATGAGTATGTGTGTATATATATTGCATTTAAATGAGTATTCACTTTATTACATTTCTTCAAACTACGAGAAACCTATTAATCTATAAAACGTCTAAATAATATGAATAATATAGTGAATATTCCGCGCTTTTCTTCATCTATGCGTCTCAGAATACCAGTGACATTTGTGTTTCAATCCTCGACAAATAACGTATTTATTGGACACTGGTGTTCTCTGCCACAATCAATGCCAGTTTTTGTAAACATAAATATAAAAAAAAAAGTCTCAATTTTTTTAAAGAAGAAAATACAACTTTCTCATATATATGGGTTGTGGAATGGCAATAACTACCAAAGGATCACGCTAATTTGCATATTCTTTTAAACATTCATTTTAATTAATTCCTTAACAGATTTTTCGGTTTTCCTATGGGATGGTGATCTTTAATTAACTGTTACGTATAATTATATTCTGGCAGATATTCTACATGATTGATACTTGCGTAATATTTGCGTAAAAGGTTTATAGTAAACAGAAAACTATTTCCATATATATATTGATGTATGCATATATATTTTTGTTTAAAAAATTTGTCTACCTAATTTCTTCGTCAATTTTTGGTGTACAGTCATGAAACTTCATATATAAGGTATTTGAACAAATGTGGAACTTTATATTTGGATTTTAGCCCGGGAAAATCGGCAAAAAAGTTTGAAAATAAAAATAAAATTAATTTGCCAGGTGATGATTGATAACGGAATTACGAATATGTATGCATATCGTAGTAGCTATTGGTTCATGTTTTAAATTTTAGTTTTGCAACGAATATAGCTTCATAGCTCAGTCATTAACGGCAGAGGACAAAATAAATCATAAACTAAGCGGTCTGGTTTTGATTCTCGATTATGGCGCACGAGTCAATTTTTGTTAACTTTTTAAATTAAAACTATATATTGGGTCCAATATCATCTATAATATAAATCTCACCGATCTGTTTAAATGTATGTATGTATGTTTGTATATCTGCCTAACTTTCGACAGAGGCGACAGATTTTCATTTCAAGATTGAAATCGTTTGAAGCTCGACCCTTCGGACGATAAATATCGAAAGATTCTCTAAAAACAATTATTCTATCACTCGAAACCGGGCAGTGTTCTACATTGAGGGATCGCTTTTTGCGCCGATATTTTCGAAAATCATTCCCTCTTTTTGATTGGTTGCCTTCGTCACTTCCGGTTTGGCAACATATGCAATGGTACGGGTTCGAGCCTGTTTGACTTCTACCACTATTTTTTCTCAACACACACCGCCAAACAACCGGGCAACCCCGGGCACCCAGGCTAGCATAATAATAAAAAGGACATCTGCATTAATCAAAATATCATATTTAAGGGTACTTTACTAGCGGGGCATAACGAGCGCCCTCGTAGTACTTAATAAAAAAAATTATATTTGTATATCAATTCTAATAATATATTAAATGTTTACTTACAGAAATTACAGAATACTATTATTTCATTTTTTTAAGCTTGAAGTCTTCAAAATAACACTAGCACCGACATGTCCGATTCTTAATTCTCTTACAAAAAGCGTTATAAAAAAAACTCAAGGTCAAGCAAGAAGAATACACAGAAGCCTTCATTAAACAAGGTCAATTTAGATTTCGTTTCTGACATTGAATAATTCCTTTTGAGGTTTAAAATTGGTGTTAAATAGAATCCTGAAAAGGTATTCAAAAAATGTTTATTTATTTCAAGGTTTAGTAGTGAAATTATTTTGGTTAATTTTCTTTTCATCAAAAACGTCAGGCCACGTGCAGGCTAGTATGCTGAAAGAGCTGTTTGGCAAGAAAAATAATAACTTGTATCTTAATATATTGATATAATGTTATTCTCTTATACATACTCTGTTCTTATCATTAACAAACATTGAGCTTTTTAAGGAAAAAAGTACTGGTATATACAAAGAGTGAAATATAATTGAAAAAAAACATATTTTATCAAAAAGCGAATACATATAATATTTCCATTTTTCTTCTTCGTTGCATAAACAGATTAAATATATATATATATATATATATATATATATATATATATATATACATATATATATATATATATATATATATATATTTAATCTGTTTCTGCAACGAGGTAGAAAAATTGAAATATTTCAATTACTTACGCCATTCAGTGAAGATTTGGCGAATACTCGAAATAGAATTAGCTTGCCTCGTTCTTTTACATTTTTTTTTATTTTCCTAGGATATATAATGCTACTCTTATATTTCTGTTTGCCTAGCTAACAAAAAAAGTTTGCTTTTTCGTTTATCCAATTTGGGTCTTGGAGTTGTTGTTGTTTTTTTTCCTTTCTTTGGGCTAATTTTAATATATTTTTTTTTTTTGCTCTCTCTTAAGTTTGAGCTCACCTGGCACGGTTTCAGCTATGCGTTCCTTCAGGAATTACAACTGAAAGGATGAACGGCAGGTTTGTCTAATATTGCCTGAGGTTTCGCCGTCGGGGAATAATGTCAAAGGTGATTTCAAAACGAGTTTGTAAACTCGTCTGCACTCCCTTTTTTTCAGGCGTTCAATAACCACTTTCTCCTCGCATATTTATCGCCAATAAATGTCGTTTCCAATAAACAGATAAACAAACAGAAACTGCCTACTTCTATGGAATTAGTAATAAACAACATGGTTAGAAGCATTAAGCGAGTCTCTACCTTACCAGAATTCAAACCAATTGAAAACAATCTAAAATTTGTATAACATCATTTTGAATTAATTAAAAAAATAAATATAAACCGAAATTTTTAAAAACAATATATTTTGCTTTCAGTATAGGCTCAAATTTTTGTACAAAATTCATGGTGAAGATGATTCATTGTGTGCTCACTTTGATATTAGATACTAATATTTATTAATATGATGTGGACGAATACCATATTACTTAGTTCGCTGCACCATTTCATAACAAAGATCCATGTAAAATTTCAGTCAGATCAGTTCAGTAGTTTCTGAGAAAAAAGTGAGAAAAAACGTGACACTGTGGTGACTTATCCCTATTAATCCCTATTAATCCTTATTAATCCTTATTAATATTTATTAATCTATATTTGTGCGTAGACGAAATATCGTATCATATCAAAGGCCCATAAAAAATTCCAGCTTAATCGGCCCAGTGGTTATCGAGAAAAATAGATCTGATAGAGAGACATATTGATACGTCGACAAAATAAACGGAAAGCGAGACGCGACTTGGAAGAGGAAAAAACTTTGAAATTTACCAAGAAATTATTCAAGGAGGAAAAAAGCAGAGTCCTTAATATTCTGAAAGAGAAACTAGTATCACACCTTTGGAAAAGATATACCGACTAATTAACCGACAATCCTCTGAGTTCTTTTAATGAAAACTGTCCACAGTCCTCGAGAGTAAAGTTCGAAAATTTCCAAGGTCATCACTTATTGAGGAATATAATTTGAGTAAAGCGCGACTTTTCAAGATGCTGCGTGACTCTCACGACCAAGCAGTGAAAAATGGCCAACCAGCAGTAATATCTGGTCGAAAATGAAAAGCAAGACAAACTGTAGAAGATACAGAATCGGCCCTTAAGTTGCAAGAAATAGCCTGTATTGTAGCATGCGGGAAAGCAGGTCTAGGGTTATACCCAAAACAATGGTGGTCCAAAGAACTCTCTGTAAAGCAGAAGAATTGCTTTCGGAAGAAATCCATAATCTTGAAGAAGCTAAGCGCATTGCTATAGCTGTAGATCAAAGTAAACAAAGCGCTTGGACTAAGTTGGAGAATTTAATAACAGGGAAATTATATGAAGCTACTTCAAATACATGGACCCTAAAAAAAAAAGCTTTCTTATAAAAGCGGCCTATGATAACTTACCAACGTCAGTTTACCCTCATGCTTTGGGGTTAACTACTATATGGAAAACTGACAATCTCAAATATATTCTCACCGGATGCGAACATTCCCTAAGAAGCTATACCTAGAGACACAATGAAGTATTGGAGATTGTTACCGAAGCTGCTGAAGTTGTGTGAATGCCAATAAAGCTCAACATATTACCAGTAGAGCAATTCATTTCGTTAAAGAAGGAAATAATTCCAAATCTTTATGTAAAATAGGCAGAGATCGTTATTGTTTGAAGCACAGACTGGCGCGTTCAGTTCCGCCTAGAACGCCGACTGGTATTTCTAACTTAAATAACGTTAACAGACCAGCGTCCGGATATGGTCATTTGGTCCGTTAATTTGAAAAATGTTTCCCTTGTTGAATTAACGGTTCCATTTGAGGAATATTCTGACTGTGCACATCAGAGTAAGTTTGAAAGATATGAAGATCTACGAGAAAAATGCATCAGAAATTGCTGAAAAACCATTGTATTTCCTATATAAGTCGGATGCTGAACTTTTAATGCGAACACAACCTCCGCATTCTT
Source organism: Euprymna scolopes (assembly GCF_053919585.1). Lineage (NCBI taxonomy): Eukaryota > Metazoa > Mollusca > Cephalopoda > Sepiida > Sepiolidae > Euprymna > Euprymna scolopes. Next base: position 41,571,490 of record NC_136505.1, on the reverse strand, counting down.
TAATAATCTTGGGGGTTTTTTTCCGTCAGACAAGACAAAATACACAAAGAAAATACAAAAGAAGACTCTATCTGCATCATCGTTCATATGGCAGTCCTACAGATTGACAACACTCCAACGAAGTCCGGTAGTGTCGTGAAATACGGCTGTGGCGCTCTGCGCTAGTGGTAATGATGATTCGGCCTTGAAACCATGCCTGAACTCAGAACCATCATCTGATGTAAACTTTGTTGGAAGCAATGTTGTTGTAAAAGCAACAGTTATTGCATACACATTTTTTGATTTTTATATATACATGTGTGTCTGTGAATGTGTGTGTGTGCGTGTGTATGTGTGTGTGTGTGTGTGTGTGCATTTTGTGAGGGTGACACGATGAGACGCACAAATGGAGACAAACAAGCCAGACCATATATCTTTTATATTTAAATTATTGTAGATGCGAAATACAGAAAGGCCAATTCGAAAGTAAAAAATATATTTTGCTAAAAACAAAAAAAAGTGAAAGAATAGGAGAGGTGTACATATGATAAAAAGCATCTTTTTAATGAAAGGCTTTTTTTTACCTTCGTCGATCGACGTTTTTACGTTTTCACCGACTTGATTTGTCTTCAATGTATGCACGTCACGCATATGAAACAGTCGAGACAACTCAAAGCACCAACGAGATCGATCCTTTAATCTGTATTTCATGCTTTCCTGTACATATTTCTCTCTCTCTCTCTCTCTCTCTCTCTTTCTCTCTCTCTCTCTTTCCCTCTCTCTTCACCTCTATCTCTTAAACGTTTTGGTCAACTGGAAAACATGACTAATAATACAAGATGAGTTCCGTTGGTGTGAAAATGATTGCATATCCTTATAAAAGGGTCTCATCAAAAATAATCTAAAACTCTTCAATTTAACGCTGCTTATTAAAAAAAATAATCGAAATGGCCGCAACTTTTCTCTATTTCTTTTAAAGTAACCTCCTGATGAGGATACCTCTCTTTTCCTCTGTATTCCCCTCTCTCTCTCTCTCTCTCTCTCTCTCTCTCTCTCTCTCTCTCTCTCTCCGTAAAAGCACGTACATTTACATATATATTTAATTGTATCTATACTAGCAGGGAGAGGCTCCCGGCTTTGCCCGAGCATAAAATACACTTAAATATGCTATTTTAATTTGGTAAGATTTCATATATATTATTATAGAGTCGCAATTTCAAAAATAAAAAAGTACGTAAGGTGCCATCAGCTAGAACCGAAACTGGAGCAATCAATACTGGTGACGTAACCGCTGTACCAACGTGACACGCATATAAACCGATTAAAAAATAAAAATTAAAAACTACGATGAATGTAGAAAATGTTTAATTATTCCAATTTTTACCCCTTTTTGACCCTTTAAAAACAATTTTAACCGGCTAAAGACCCATAAAAGAACGGCCCGTAACAAAGAAAATCCAATCATTTTGCACCCTAGAGCCGCTCTTCGACTTTTAGTTTCGGGGGAGACAGAGTTTGAAAATATGGAGACAGGCAGACAGGTGAACAGACATATAGCCGTTTTTATATTAGATCTCTACAATTATATAAATGCAACTTTGCCTACGGCGTGTGTGTGAGTTCGTTCTTTACAGACTTCGAAACGGCTGAACAGATTTTCTAAAAATTTGCAGAACTTTAGTGTATAAGTCTGGGAATGATCTTAGTTAAGTTTTGCCTCAGAATATCACCGATAATTAACGATGATCGATAATCGAAACGGTTATTTTAATTTATCTATCATCGATAAAGCCATTTTTCCATGTTGTCGCTTAGAGACAATGATAGAACAACGAGCCGTGAAAATTCTACTGTGGATAAGTTGATAGCGTTTTTTTTTGTTTTTGTTTTTTTTTTTTTTTTTGCATGACGTGGTCTGTAGGTTAAAACTCTGCAAGTAAATTTTTTAATGCTTGTTTTCGTTAAGTGGAAAGAAATTTATATAAAATAATTTTAGAAAATAAGAAATAGGTTCTCTACAGTGCACTGTAGAACAACATATATTTCGGACTAAGTTACTGCATGGAGGCATGTAAAGCTTCCTCCCGGGGGGTTTCATCGATTTCGATGACAATAAAAATAAAGGTTTGTGAAATATTCGTTGATTATAAATAAATCCCGGGCAATGTCGAGTCTCCGTGATAGTAGAAAATTTCAATGTATACGAATAGGCTCCCATATGGTTTACTAGTTTACTAAACTGACCACATACAATGATAGAAGATGTACCAAGAAGTCAAAATGGGTATGTTGCATTTTGAACAGGGTGGTTTATTAAAATTGTGGGGTATTCCTATCTGCCCGGTTCCCAATGAATGGAAATTTAAAAAAAAACTAAAAAAATTACAAAAGTTTTTGATATAGATGCGCATAAGAATACTTTGATAAATATGTTTCAGTTTGAACAGTGATGGTCTGATAAAATTTTGACATCTTCCTAGCCTCAAAAGGGTTAAAATATACCTCAAACTTTAACAAAAACTTTTGATATCTATCCGCAAATGTATATTTTATAATTATGTTTATGTTAAAAAGGAATCATAAAATTACGTATTCTGCATTCTCGGCTGACCTCTATAGAATGGAAATATGACACAAAGTTTAACAAAGTGGTTTAATATAGATACACACAAGATTATTTGATAATCGTGTTTCAGTTTGGACAGGTGCGATGTAATGAATTTATGAGGTCTATCTGGCATTTATAGAATGGGGTTTTAAAAAATATTTATTACTAAAATATAGTTTAAGAGAAATAAGTGGTGTCTGAGTAATGTCGAAACCAATTTAGCTGATCGAAATATGGTCTGAACAACATTTAAACAATTCATGATAAAATGATAAGGTTAAACTACTTGATATTATTTTCTGTCTGTGAGTTCTTGTCCCCTTGAAGTAAGTGATTTATATATATATATATATATATATATATATATATATATATATATATATATATATATATAATAAATTTAGTATGCAAAATCCGATCCCGCATTTTACTAATTCCTACACTCTGATGAGGAGAATATTTCTTTGAAACCCCGCGGGTTAATGAATATACACTTATTAAGTATTTCCCTTTAAGATTAAATATGTTTTTAACTCTTTCAAAGTGTTTATTAATATGTTTTATTAACTATTTGCTCTTATATATATATATATATATATATATATATATATATATATATCTTATATATATATACTAGCATTTCAGCCCGATATCTGTATGTGTATTTTGAGAAAAAAAAAGTGGTAGTAGGAAGGCAGGCTCGAACCCGTACTGCAAAGGAAGAAAAAAACTGGGAAAAAACGCCGATGCCTATGCTGTTACGACCACCGCAAACCGGAAATGACGTACGTTTAAATTAAGATTAGACAATCGAAAGAAGAGGATGACAAAAAATATATCGGCGAAAAAAGTACCTCCCCCCTGTAGAAAATTGTCCAGTTTAATGTGAAGATATTAATGTTTTAGCCAATTTTTCGATATGTGTCGTCTGAAAGGTCGAACTTCAAAACAACACTGATCTTGAGAAAATCCGTTGTTTCTGTCGGGCAGATATGCAAACATACATACATACATTTATATAGATATTGGTAACTAAAAATTTTCGACCCAAACCGATGAAAAGACTAGCCCTATGTCTGAATTTTCTTTATGCAAAATTTTAAATGTTTAGACCAGAATTTGTCGGAGTAATTCGGTACAGACCGCAGAGGTCAAATTTTTGTTTTAACTTTGACCCCTATTATGACCCCTTTATATTTATTGTTTTGGGCTCAAATCATATTATGTAGTTAGATCCATGTCCAAGGAACCTATATATTAAATCTCAAGTGTTTAGACCCAACATTTTCGAAGGAGTTTGGTAGAGTTCTCAAAGATCAAATCGTTGAACTTTGACCCCTTAACAGTCAAATTTCCGTCTGAAAACCGATCACATAGATTTCCCAAATCTCAGTACCATATATATCAAATTTTGAGTTAGTAGGCTAAAAATTGACAGAGTTATTGCGTAGAGAAATGTACACAGACACACAGTCGCACAGACACTTTAACTTTTATAGATATATAGATAGATAGACTAATAGATTAAACAAAAATATATACGTATGCATAAATATATATGGAAACCATTTTTTGTTGACTGTAAATATTTTACGCAAATATTATGCAAGTATAAATCATGTAGAATATCTGCATGAATATAATTATACCTAATAGTAAATTCTAGATGACCATCTCATAAGAACACCGTAAAAAATAATAGGGAATTAATTAAAATGAATGTTTAAAAGAATATGCAAATTAGCTAGATCTTTAGCAAGTGAATGCATTTTCACACCCCATATATAAGAAAATTTTATTTTATTTTTAAATAAATAGAAAGGAGGGTTTTTAATACGAATATCAATACACACTAAAAAAGAACGAGTTTATAGGAGTATAGATAGATAGATAGATAGATATATTTCCTCATCAGTCATAGCAGAACAAACTCTTTTCGACTGGGGTAATTCCTACCTTAACAATCTTCATTTATACTTCATAAAATTGACTCTGTGCATTATTTAATTCTTTCATTTATTAAATAATAATAATAAAGTAACCGCCATCTAAAATATTTTTTCCTTAAATATCGAAAAATAATTTTAGGAAAAAAAACATTTAGATGGTGATTACTTTATTATCTATATATATATAATTGAAAACGTGTGTATGTATGTTAGCTTTTTGTGTATGCCTGAGGAAGCCTTTTTTCCGAGAAGCGATCGGTCAGCTCACTCCTTAAAATTTTTATATCACATGTAAATCGTAATATCATCGAGTAAACAACGGGGGTCACCTGTCTATTTAATTTACCTGACTTTGAACAGCTAAATATTCCACAATTTTGGATCGCTGCGTGTTGATTCGGCTTTTTCGTATAAAAGCGAAACTAAGCTTAACACATGGTACCCGGCGCGATCGCCGGGAACCTCCAAAAACAAAATATCAGACAATGGCTATTCAATTTGGAAAATCCCCTTTAAACCGGGAACTGCCCCCCCATCATCTTCATCATCATCACAGTAAATAAAACCCAGAAGACTGCTCCGCAGTAAATATACAACTGCTACGCCATCGTAACACTCCCTCAATGACCTCATTAAGCGGCCACCTTTCAATCAAGCCTCTTTGACTTTTTAACTCTTAACTTAACACGTTTATCCATTCCTCTACCCCTGTGGCCGATATGGTTAGGTGGCTGGCTTTTTTCCCCTTTCGTTTCCACCTTAGCGTCAAGGCTTCGGTGTTCAACCCTACCTTCCTACTAAAACATTTTTTCTTTTAAAACGTCTTTTTAACACACACACACCTCCAAACACCCGGGCAACGCCGGGTACCCGCCGCTAGTTCTTACATAAATGAAAGCATTAAATAATGAGATAGAAGAGCATACCAATAGTAAAACAGAGAGTCGATTTTATGTAGTATAAAGGAAAATTGTGGAAGGCAAGAATTACCGCGATCGAAAATTATTTGTTCTGTGACTGACGAGGAAAGAGAAGATACTGAGCTTTTTTTTTTATAATTCATTCAAAAATCAAATTAAAATTCTTTTTTCCATGATAGATATTATACTTGGAATTATTTATCGAAAAATAAAACATTTAATTTACAAATACTTTTTAATGATTTCTTAAAAAATTAAAACGTAAGGAAATTGAATTTCTTTACTTCTCGCATATATTTTTTTAATAGTTTTATTGATCGAATTAGAATTTATATTTTGACTTAAATGATTTAAAAATAGAGACAAAAATGATTATACTCCGATCATCACACCACACTTGACCCAAAATCAGTTTAGAAATACCACAAAACATTTCATGTGTGGATTTATATGAGTACCATTTTATGATCAGAGATAATTCCTTTAATCCTATTCGCAGGAGTTAAAATGTCTTCCTCCAGTTTGCATTTGATAGGGTTACCAAAGTTTAAGCAGAAGGAGTTTTATGTGTATCAGAACTCATTAAAACAAGCTAAGTGTTGATTGCTACATACATCTTAAAGATCATATACATAACTATATAGGCCAGATATGCATATTACCTTCTAGCTTCGCAAGTGATTTACGATATATGCATGTAAAGGGCCAAGATGCAATGATTTATGTAAGAAATTATGTAAAACCAGCCCTGTTTATTACATTCACTTTAAATCCAAAGTGGAAGGAAATTCCAGATGAACTTCTCCCTAGACAAACATACATCAATCGACCAGATCTATTGGCCAGGGTGTTTCGCCTGAAGATAATCAAAGTGATAAATCTGATAAACAAATCAGGATCTTTGCCCTACTATGATGCTATATGTACACAATTGAGTGGCAAAAAGAGTCTTGTTTCATGCGCACACATTATTGTGGCTTTCCATAAAAAATCAACTCGAATCAATATGATTGCATTATATCAGCTGAGTTAATTGATGTACAAACTGATTCAACCTTATTTGAAATACGAAAGAGTCACTTGCGGAAGTATCCCTAGGAATTCACCTTGAATGGTTGTTAGTCAATGTACAAATATATCCTAAAATCTATCGACTTGAAACTCAATTTAATGGGGATGGTTATCTGTCTTATACAATATCGCCTGAAGATGGTGTCTTTAAAACTATGGTTTGTAGGAATGAAGCTAACAATAGGTGGATTTTACCTTATTCTAACTTACTTCTAAAGACATGCAATGTTCACATAAATGTTACAATTTTGCAATTATGTGAAATCTATCAAATATGTGAAATCTATCAAATATGTTTGCAAATACATAGAGAAAGGATCTGATGCAGCCATATTTTCTTTACAAAAACTGTTAGTTATGAAGTTACTCGATATGAACTTGGTAGATATATCGGCACTAATGAGTTATTTTGGCATATTTTGCGGTTTCCTATGCATGAAAGGCATTCTCTAATACAACAGCTTACAGTTCATCTTGAAAAAAAGCCAGAGGATTTATTTCATAAACTAAAATGCTGCCCAAGTTGCCCTAAACGCAAATGATGCAACTCTAACTGCATCTTTTAAATGTTTGTGAACAAGATTATGTTGCAAAAACTCTCAATTATAATTAGGTTCAATATTATTACACATGCAGTAACAACACATGGAGAGCAGAAAACGAGAAGTTGAGTCATTCAGCTGTCAAAGTTGACAATATAATTGCACCCACGTCACTTCGGCATGAAATAAGAGAACCGACTTCATTTTTATTTACAAGAAATACTGCTGGACAGACTGTTAGCAAACATTATATATAAATATGTTTTACATGGTTTTACATTATATTAGCGATTGAAAACTTGAGAATAGGTAAAAGGGTGCGGATAATAGAATCTGCGTTTGTTTTTGCTTTTATAAAAACATGTATTTTGCTGGTCATTCTTAGCTTTGAAGGACAACAAAGTTGATATAAAAAAAAATTTATATCAGCAAAATGTTATTTTTCTTTTCATAACAGTTTGCTTCGGTTTCGATACCTCAAAATCTGAAGTAAATACTTTGCAAGCTCGCCCCCTCTTTATAATTTCTTTCTGTTTACATCAGGTCCACTTTTTAAGGACTCATTTTTGAGCGTAGTCCACGATGAGTACTTCTGCTTTTATATATATATATATATATATATATATATATATATATATATATATATATATATATATATATATACAGGGTAACCAAAAAACAAAAACAAAAGCTAAATGGAGGCCATCTAGGACATATGCTGTAGAACAGATAAAAATGGCCAATGTCTCTAGTGTTTTGATGTGATGTTTTGAATATAATAAACTAGTTATGACCAAAGGTTCATTTCATTCGGACAAAACACTAAGAAACGGGGCATATTTAGTGTTAGGGCCCGTTTTTGGGGGGTCATCCTGTATATATATATATATATATATATATATATATATATATATATATATATATATATATGTGTGTGTGTGTGTGTGTGTGTGTGTGTGTGTGTCCAAAAATTTACTGAGGGCTTTTAAACTTTAATAGATTCTTTATTTTTTAGGATATCTTTTTTTTTTCACACAATCTGACTAAGACATTGGGAAATGAAGAAAAATGTAAAGTTTAAATTATCTTTATTTATGAAAAATAATGTCTCTTTAATGTTGCCGATTTTCTGCTCTTTCCATAACATAATTCATGACAGATTCCAGAATCTATGAATTTCTATTAAAATCCCTTATTTCGCACTCTTTCCCTATTTTCATTTGTGACGTTTCGATGTCTGCCAGTGCACGGAAGATCAAGTAGAGCTCTTTAAATCGGCACACTTGGTCTTCAAATCTGCGCACAATGTTTCGAATTGTGTTGTGATTTGGGCTCTCTCTTACATGTAAAATGCCGTCGATAATGTATCTGAGTCCAAACAATTGCCCCCTTATTTTGGTAAAAAAGGTTCACAACTTGCATGCGGCGTTCAATGCTATACTTATCCATAATTAATTTCCAAAATATTATCTGTAAAATATTTGTAATAGAGAAAAGGAAATCATTCATGGTAACACAACAAAGATTTTTAACCCATACGTTACTTTTTGACCACCCTCTATATATACATGCATATATATATATATATATATATATATATATATATATATATATATATATAAAGCTGAGCGTCTATGTGTGTGTCTGGTCACGAATAGGCTCCTCTATGGTTGAATATTATAGCAAACTGAGTTCATATAATGATAGAAGATGTATCGAGACACAGAAATGGGTATGTGTGATCTGGCATAATGATGATTCATTAAAATTGTGGGGTCTGCATACGCGCCTGGTCCACAAAGTGTGGTTGGTTAGTTGGTTGTTTTTGTTTTACGGCATATCAACCCTTTTCAGGTTATTTAATGCAGAATCCGGTGATTTTGAAGAAACATTTTTTTAATAGAATATATTTGTTTTTTGCAAGTCAGTTTCTATTTAACCCATAGTTGGGACCCTAATAGGTACTACCACTCCGGGTCAGAGTGGACATGGGAGCAATGACAATTAAAAGGCGGCTTCACACTCCGCAAAGCCCGCAACCTGGGGCCTCACCATCGGATATAGTTTAAGGTCATATCCAGGACCTCCATTGAGGGACTTTTACCCTCTGCAGGGGGGCAGTCGGCGTATTCTAATGCCCCACCGACAGGGTCACAAAGTATTTAAATAAAAAATTTAAAAAAAGCGTTTATAAGTATTTTTTTATATAGATGTACATAAGAATAATTTGATAAGTATGTTTTAACTTAAGTAGGGATGGTATAATAAAATTGTAGGGTCTGCGTACGCGCCTGGCCTCCATAGAATGGAAACGAAAAATAGCTGTATGCATCAAAATTGTTATAGAGTTTCTTCTTCTTAAATAAAGATATGACATTATTATGTCGCGTGAAAACATTTTCGTTCTATTTTGGAACAAATATAATTGTCGTAACTCCAAAAGTTAGATGTGTATATGAAGTTAAATGCTCAGAGGTTGTACATATAGATTGCAGAAAAAAAAGTATAATTAAACACAATATATTTTTAAAAGAGTATTTTCTTATTAGTTACTTTTGAATGTTTACGAAGCAGTATCCTTGGAAGATTTATTTTAACTGAAGATAAAGAGTATTAAGAGTACTAAAATAACGTTGCAACATAACTTTCTACGAAAAGTAAAATGAACTTTGTATAATGAAACAGATTCCATCTAGAAAAACAAACCATTTATATTCAAAATTGAAGTATTTTTTGTTCCTTTAAATAGAGTGTAAGAGTGGGTTATTTCCCCCTGAATTTTCTTAGGAAATTGACACTTGATTGGATGTGTCACACCGCGATATTATCACCGTTGCCTCAAAAAGAGATTGTGAGAGTGATTTATGTCCATTTGAAATTTTAGGTAGTCGACATTATCGATTGGACGTCTCACACAGCGCTCTTTATTAACTCATCTTAACTAATAAGTAACTCTATTTCAGCTGTAATAGGATAATACTATTTGTTTTTCTATACTGAAATGTTATATTCATGCATATCGTAATAAACTTCTATTTAAAGTTTAAAACATCCTATTAAAAGTTAAATTAAGAATTTAAATTGACCTGTTCAGAAAATTATGTTAGAACATGTAGCTGATATGGAAAGGATCGAATTAACTGACGATGTAAACGTATTCAGGCCATTCTCATTGCTATCTGCTCACAGTGGGCTAATTTGGGATGTAAAACTTATGTCACTCTATAGAAAGCTGTATAAAATAAAACCATGAAGAAAATCGATATCAGACAGAAAAAAACATGTTGTTGTATTGTTGTTGGAAGCTAGGATTATTGTGCCAAGAAAAAAAAAGAGAAACAATTCAATCACTTACGACAATAAACGAGAAGAAAACTGCTTTTATCAGCACACGGGGAGAAAGAATGAAAAAAAACGATATAACTGCGCAATTGTGAAAGAAGCACAGAGACTGTTAACTGGTTAATCGTGCGCCAAAGATGTTGTTGCCATAAGAAGAACCAATGGTAACACGTCAAAGAATCTAACAGACCGTGTTCATTCTATCGCAAAGAGATTGTGACAACATGTTATATCCTCTTCTAAATCTTAAGCATTCGACATTATTGTAAGCCAATAATAATAATAATAAATAATAAATAATAAATAATAATAATAATAATAATAATAATAATAATAATAATAATAATAATAATAATAATAATAATAATTGTTTAAAGACTACAATATTTTTATATTAACAAAATAATTCGTATTTTTTTGATTCATCGGACTACTGTTCTCATCTTTAGTGTGATTCTCAAAACGTTTCGGTCGATGTAACCTTCGACCTTCTTCATGTATAACTTGTCGAACTCGGGAGTGTTCCTGTCGAACTCGGGAATTTGGACGCAATTTCGAGCGGAACCCTTTAATTACTTGACGGGGTGAGCGTGCTCTTGTTCTGTCAGGCATGACTAGATAGAAATCCTAAGTAATTCGCAATTGTATTTTTCGGTTGACGAAACACACACTTTAAGAGAATATCACTTTTTACAATTAATTTTGTCAAGTACTCTAACCACTGCATCATGGCTCCTTGTGGACAATTCTAGTATGAATTTTAGGAGCCTTAAACCTCTTTTTATTTCTAGTTGTAAATATCACTATTTATTGCTAATTATAACTATGTATTAACATATATCTATCTCTCTCTTTCTCTCTCTCTCTCTATATATATATATATATGTATATATATATATATATATATATTAATGGTTTTCGAATTCAGTACATATTCAATAAATAATATATACAAGTAATAAGTAAAAACGTTAATATATATATGCATACATATATATATATATATATATATATATATATATATATATATATATATATATACAGAGACGAATATTGGCTGAAGAGAGCTCGATAAGGATACCTTAAACGGGCCTTATTATCGGGCTTGAAACCGACGGTACCAATGACCTGTCTCAACTAACAACTTTCTGTACACAAAATATATATATATATACATATATATATATATATATATAGAGAGAGAGAGAGAGAGAGAGAGAGAGAAAGAGAGAGATGAGAAAACAGTAATCTTATGAATCCAAATAATACGAATAACCAATGTTCATCTCAAAAATGCAGAAACATCATGAAAAACTAATGTGAATAAACACATATTAGACCGTCGTCATAAGTCATCCAGTTTATTAATCCAGTTATTATCTTCAATCGTTGCATAATATCATCATTGAATCGATACATGTATTTATTTTCTTTATGAAAATCGCTCGAGACAAAAGATGAAGCTACTTCATGAAAGGAGCTTACAAGAACAAAAGATGATGATCGCAAAAACAGAGCATGCATATTGGCCTTAATCTTAATGAAGAACAGATACTACACTTTTATCTTGGTCCGAATCATTTTTATTAGTTTGGCTTTAAAAGCGACACCAATTTTTTGTTTGGTTTTTGAATATTTATTTGGAATAATATTCCATTTTCCTTTTAAGGGGTGACGAGGTTTATTTGGAATATTCCACTTTCCTTTTTTTTAGGGATACACAGCATAATAACGGCCAAAGCGAATACGGGTATATAGATAATATTATATAGATGCTTAACATATTTATTTTAAAACTTATTCCTTTATCACTCATTTCCTTTATCCTCGAACACATTTGTTTTAAACCCATGTTTGTGGAGGACTTTACGTAAAATAAAATTAATTACAATAGAAAAATGCGACCATTAAAAGTAATATGGTTAAGCTTAACCATGGAAAAAGCTGGAAAAAAAAGGACAAGTTCTAGTAAAAAATGTAATAAATTTACAACTTAAAATATTGCAGCATTGAGAATTGATTATATAAAGTTAAATTGAATTAAAAAAAATTAATGCAGCAATATTTTAAGTTAGAAAGTTATATTTTTTTTTACTATAATAGCTTGTCCATTTCTTTTCCAGTTTTAACAGTTAGTCCTTTACTTTTCCATGATTAAGCTTAACCATATTACTTTTCATGCTCGCATTTTGCTATTGTAATCCATGATTTATTTCAGGCTTTTAATAAATTCACCGGTTATTTGCTTGATTTCAGGGTTTTTTTGCCCCATAAACATAGCATACACATATGTAATAACGATGCACGCCACTCATTTGCTTTCAATAAAATCCCCGAAGCATAGTTACATTGGGTTTACAATCACTCCCTTATCTAACCGTTTCATTGCGTATCTTGCATCCCTTGCTTAAAACTACTCTAACATTTATTATATCACTTACATATTTTTATAGACCAAATAGCGAAATGATTTTTAGATAACGTAACCGTTTATACAGGCTTTCTCAAATTTTCTTGCATTTAGTAATCAGGACTAGAACCATCTATTAGATATTTTTATCCTTTTTATTAATAAATATTTACATTATAATAAGAAAATCGATATCAGATAGGAAATAGCTGTATAGCAAAGAAAAAATCAATCCCACATCTCAACTTTTTTTATGCCTTGGCCGCCCCTCCAATTGGTCTCATATTGGAGCGACATTATATACGCCACCCAAACTCCCAAACCCATTTTTCTTATTTCCCGTCTAGAATTCAGACCCATGTAGAAATCGACGTGCTTGTTTTTGTCCACAATCAAGCCGGAAAACAGTGGGCTGCCTACTATTTAGAAAGGATTGAGATGGCATTTATTTTTTTTTTTTGTTTTTGACTTTTCCCCACGCCCAGCGCTAATGAAATTTTGCCAATAAATAAAACGATTTTAAAAAATTATATATATATATATATATATATATATATATATATATATATATAACTGCTTTATTTAACCACATAAATTAATATACGAAAGTATAGATTTATGCTTATACTTAAAGTATTTACTTCAACAGTGCTCAATACGTTGGTAGAGTTAGGCACTGAGTTATAAAATAAGCCTGATCAATTCTAGCGTGGATGTGTAGCTTAATCGCCATGTATATTTTATAACTTACTATATATATATATATATATATATATATATATATATATATATATACTAGATTGCTTATGACCCGTTGGGTCAGTATATGTTATAGCTGTATACACAATTAATGTATAAAAGTTCCAATGACTATACAGAATTAATGTATACACGCGCAAAGATTATATGCACGAGGACGCGCGAAAATAAACATGGCGACTGGTGAACACAATACGAATACAATGGGTAATAAAGCTCTTCACATCATTTTCCTTAGTTTAAATAAAAGTCTTTTATATAAGAAGAGTGTAATTTGTTGAAACTAATTAAAAAAAACGAAAAGAAAAAAATACAAGGAGAGTATGCATTTTACAGGTCCATCATAGTTTTGTTTGTGTGTGTTAAAAGCCTTAAAAATGTTTAGAAATAATAATGAACTGATGAAGTATTATTATAAGTTAGACCTTTTCAAAGCAAATCTTTAAAAAAAATTGAAACTCCTCTTCACGCTCACACGTTTGAAAGTGTTTATACGTATTTTTATTTTTGAGTTCTCTTCCATTGCAAGAACTTTTACAACAGTCGGCAAGTAGGATTGAGAAGTCAGGGCACCAGAAGAGGCGCACGCTTACTAGCAAAAAATGTCTGGTTAGCCCCGTCGGTATTCTACGACAGGGCGCTTCATGCAATTAGTAACTAGCCCCTTATACAAGAGAGAAGGTAAAGCCTAGAACTGAGGACCTCTTTGAACTGCAGAGAACATAACTCATATGAAAAACCAATCGGGATCGGATTTTTAAAATAATTGTCTAATCTCTGCTGATTTTGGGGTGCCAGGAAAAAAAGCCATAGCCGAATTTCTTCGCATTTAAAACATATTTTGAACTTACGATCCCCCCTCCCTCCATTTCGCGGTTTTTTATTGTAAATTTCGTGTCCACTGATGACTTTACATGAATATATTGCTTAAGACTTTGCTATTCTTTTATCTTATTTATACAACAACACTCTACTCATTTATTGAGTCTTCAAACCCAAAATATTTATACGTAACACATTATTTTACTATATATGTGTGTGTGTGTGTGTGTGTGTGTGTGCGTGTGTGTGTGTGCAGCATATTTCTCTTAAGTATATATACAGGAATAGACTACACGTATATGTGAATTTATTCAGCTTTTGATCCTTCCTGACTTACGAAGAACGTGTCCTCACTTTTGGCAGGAACTGGCTGATGAATTGCTATATTTTTAATATTTAACGTGCATTTCAATTCTCAAAACCTCCGTTCAGTCTCCAAAGACAAAGGATACCCTCTGTAGAGGTATCTGCCCATTTAATTGTGAGGCAAGTGGTGCGCAATCACCAACCACACCTCTCCTAATCGAAACTGTTTAAGTCCGGTGGCAAGGAGAAGTCCAGGACAGCTGGAAACAATACCGAGATTAACAGAAAGCACATACAGTTCCTGGAAGTCGATCGTTTTAAAGTAATTGTCTTATTTTCAGAACGTTGAATACAAGATGGAAAAACGCAGATTCGTACAATTTTACTTATTTCAATTCACGCTAGGCTGAAAAGCTGCTGAAACAGCTCGCGATATCAACAAAGCGTTTAGCCCAGGATCCACTTCTGAACACACAGTATAATGATGGTCTAAGAAATTTTATGGTGGCGACAAGAGTCTTGAAGAATATGAGCGTAGTGGTCGGTCATCGGTTGTTTACAACGATCAGTTTAGAGCCTTAGTCGAAGTCAATCCACACACAACTGTTTGAGAACTTTCTTCTGAATTAGACGTAGCGATTTGTAGCCACTTGAGAAGGATTGGAACGACAAAAAGCATGATAAATGTATGCCTCACGAATTGAAAGATAACCCAAAGAAACGCTGTTATGACGTCTGTTATGACGTGTTACCTTTCCTGCTTTTACGCAACAAGAACGATCCGTTTCTCGACTGGGTTTAAGTTGCAATTAAAAGGGGGTTTTGCGAAAACCGGCGACAACAGGCGACAACCGGCGACGCTTATCTCAGTATTTAGATGCCAAGGAAGTTCCACAATAGTTCCCAACCCCAGAGTTGCAGTAACAGACTGTCATGTTGACTGTTTAGTGGTCTGCAACCGGTCTCATCCATTACAGTTTTTGAATGCAGGAGAAACGATTACGGCGGAGAAGTATTTTCAACAAATGGGTGAAATGCATCAGAAATTTCGACACTGACACCCAGCATTAATAAACAGAAAATGCCCACTTCTGCTTCACATCAATGCCCGACCGCACATTACCAAACTGACCCGGCAGAAGTTGAGCAAATTGGGCTACGAAACTCTGCCTCATCTGCAATACTCTTCAGATATCTCCCCTACCTCCTACTACTTTTTAAAACACCTCGACAATTTTCTGCGTGAGAAATGCTTAAAAACCCTAAAAAAAAAAAAAATCAAAAACGCGTTCAGCGACTTTATCGTAACCAGAATGCAAGAATTTTACGTTATTGGCGTAAATATGTGCGTTTTGCGTTGGCAAAGGTGTATTGACTCTTATGATGCTTATTTTGAGCAATAATTTGCTTTCGTTTTAGCCGAGATATACTTTCAGGTTTTAATAGAATCGGTATTGGAAATTGGTAATCGTATCAGAATTGTAAATATATTATAATTGTCCTATTACGATTAATAATACCAGAAATCAACTAATTATTCGATCACTAGTACTTACACACGGACAATTCTTCTAAATAAGTCACCATTGCTTTCTCTCATAAACGTATAATTTGCTTTATCAATTTATCCACAAACATGAATTTATAATACCATTTTTTATTTCAGACAAATGCGTATCTGGATAATGTTTATAAAAAGAACTCAAGCGCATAAAGTATAGCCTAAAATTAATATGATTACATAAGTAAAATATTTATTTTAAGCAAAAACAGACGTTGTTTTATAATAAAAGACCATTTATATTTTTATGAATTAAAATAACCTACATTTTTCATAGTCATAACACCTTCTTGTACATTTATAATGAGATTCAAACAGAGGTATTTCATTACCTGTAAAATCAAACGAACTGAAGTATTTGATCATGTAAGTTCATGAAGTCCCAGTAGAACATAATTGTTTACTAGTAACTTGAAACCTTGTGTAATGACTAGGGCTGTAAAAACAGAATATCCTTTTCATTGTTTTGACTCTTGAGTATATAACTGTTAATATATGCTATGTTTTTATATAGAAGGGTGTGATTCTAGGTTGATTAATTGAGTTTGTGTCCGACATATACACGAGAGTCAAAACAAAGAAAAGAATATGCTGTTGTCACCACCCTAGTAATGACTACTAATGGGCTAGAATAGACAGGCCGAAACGAAAATGGTATATATATATATATATATATATATATATATATATATATATATATATATATATATATATATATATATACCTCTATTATTATATAACAAGGACTCTATTTGTGTGCCTGTGTGAGAGGCTTTAATCCTTATTGACTCCCAAACGGCTGAGCTGGTTCTTTTGAAAATTTATACAAATGTTCTCTATATACCTGGTAGTGGTTTTAGGTAGGTTTTGTATCGGTACAAATTCGATAAGTATCGATAATTGACGATCGAAAAATTAAATCAAAGAAGGAATAATCGATTTGGACAAAAGTTAGCACCTTATACAACCTAACAGCGCAAGCGCGTTTTAGACGTTTTATCACCGGCCAATCAGAAAAGGGCCAGAGTATAAAATTAGCAGAGATGAAAAGGGTCTGTTCAAAAGGATATACATTTTAAGGCTCCTTGCAATATCTCATCATCTGTTTTCCTGATAATGATTCCATAATTGTAAAGATAATTGATTTATAAACAGAGGCGGAAAAAAACTCCGATAGAGGCGACGCGATATCGGTTTCTTTAACTGAGGATTAATAAAGAGATAGAGAGAAAAGAAGAGAAAGAAAAAGAAAAAGAAATAGAGAGAATATGACAAAAACAGAAGAAACATGTGTTTATGCATATGCACTGTGCATACAAGCAACACGAAAGCAATGCCTTATGCGGTAACTCATTTCAGTATGATAATTTTAGTGCATTTACGTACCTTTCTATGAAGGCAAGATGTGTGATAGAGGAAAACAGAGGTCAGTTGTACCAATGTAAGCAGCCATTTTGGAACAATCTTTTTTTTTTTACACAGTGATCACCACTTATCAAGGCCCGGAAGCCACTCAGGGATAAGGGTTATTGCAAGTACATTACGTTAGTGTGGAGATTTGATGAAGTGTTTACTTAAGGGGGCGGTTCATTAGGAATTTGTTAACATTGGACTTTAAGACATCCAAGTTGTAGTCCAGTGGGAAGCAGGCAGACGGAACAGAGTTCCAGAGGCGTGCAGTTATAAGAAAGAAGCTTTGTTCATGGAATCCGCGTTTTGATTTAGGCACAGATATAGAGTGGGGGAAATTTTTCACAGTGGATTCAGCTAGACGGGTATTTTTCGTGAAAGATTGGCGATTCTTCGAGATATGACAACGAAAATATTTTTCATGACACCGCCATAGAAAAAAATTAAAAGAATTTTATCGATTAAAGACCGTATCCATAATACAGTGAGATTCTTTACAAAGTCCACCTTCCCAACATTTACTTCTCTTTGTTCATGGACTAGTTTATTCAAAATGGCACGTGGCACCCCTACCTCTGAATGCTACCGGTGTTGTTGCATATATATATATATATATATATATATATATATATATATATATATATATATATATACATATATATATATATATATATATATATATATATATATATATACTAGCATGGGTGCCCGACGTTGCGCGGGTATTTGGAGGACTATTTTGAGAAAAAAAAGCGGTCAATTTTTTTTAAACATTGACCCCTATTATGCCCCCTTAAAATTTATTGTTTAGGACTCAAATCGTGTTATTAAGTTATATCCATGTCCAAAGATCCAATATCTAAAATTTCAAGTCTTTAGACCGAAAATTGTCGGAGGAGTTTGGTAGAGTTCTCAAAGGCCAAATCATTGAACTTTAACCCCTTAATCGCCAAATTTCTGGCCGAAACCCGATCACCTAGATTTTCTCAAATCTCAGTACCGTGTATATCAAATTTCGAGTCTGTAGAATAAAAATTGACAGAGTTATGGCGCAGGGAAATGTACGCAGACACACATATACACAGACAGATACGTTCACTTTTATGTATATGAATATGTATATATATATATATATATATATATATATATATATATATATATATATATATATATAAAAGTGAATGTGTCTCTGTGTGTGTGTATCTCTGTATCTGTGTGCCTGTGTGTCTCTGTATATTTCCCTACGCACTAACTCTGTCAATTTTTAGTCTACTGACTCAAAATTTGATATACAGTTTACTGAGATTTGGGAAAATCGATTTGATCGGTTTTTGGCAAGAAATTATTCGATTAAGGGGTCAATGTTCAACGATTTGACATTTGAAAACTCTACCAATCTCCTCCGACAATTTTGTGTCTACGCACTTGAAATTTTAGATATAGGTTCCTTGGACATGGCTCCAACTTAATAACTTGATTTGAGCCCAAAACAATTAATTTTCGGGGTCATAGTAGGAGTAAAAGTTTAAAAAATATTGACCTCTGCGGTCTCTTCCAAATTACTCATTCAATTTCTGGTCTAAATATTTGTTATTTTACATAAAGAGTATTCAGAGATAGGGCAAGCTTTTTCATCAGTTTGGATAAAAATTTTTAGTTACCAATATATAAATGTATGTGTGTATGTCTGTTTTCATGTCTGCCATAAACTTTTAATAGAGGCGACGGAGTTTTCCAAGATCAGTATCATTTTAAAGGTCGACCTTTTATACGACAAATATCGAAAAATTGGCTAAAAACATAAATATCTTCCTCTTCACCTAGGCACCTTTCTACGGGGGGGGGTAACTTTCTTGGCCGATATTTTTGAAAGCTATCCTTTCCTTTAGATTGTCTAACCTTAATTTTTAAAAATGTCGCTTCCAGTTTGGCGGTGGTCGTAACAGCATAAACGTTAGGTTTTATCCTGTTCTTTTCGTCCTTTGTGGTACGGGTTCGAGCCTGCCCTCCTACTACCACTTTTTTTTGTTCAACATACACATCCAAACAAAATCCTAGTTTATATATATATATATTTATATATATATATACATATATATAATATCGTTATGTATATAAAATATATCTAATATTATTATGAATATATATCAATATATGTAAATATATATATGTATATATATATATATACACACATATATACATACAGATATATTCTAATAAGGTTGAAGAAGTTGTAATATGTGTTATATAGATTTCATATATATTTATATATATATATATACATATATATAATATCGTTATGTATATAAAATATATCTAATATTATTATGAATATATATCAATATATGTAAATATATATATGTATATATATATATATATACACACATATATACATACAGATATATTCTAATAAGGTTGAAGAAGTTGTAATATGTGTTATATAGATTTCATATGTATTATTCTTGTGTAAATACTCTATTGATTATTATATTGTACCCAATATATACTAGTGACTTCAGATTTAGAAAGAAAAATGGATGTATTTTTTTACACAGTGATCACCACTTATCAAGGACCGGAAGCCACTCAGGGATAAGGGTTATTGCATTGGATGTATTTGGTTCGATCAGTTAAAAACGTAAACTTTTAGCTTTCCCAGCTTTATTTATTACCGTCTTGTTTAAGTAGATATGCATACGAAATCTGTAAAAAAAAATAACCTTGTTACATCTATAATGTATATTAGCGCATGCGTAAAAATAACACGTGTAGTTGACTTATGATGCTAAATTCCAATTTATTTTCAATATCGATCTTCGTACTAGCAATTCCCTCCGGCTAAATAAACAAATCGAATTGTTTCCAAGTTAAAATTCCCTCTATACCAAGTTTCTAGTCGGCAGACCAAAATTAACAGAGTATTTTAGAAGAGACTGAGAGATTAAGTCATTTATATACCCATATTTAATATATATATATATATATATATATATATGTTTATTAATTATACAGAAGTTCAGAAAAACATTGGTGCCGTCGGTTTCAAGCCCACGGGAAACCGTTAATGGTAACACGTAAATTATGTTCAGCTCTTGTCAGCCATCTTGTTTTCAAGATGGCTGACGTGTGTATATATATATATATATATATATATATATATATATATATATATATATATATATATATATATATATATATATATATACAGTGAGAGAGAGAGAGGGAGAGAGAGAGGAGTTTATGAGAAGGAAGGTTGCATGTGTTAACGAGCATCTCCCCCCCCCCTCTCTGGCTTTCTTACTCTTTCTATTTTCTCTCTCTGTGTCTCTATAAGAGAAAGAGAGAGAGAGAGAGAGAGAGAGGGATGAGTAAACGTGGAGGTAGATACGTTTACCAGAACCAAAGGTCAGCTGACCAAATTACGTATGTGTGACGTGGTTGGCTAGATCTGGGAGATTTTTTATTTGAGCTTTGAAGAAGACGGACGGTTTTTTCCGTGGTCTCCCCCTCTTAACTGGGGAGGGGGGAGACGAACGCTGACGTGTGTGAAGAAGAACTAACACAAGCCGATTTCACTTCCACTTCGGCAGAACCTCTGGGGAAAGTGAAATAAAAAACTATAAAACCATTTCATCGTCTTGGAGTGATAAATCTTCGTCAAACAGGTATCAAGTCTCCCTCCAGGATGAGAAATTGCCAGATGGTTAAACAACGAGAACAGAGGTAGGTTCAGAAATTACATGTCACACACACGATTCCCTTTATGATAATCAAACACACAACCATTTATGTTAGAGAAAGTCACACGGAATCTTTCTTATGTTATATAGAAAACGTAAAAAGTGCCCCTCAATGATTTAAATGGCGCCCCTAAATGAAGAACTCTATATAACATATTCAAATGTAACGAAAGCTCAATTTGGTACCCCTCAAGGATAACCATGAAGAACGAATATATAACATATTCATTTTGGTGCTCGTCGACCAGTCGCATCACCGATGCGATAATCGAACCTGTGTTTAAGAAAATACAACGTGGAAGCATGGAGATTTAGTGTCAAGAAGAAAGAAATAGACTAAAAAAAAGAAAAAAAGGACAAGAAAACAATAAAATATATGGAAAAAAAAGAAAAAGAAAGAACAGTAAAAAAAAATACAAATCAACACACACACAACGTAGGGTCCATTAAAACACTAGGCGAATTAGAAAAATAATTAAGAAAAAAAAAGAAAAAAAAAGAAAAGCAATGCACACGTACAACCTTTTCACGAAGAAAGAAAAGGAAGACATACAGACACACAGATGTAAAACTTTATATATAGAAAATAGTTAAAAAAAAATGTTTATCGTATTGGGAATTAGCTCGTTATGAACGAAGAAAAATATCACTTAATGTCAAAATTAGAAGGGAAAATCAAAGAATGGCCTTATTTTGTAAATTTTTAACAACAGCCAGTGAGAAAACCAAAAAGATAAACATGTCAATCAAAAATATGTGTTATGAATATTTTGTGTCATTTTTAAACTGTGAACTAAATGTAACTTTTAATGAAAAACAATATGTACTGTTGATGAAAAGACAATGGTCATGTCCTGTAAAATGATTTTTTTTTCTTTTTCGCTGATTGTGCGAATTTTTCGTAGGAATTTTTTTTTTGATGACGTGGTCAAAAGGAGTATCCACGAATCTGTGTTTTGTTATTTGGAATTTTGTTGTTAGTGAGATGGGACTTTGTGATTGCTTATAGGATATTTTTGTATTTTTTAATTTATTATTTTTATGTAATTGATGTGTTGTCAAACGGTATTGGCAGAATTTTCTTGTTCTTTGACATGTATTGTTTTCGCAGAATAGTGAGGTTAAATCTTTGCTTGTGGGGTCTATTGAAAGAATGATTAATAAAAGAAAGAACGTGTTAATTAATTAATAATCATAATAGTACTAATAAAATAGGGAAAAAGAGAAAGAAATAAGATTTAAACAGTGTAATAAATGATTTTAAAAAAAAGTTTCGGAAGAGTAAACGGTTCAGTCGGTATTAATTTTAATTTTCGAAAAGTAGAATAAATGTTCTATTCGACATGAGTGACGTTTTGACCACATAAGTAAGGTAGAAAAAAAAAGGATAAATATAGGGTTAAATAAACTATATGAAGAAATGAAAGAAAAAAGTGGGGCGTGAATGGAATTTAATTTCTGTGGCAAGCATGTTAGAATTTTGGAGAGGTGTTGAATTACATGGGTAGTTTTTTTAGTTTTTTTATCGTGATTTCTGTTGATTTCGAGTAGAATCAACATGGAGCAAGTTTGAGTACTTCATGTGTGGAAATCCGATATTTTCCGTGAAGCTATGTGTCTTCAAGGCAGGTTGCGCTTACCGACTTTGGAAAAAAAAAGTTTTTTCTGACATAGCAGTAAACGGAATGTATTCTGTCCAGCGTGAGCGGATCTAGTTGTAATCAACTTCAGAGAGCAAATGAAATGCCCTCTGACATGGTGTAAGGGGCAGAGGGGGTGCAATGGCTGACGTGGCCATTATGTTACGAATCGCTCAAGAGAAGATGAATGAAATATGTATGCAAGTACTTAGGAAAATAAAATGTTACCCTATTGTGAATTAAAGGTACCAAAATTAAAAAAAAACCCATGCTGGGTGAATTTAATTGGTATTATTAAATTAAATTATTTTGGAATAGATTTGGTAGTTTAGTTATATTTTAGGGACGTTTAGCGCGTAGTTGCATTTTTTTTTCATGAGAATTACAAGGCGATTAGGCTGTAGAAAGCAGTTTTTTCTGTTGTTTTATTTTTTTTTATAAGCCACGGTATTGTCACAAATTAGAAAATTTGGCAGGGGAAATACTATTTTAGAGTAATGAGTACCCTGTTAAAACAATACTAGTGGTTCCAGTGAGTTGGAAGATGCCACGTAGGCCCAAGCAACGGCAATAAGTCTTGTCCAACAAAAGTCTGGCGTGCGAGGTCGCGATTATTCCTCAGGGTACGGAGCGACTGGACAGTCGGTACCAAGCCTAATCACGGGGAGATAGAAGAAAGGGAAAGATGCAGATTACGTAAGGGACAAGATAGAGCCTTATTATTTTTTTATTTTTTTTAGAGGAATGTGTGAGGGATATCTGGGTTGGAATCTTGGGACTTGCTGGGAATGCGGAAAAATCACAAAGGGAAAGCTACTTAGTTAGAAATCGATGCGCAAGTAAGCTTTGGCGCATTAGTTAGGGAGTGGTGATTCCGTATCTTGTCGGGTTCCAGGAACTCAAACAGGCTCCGAGTGACTCAGTGTGAAGGCGTATCTTGGCTTAGACCAACCAAGGGAGTTAGTAGAAGAGCTTTGTGAAGTCCCGAAGTAGTAGATAGAATAGAACAAAGCTCCAGTAATAGGACCACTCAGAGAAAGACGTCAGGGCATTACAGTAAAGGAAAAAAAACTGGGACTTAGGCCTATGCTGAAAGTCGAGAACGCCAGTGGGATGGTTGGGTCGGTAGAGCATCAGACTTTTAATCTGAGGGTCTGGGGTTCGAGTCCCCATGCGATAAAGCTACCACCAACATGGAGCATCCGACGTTCTGGTCATAATTGCGATATGCTGGCCCCATTTCGAAAAAGTGATCGAAAATGGAGTCTTCATTTGTTTGGTCAAGTGGCCCAAATAAAGAGCAGAGTCAGTGGAAAATATCCAACAATGCAACCGCCTAGACAATATATATATATATATCTGCAAAGCTGTATCTTTGTCTAACTTGGAAGCAAGTTAATGTCGAGGAGAGACTTTCGAGAAGCAGCAGAAGGGTTGGTAGTGTAGTAGAAGAGTACTGGTGCCTGATCTTTCTTGGAAAAGGGGTGAGTCCGGAAAGTGAAAAAATAAAGATGTACTTCGGACATAATTATTTTTTTAGTTAGTTAGTTATTAAAAATGTATGGCTTGCCATACATTTTGATAAAAAAGGGGTGGAGGAATGTTAACGAGCATCTCTCCCCCCCTCTCTGGCTTTCTTACTCTTTCTATTTTCTCTCTCTGTGTCTCTATAAGAGAAAGAGAGAGAGAGAGAGAGAGAGAGGTGAGTAAACGTGGAGGTAGATACGTTTACCAGAACCAAAGGTCAGCTGACCAAATTACGTATGTGTGACGTGGTTGGCTAGATCTGGGAGATTTTTGATTTGAGCTTTGAAGAAGACGGACGGTTTTTTCCGTGGTCTCCCCCTCTTAACTGGGGAGGGGGGAGACGAACGCTGACGTGTGTGAAGAAGAACTAACACAAGCCGATTTCACTTCCACTTCGGCAGAACCTCTGGGGAAAGTGAAATAAAAAACTATAAAACCATTTCATCGTCTTGGAGTGATAAATCTTCGTCAAACAGGTATCAAGTCTCCCTCCAGGATGAGAAATTGCCAGATGGTTAAACAGCGAGAACAGAGGTAGGTTCAGAAATTACATGTCACACACACGATTCCCTTTATGATAATCAAACACACAACCATTTATGTTAGAGACAGTCACACGGAATCTTTCTTATGTTATATAGAAAACGTAAAAAGTGCCCCTCAATGATTTAAATGGCGCCCCTAAATGAAGAACTCTATATAACATATTCAAATGTAACGAAAGCTCAATTTGGTACTCCTCAAGGATAACTTCGATGATTGAATATATAAGACATGTAGGTGGTTCTAAAGGCTTTAAAATTTTAAAATTTCTGCCTTTTTTAAATTGTGGCTTTTCTTAAGCTATAACAATTATCTAAGCGTTTCATTAGACGCTGCTCTTCCATGACAAATACCTGAAATACAAAGTCATTTTCTTAATAAAACTTCAATGAACACTGGTTATTCTTTTTTAATTCTTTGTTAAGACGTGCTATCATTTGTCTCCATAATAATGTTTTAAATTGTAAATAAACTATATGGACACACGCAATATATATATATATATATATATATATATATATATATATATATATAGTGTTATAATGGAATAAATCCAGAGGAAATCCGGGTATGAGAGCTCAATGTAGTAAACAGAGCAATAAGATAAAAATAAAAATAAAAATAAAATAAAAATATATATATATATATATATATATATATATATATATATATGTAACTACTTCATTTACTCACATAAATTAATATACGAAAGTATGAAGTTTTGCGTAAACTTTAAGTATTTACTTCAACAGTGCTCTATACGTAGGTAGAGCTAGTTAGTAAGTTATAAAATATATATGGTAATTAAGTTACACTGAATATTCCGCGTTTCATCCACTTACCTAAGCCTGAAGAATCCTACCGTGGATGAAACGCGGAAAATTCAGTGCAGCTTAATCGCCATATATATTTTATAACTTACTACACACACACACACATATATATATATATATATATATATATATATATATATATATATATATATATATATATATATATACACACAGACACTAGCATTTCATCCCGACGTTGTCCAGGAGTTTGGAGGTGTATGTTAAGTAAAAAAATAAACGGTCATTTTTTAAAAAAAAATTAGCACTAATATGATCCCTTAACATTTATTGTTGTGGGCTCAAATCAAGATATTACGTTAGATCCATGTCCAAGGAACCAATATCTTAAATTTCAAGTGTTTAAACCCAAAATTGTCGGAAGAGTTTGGTAGAGTGCTGAAAGGTCAACTCGTTGCACTTTTACCCCTTAATCGCCAAATATCTGGCCCAAAATGGATGACTAAGATTTTTCCACATCTCAGTACCCTATATATCAAATTTCGAGTCTGTAGGCTTAAAATCGACAGAGTTAATGCGTACGGAAATGTACACAGACACAGGCACACACACAAACGCACAGACACACAGACACACACATACACACGTTCACTTTTATATATATACTAGCACTAGCATTTCGGCCGGACTTTGCCCGGATGTTTAGAGGTGTATACTGAGCAAAGAAAAAAAAAAAGAAACTGTCAATTTTTTCAAATTCGATCCCTATTATGATCCCTTAAAATTTATTGTTTTGGGCTCAAAGCAAGTTGTTAAGTTAGATCCATATCCACTGATCCTATATCTAAAATTTCAAGTGTTTAGACCCAAAATTGTCGGAGGAGCTTGGTAGAGTTCTCAAAGGTCAAATCGTTGAACTTTGACACCTTAACAACAAAATTTCTGGCCGAACCAGATCACATCGATTTTACCAAATCTCAGGACCCTGTGTATCAAATTTCGAGTTATTGCGTAGGGAAATGTACACAGACACACAGACACACAGGCACGTTCACTTTTATAGATGTACTAGCATTTCGGCCTGGCGTTGCCCGGGTGATTGGAGGTGTATGTTGAGCAAAAAAAAAAAAAAACGGTCAATTTTTTAAACTTTGACCCCCTAATATGACCCCTTGACATTTATTGTTGTGGGCTCAAATCAAGTTATTACGTTAGATCTATGACTAAGGAACCAATATTTAAATTTCAAGTGTTTGAACCCAAAATTGACGGAGGAGTTTGGTAGAGTGCTCAAAGGGTAAATCGTTGAACCTTTACCCCTTAACAGCAAAATTTCTGGCCCAAAATGGATGACGAAGATTTTCCCAAATCTCAGTACCCGGTATATCAAATTTCGAGTCTGTAGACTTAATATTGAAAGAGTTATTGCGTAGGGAAATGTACGGAGATACACAGACAGACAGAAAGACAGACACACAGACACGTTCACTTTTATAGATATATAGATAGATTTCATATATATATATATATATATATATATATATATATATATATATATATTGCGCCGGAGAAATATAGCGATAAGAGACGGGAGATACATGTGCCGACACGGTTGATTTCACCTGGGTGTTTATGCATGTGCACTGTGCATACAAACAGCACAAAAGCAATTTCCTACGCAGCAATCCCATTTCGGTTTAATAATTTTAGTGCACTTTTCTATGTCAGCAAGACGTGTTATATAAGTGCGCTTTTCTCTGTCAGCAAGACGTGTTATATAAGCAAGCGGTGGCCAATTGTACAAATCTTAACTGTTGCTTTATAATTACTTTAAAAGTAAACGATAAAAACTTCTCGAGATGAAACTTACTTGAAGAAAAATTTTAATTATTGTTCCTTGTTGAATTTATATTAAAGTGCAAAACCCTATGTGGTTTACGTTTACAAGTTTTAACTATCTCTGAGAAAAGGTTAATGCATTGGTATTCGCATGAGAAATGTCGGCGGTACTGTTCCAGAATCGACGTAAAGAAGTTAGATTCAGGCCTCTTCAGTGAGCAATAACGTCATAAACCTGTAAAGAAAAGAAAAATGCTGACTAGGATTTTTATTTATTTGTTTCCTGTTGGTCGTGTGTAACAGCGGCATTACATGATCATTGTCGGTTAGACGGGAGGAAATAACATCGTGACTATCGGTTGTGGTGGAACTTGGGTAAGGTTTTATTATATAAGTGGACGGCTCAAAAAGAATTATTTAGATTTGACTGGAAAACGACCATGTTGTAGTCAGTTGGGAAACAACCAAACGGAATTGTGTTCTGCTTGAGAATAAATAAAGTACATAGAAAAGGTTAAGAAAATGAAATAAATGCAAACGAATAGAGAGTTTTTATAAATCAATGCGCAATATCTAAATCGTTAAGACCTGACGATGATGCAGATAGGAATCAGGGCAATTTGACCCTAGAAACAAGGTTCTTTGTAACAATGAACTAAACTCAACACAGCGTTATAGAACATGATATTATTCACCGTTTTCCGTTCTTCATTTTTTTTTTTTTTGTCAATTTTGCTGTATAAAATTATTTTGTAAAATGTTATATATTTCCAAACCCGGCGCATACAATTTAAGCTACGGAAACAAAAAGAGAGTGTTCACGTTAAAGACAAGAAAGGCTAAATTTTGAACCATACTGAGTTCGTTCTCTCACACTTCCATGAGCAAAGTTTATTTCCAAAGAACTACCCGTATGCGGAACACAGTACCGCAGGGCTGCTTCCAAACTAATTATAACAAGGTCGTTGCCGAATCCGATGTAAACAAATTCTTGTTGAGCCTCCCTTTTAAAGAATCAAATTCTTACAAATTTCCACCATTATCGGCCATTATTGTGTTGTCTCACTTGCACCTGACACTTATTAACTTTTATTTAAACTAGGCCCTGGACCTTCATCTAATATATAAAAAGATATGTATCTGTATATCTGTCAGTATGTCTCCATATTTTCAAACTCTTGCGGCTTCAATTGATTAGATTTCTTCACCAACCGGTCTTTTATGGGTCTTTAGTCGGTTAAAATTGTTTTATAAGTGTGAAAAATAGGTCAAAATTGAAATAATCGTTTTAAATTTTGTACAGTACTCTTAGTTTATTTTTTCATTTTTAATCAGTTCCTATGGGTGTCGCGTTTGTACTCTAGTGACGTCACAAGCTTTGAAAGCTAAAGTTTTGGTTTCGATTTTAGCTGATGGCACTTAATTTTTTTTTTTTTTTACTTTTAGGAATCACGACTCAATACGATATAATATATATGAAATCTGAAGAAATTAAAATATCATATTTAAGCGTATTTTTATTCCCAGGCAAGGCCGGGTACACCCCCCCCTGCTAGTAATTGATAAGCTTTTGAAAACCGAAAATGTTGCTTCATGTATTAAATGACTTGCAGACGTCAGTTAATATCTCTTTAAACAAACGCATGTTACTCATGTTATAAGTGGTTTTGTATTCATCGATTCACGGTGGTATTATTAGTAATTCCTCCAAAGTACCCGACATTCGAATTAGCTTACTATGACAGCTTTATAAAAACATCTTTTCTTACTTCTTTTTAACCCTTCTTTATGAAGTATTTTTTTCAATAATGAATTCCAATAAAATAATATATATACCATTCGGTATGCACCCGACCATGGAAGATCAGATAATAAAAAAAAAATCCAACCTTGATCGCCCTTCGGGGCTCGTGGCACAGTGAATAGAGACGTTGGATCTCTACGGTTCCATGTGAGCAGTGCCTGAAGTGGTTTCAATCCTACCCAAAGCCGGCCAGAGGCTTACTTGGCCAAAACGTGGTGATACGACAACAACTATGGATGGCAATATTTTACTGAGGATGCAGTTAGGAGATTCGGAGTTCCTATCTCGTCGCGGTTACCACGTTAAGATGAGGATAATAGTCCGCAATAATTTTTTTTTTTATATATATCGTATGTTTTTAACGATATCGAAAGTGGTCACCTTCAATTTAAGGCTGTGGAAAATATAGCCCACTTAACCAGTTAAAATCGCTACGATATAAATTATGTACCACAGCCTACTAGACGGTAAGAGCGACTAACAAATATATATATATATATATACAGGGTGGGCCAAAATAAGGGTCCTATCTTTAAATTTGAATAACTTCCACAAAATAAAAGTTAAACTCACCAAACTTTATGTGTGTGTAGATTGACCCTTCCGAGATTTTTTGGAAATAAACAAAACAAATTTTGGCCGAAAAACACTTCTTAAAACTTACATGAATTTATGAATTTTAAAAAATAG
>NC_136505.1:41396237-41536237 GCF_053919585.1 Euprymna scolopes | reverse complement strand
CAACTTGTACTTCAATCAATTAGTACGTTCTTGCACTTTTATAGATAGACTAGCAAGGCGTGCGGTATTGCCTGGTTGTAAAATACGTTTAAATATGATATTTGATTAAGGTATATTTTGTATTTATCATTATATTATATTGGACCCAATATCTCTCTATTATATATATATAAAAGTGAACGTGTCTGTGTGTGTGTCTGTGTACATTTTCCTACGCAATAACTCTGTCAATTTTTAGTCTACACACTCGAAATTTGATGTACAGATTACTAAGATTTGCAGAAATCGACGTGATCGGTTTTTGGCCAGAAATTTGGCGATTAAGGGGTCAAAGTTCAACGATTTGACCTTTGAGAACTCTACCAAACTCTTCCGACAATTTTGGGTCTAAACAATTGAAATTTTAAATATAGGTTTCTTGGATATGGATCTAACTTAATAACTTGATTTGAACCCAAAACAATACATTTTAAGGGGTCATAATAGGGGTCAAATTTGTAAAAAAATTACCGCTTTTTTTTTTTTTTTTTGCTCAACATACACCTCTAAATACCCGGTCAACGCCGGGCACCCGTACTAGTATATATATAAAGAGTTTTGTGTTTACTATAAACTTTTTACGCAAATATTATTAAAATATAAATCATGTAGAATATCTGCATGGATATAATTACACGTAATAGTTAACTAAAGATGGTCATCCCATAAGAAAACCGAAAAACCTAATATGGAATTAATTAAAATGACTGTGTAAAAAGTATGCAAATTAGCTAGATCTTTTACTAGTGAATGCAATTCCACGACTCATATAAAACAAAGTTGTATTTTCTTTTTAAATAAGGTATTTTTTTCTTTCTTGTCCCTCGGGCTAAAATCAAAGTGTGGTATCTGTTCTGATTCTGCACCATGTGTATTTGTCCTTGGTCAATGGAGTGGAAACCCTCTACACCGAGACAATTATTATTTTTGTTCCCTACAGAGTGCCCCTTTTTGCTCTTCTTTTGGGGAGCCGGTTTCCACCCACATTAAAATCGACCTTGTGGGCATTTTGCTTTTGTTGGGAAGCAAATAAATGCAAATAGAAAATGACTTGCCTTTTTTCTTTCTTGGCCTTCGGATCAGGACGCAAGTGTAGTGTCTGTATTGATACTACACTTTAATTTATTTTTCTCTGTCAGTGGAGGAGGAATCCTTCATGACTGAGACAATTTTTAAATGCTGTTCCTTTCTTCACGTTAAAAAAAAATGATAATGGCGTCTAGCTCTTTCCTGTGGAGAGGCAAAGTAAATAGGAACCCTCTTTACTGAGACAATTATTATTTTTGGTCCCTACCAGAGTGCCCCTTTTGCCCTCTTTTTGAGGAACTGGTTTCCTCCATACATTAAAAAAAAAACTTGTGTCACATTTTCCTTTCGTGGGAAAACCCCAATTGAAAAAAAATAGTTCTAATACGAATATCAATACACGTTCAAAAAAACAAAACAAAACAGATTCATCATATACATTTTACACAATTATTATATATATGGGATAATTATAGCTTTAGTGTGACGTCATAGATTTATGATTTGAAACCTGTCTAAAACTTGAATTCAGACATAAACGAAAATAAATAAACGAATGAATAAACGTTATTATGTTAATTTAATTAGTTTAAATAAATTAACAAACCAAAAGAGTTCATTTTACTTTAAAAACATATTTTAATTGAAAACAATTAAAGATTTAATGTATACTAAAACTGCAGTTCGCGGTCCTGGATATGACCTTAAACTATATCTAATGGGGAGGCCCAAGCTTGCGGGCTTTGGGGAGTGTAGAGCCACCCTTTAATTGCCATTGCTCCCAGGCCCACTTTGACCCAGAGTGGTAGTACCTGTTAGGGTCCCAACTATGGGTTAAATAGAAACCGACTTGAAAATAAAATATATTCTATTAAAAATGTTTTTTCTTCCGAATAAGTGGATTCGGCATTAAATAACCTGAAATGCCGTAATACAAGAACAACCAACCACCTAAAACTACGGTTCGTAGTCCTATAAACATAATGCATTAAATTTAAAATTCAAATTTTTGTTAGTCTTAACAATTTAAACAGATATACACAGCATATTTACTTTAAAGCTACTAATAATGTAATGCTGATTACGTGGCAGCATTCTTATTTTGTTGTTGTTTTTCATATATAAATTCCAAACAAGCTTCGAACATCGACGATACAACAACAACAAAAAAAAGGCGGACACAATCAACAGCACATAATGTAAAACTATAATTTATAACTATTTGTGATCGGGATACACCGCGAAATTTTTTTGCAGTCTGAGATTTAATTATAAACTGCTAGAGTATCTCGGTGTCGAGAATCACACTAGAATAAAACATTGATATAATCATTGACAATATCTCTATTATTATATATGTGAGTTTGTATGTGTGCGGTGTGCGTATGTGTCTGTGTGGGTGTGTGGGTGTGTCTGTGTGTGTGCGTGTGTGTGAGTGAGAGAGTTCATTACTGATGGATTCAGAAGTGACTAGGCCGAGTTTTCTTTTTAATTACACACGAAGGTACGTAATATGTCCGGGAGTGTTCTTACGCAGGTTTTATATCTGACGTCGAATGACGAGTATCGTAATTAGATAATAAAAGTAAACCGATTAAAGAAGGAAGTCAGATTATAACCAAAGTAAACACATTTATACAACCTAACATCACAGAAGCATTTGAGAAGTTTTATCACCGCATAAGCAGAAAGGCCCGGCGTATAAAATCAACTATTGGGGGCGGGGGCGAGTAGAGTCCCAAACTAGAGCAGGCAATCACTCGATTTAATTAGAAAGTCGATTTCACCGATTTCGATGTTAATAAACGCACGAGAGAGTTAAATATTTGTTGCCCCTCGTTCAATAATGGATAACGTCGGGTCACCCTGCTAGTTATATGTATATCAGATACTTTGTGTGTGTTCGTGTGTGAGAGGGATCTCGTCATGTATGAATTCCGGAAGGCTGGGTGGATATATTGTAAATTTCACACGAGCACACTTGATGTGCCCGAGAGTGTTCTTAGATGGGGTTTTTATCCGAATACCTTTGATATGATTGAAAAAATCCTGTGAAAGAAGAAAGTCCAATTCTGATCAAAGTAAACACCTTATGCAACCTAACATGTACTATGTGAAAATGATTTTATAAAATCAACAGTAGGTTCTTTGATAAGACAGGGGCGCGTTCGAAATGAATGTTACTATTTAGAGCACATCCGAATCATAATGTTCTACTTTTGCACATAAAACCTTAATTCAGGTCGTTATATAATAACCATTTTGTAAAAAGGTCAGTAGATCCTGTACATTGCAATGTAGACTAGAATGTATTGTGGACTATATTACTACGGCGAGACTTATGAAGCTTCCCCACGGTTCACCATGATGGGTCCCTAATTAGAGCAGACAATCAATCGATTAGATTGAAAACTGAACGATTCGCCGTTTTCAATTAAATGTACGTGAGAGTAGAGTATTTATTGATTCGCATTATTTTGAAATATTATATATCCGATGTCGCAATTAAAAGTTTCTTAATTATTTTTACAATCATTATCTCATCTTATATATCTATATATCTTTATCTATCTATCTATCTATCTATCTATCTATCTATATATATATATATATATATATATATATATATATATATATATATATAAGACACTTTGTGTGTGTGCGTGTATGACAGAAAGCGAGAGAGAGAGAGAGAGAGAGAGAGAGAGAGTTCCCTCTGGACTCCAAAACAGCTCCACCGATTTTTTCTGGGAAATTTCACACAAAGGTACATTGTGTGTCTGGCAGTGTTCTTAGGAGTTTTTTTTTATCGGAATGCCTCCGATATATATCAAAAACCGATAATCGAAAAGAAATCGTTGAAAGAAAGTATAGTCCGATTTTGACCAAAGGTAACAGTCTTATACAGCGAATTTTTTTTTTTCTTTTCCACTCGCTATTTTGTTTTTTTACAGCTGGAGTTTGCTCAATACGCTTACTACACCATCTTTCTCCACCCGTTCTTGATATTCTGGTAGTCGTTCTTCGAGGAGTTGGTGGCGTCTATTCCAAAAACCGTTCGTAACAGTAGGTTAAAAGGTTGGCAGCAGCAGCAACAACAACAACAACAACAACAACAATCTAACTTTACTTTTTTCGAATAGGAGGGGGACACACTCCCACCGGGCAACGCCGGTTAGCAAATACTGCTAGTATATTATAAAGAACCTAAAATAGCTCACCTAAAATGTATTATCTATATATCTATAAAAGTGAACGTGTCTGTCTGTGTGTCTGTCTGTGTGTCTGTCTGTCTTTGTACATTTCCCTACGCAATAACTCTGTCAATTTTTAGTCTATAGACTCGAAATTTGAAATACCGGGTACTGAGATTTGGGAAAATCGATGTGACGGGTGTCAGCCAATAATTTGGCTGTTAAGGGGTCAAATTTCAACGATTTGACCTTTAAGAACTCTACCAAACTCCTCCGACAATTTTGGGTCTAGACACTTGAAATTTTAGATATAGGTTCCTTGCACATGGATCTAACTTAATAAAGTGATTTGAGCCCGAAACAATAAATTTCAAGGGGTCATAATAGGGGTCAAAGTTTTAAAAAATTAACCATTTTTTGTTTTTTTGCTTTTTTTTGCACAGCATACACCTCCAAACACCCGAGCAAGGGGTCAAAGTTCAACGATTAGACCTTTGAGAATTCTACCAAACTCCTCCGCCAATTGTGGGTCTAAACACTTGAAATTTTAGATATAGGTTCCTTGGACATGGATATAACTTAATAACTTGATTTGAGTCCAAAACAATAAATGTTAAGGGGACATAATAGGGGTCAAAGTTAAAAAAAACTGACCGCTTTTTCTTTTTCTTTTTTTTTCTCAACATACACCTCCAAACACCCGGGAAACGCCGGACTGAAATGCTAGTATATTATAAAGAATGAACAAAAGCTAAACAAATATGTCGTGCCGTAAGAATCTATGTAAAACGAGCAATGCTCGATATGTTCTAATTGCCTGTTAGAGAATGTGTCGCAAATAATGCATACATATATTGGCATGACTAAAACAATACATTATTGTGGTTTTATATGCCTCCTCGGCTCCCACAGTGTTCTATATATAAACATATAACAGGACACTAAATAGCAAATGAAACTTGCGAAACTTATCTATCTATCTCCCTCCCCCTCTCTCTCTCTATATACATATACATGTATATATATATATATATATATATGTATATATATATATATATATATATATATATATATATATATATATATATATATATATTACACATTAAGATTACTCTCTTGCAGAATTCCTATGTGGTCGACCAATCCTACTGTGATCGTGATTGTTGACAGCGTGTTCTTCGAGGGTGCTGCCAGATGGCCGTGAAGAATGCAGCATATCATCTGTCGAAAGGAGTGGCATTTCGTCTTCATCCTGTTGCAGATGAACCACCTTCCAAGTTAAACATATAAGACCTACACGTGGTGTCTAACTTTAGGTCCCTGTTAACCCCTAAAAATATTAGACATATAATCAGTCATATAGATTTTTAGGAAAACGTATTACAAATACTGTATCCAAAATATATCACCATGCACGTTACTATGTGTCTATGTGCATATAAACATTTATATGTATATATATACACATACACACACACACACACACACACACACACATATATATATATATATATATATATATATATATATATTGTGTATACATGTGCATCGGAACGTATGCAGGTGCGTTTGTATGTGGGTCTGTAAGAACTTATAATTAAATAAAACTTCGAATCATTGTTGATTTCTTTCTGTATACAATATTTTAAATTTCATTCTGTGTTCAGCTTTCTGACTTTTTATCTTTTATAAATTACGAAATTTTTGTAAGGCTTTTTTTTACAAATATTGGACTGTCACTCATTCTCTGTAATTTTTACAAATATGAAACTGTCACCCATACTTTGGTAAGTTTTTTAAATATTAGTGTCATTCATCTCTGTAAATTTGTTTATAATAAAGGCGAAATATAAAAAAATCTTGCCAAATATGTTCATTTGATGACATTTTTGTTGGTATATTAACAACTACGCCGATTACTTCTCTCGACAAATTGCGCTAAATCCGGGGGTAATTGCGCCAACGGAGAAAAAAGTGTTATTTATATGCGTGGTTACCAAAAGAGCACTTTTATCTAGTTGGCGCAATTACCCCGGACATGGCGAAGTTACCCCAAAGTACGGTAAATATTATACAATGATATCAATGGCATTCGGCAAACAGATATTACCCTCAGAATTTGAGCAAAACGCCAAAGAAACAGTGCAAAGAAATTCTTTAATGAGGAAAATTCGATATGAATGAAACAACAACCATTATTAAATCTAGTATTACGAGATGCCTTCAATATTAGTTTTATAAATATTTATTGATAATGTACACAGGGAATTCTAATCCCCACCGAAGTAATCTTTTCCGACTGTAATGCTCTTGTTGTGCTGTTTCAACAACTCCTGATAGGTTCTATGGAAGTCCTTTTGTGTGAGTGTGGCAATGACTCTCGTCAAAGTTTCTTTCATCTCTTCAATTGCCTCATAACGACAGCCTTTAACGTTTTCCTTGAGTTTATCTTTTCTATTCTTTATGTGGCCCATCAACTCTGATGTATTGACTTCCTTACCTCTTTCAATACCTACTATCATCCCTCACATACTCTCAGCCTTCCTTGAATCTCTTATGCCATAGAATCTGATTCGTAATTACTATAAAATGG
Source organism: Euprymna scolopes (assembly GCF_053919585.1). Lineage (NCBI taxonomy): Eukaryota > Metazoa > Mollusca > Cephalopoda > Sepiida > Sepiolidae > Euprymna > Euprymna scolopes. The sequence continues at coordinate 41,529,385 of NC_136505.1, read as the reverse complement.
TCCAAAAGCAGTCTAAAGCATTCCACACCTTTCCGCTGCATTTTACAAGTGAAAACACACTTTTATTGCCTATCGTTCTTATAAAATGTCCGCACGCCCAGATTGCATTTTTGAAATCCACCAGCTTTTACAATCAAACTTTTGTAGGGTATATTCTAATTCCTGCTATAACTGTTCATTTGGACTGGAAACCATAAAAATGTGTCAGTTATCTTATAAGCAATCACACTCCGAATTTTCAAGACTCTATGATAATTATAAATGCCTATATTTCTGGAAATTTGTAAATTAATTGGAGGCACCTCGTATAATATCTTTAAATGGGGATGGGTACTATAGTATATCTTTTGTCATCATGAGACTAACCTTTAAGGAATTAAAAGTTCCAGCATTCTAACCTAATATTATTAAATTTAATAGAATATATTTTCTTTTCAAGTCGGTTTCTATTTAACCGATAGTTGGGAGCCTAACAGGTAATACCCCTCCCGGTCAGAGTGGACATGAGAGCAATGGCAATTAAAGGTTGGCTCACCACTCCCTAAAGCCCGCAAGCTCGGGGCCTCACCATCGGATATAGTTTAAGTTCATATCCAGGACCATTTAATATGTTCTCTCATTTCGCGATTTTTCGAGGATTACATTGACATAATTTGTGTGTGTGTGTGTGTGTGTGTTTGTGTGTGTGTGTGTGTGTGTGTGTGTGGAAAAGATTAGTGCAGCATTTATCACGATACTATCTTTACAGTCATCAGCTATTTTTGTATGTGAAAGGCATTGTTCGTTCGTCATGATACCAAATAAATAAATAATGACCTCTCCCTTTATTTAGTACCAGTATACGGTGGTTCATTAAGTTTATCAGTCTTACACGCTAGAAAAAAAATCAACCAGGTTGAGCATACAATTGCTAGTATATACATAATATTTTACGTGAAAATATCAGTATATGGCTAGCAGGGAAACCCAACGTTGACCAGGCTTGAGTATGGGTCAACAAATGTTTCATCCTCCAATACGTTTATTCACATGGAACTCGATGAAATTGCCTATTTTTTAATCAAATCGATGTCTAGACTGCTCTAGTTAAGAAAGCAGCTCAGTTCATAGAATGTACATTTACGTTTAGGCACAGATAAAGAGTGGAGGAATTAGTGATAGTAGTTTCAGTTAGATGAGTGTTTTTCAAAGTCAGAACAGATTGGAGCTCAGACGTGTACTTGCCATGAAAGTAACGATAAAGCAGAGACTGGTTCGCAACTTCTCTTCTCTGGGAAGAGGAAAGGGCATCCTCCGCTAGGCTACGAAGTCTAATTCTGTCAAGGCAAGAGAAGCTGCTTCTAGCAGAATTGCATCGGTAGTGAGATATCTACTGGAGCGGTAGAACGATTCCACCAACAGTTTTGATATACGTGTACATTGCAGATCAGGAGTAAAAGTCAGACATAGAAACTTGTCAAAACATGGAGCCTCCCCAAGACGAGAGGCATTAATTTCAATTGATGCTAGACGGAGATCAGAGCGTTAATGATGGAAAGATAGAAGCTTGGTTTTAGATGCATGAAAATTAATCAACCGCCTCGTTCTTCGTTGCACCACGTGATCAAGATCGGAGGATATAGAACCAGGGAGAACTTGGTTGTTTACGGCATTTGATATGTTGCCAAACCAGTGTCGTCAGTATTAATGTTTACGAATTATCTTATGATGTGACTTGGAAGATCATTGATATAGATTAGGAAGCGTATTTGGGTCTAGGATCAAAGCCTGAGGGACTCCAGCATTAAATCTATGAGCTTCTGATTTCTGCCCACCAATCACTTCTCTTATGAACCTATCAGAAAGAAATGATTTTATAATTTTAAAGATATTTCTAGCAATACCTTAGCTGAGGATTTTGTGGAGTAGACTTTTACGCCATACCTTATCAAAGACCTTTGATATGTCAAGGGTAATTGCCTTAGAAAAGAGGCCCCCGTCGAGAGATTCGCTAATCTTATGAGATATAACTGTTAGCACATCTTCTGTAGATCTAGCAGAACGAAAACTATATTGTATATCAGTGAGTAGGTAATTTTGTTGGGGTGGCTGACTACTTCTCTAAAGATGTTTAATGAAAAATAAACGAAACAAGTGACGCCAGAATTGGAAAAAAAAATAACTGTTGCAGTTTTAATGGGTTAATTATGTAAATAAATACTAATGTATCTATTTACTATCTGCCTTTAGAGAGAATATTTTAAAAAGATAATTTATTTTTGTAAATACTTTTTTACACAGGAATCACTACTTATCAAAGCCTGGATGCCACTCGAGGATAAGGGTTAGTCAATGTTATTATAGCATAGTAAACATAAGTAGTGGGAATTTTGTAAATTTTATTACTTAGGGGAGGGTTCATCAAGAACTTGTTTACGTTGAACTTGAAGACAATCAGATTGTAGTCAGCTGGAAAGCAGGCAACCGGAAGAGGGTTCCGCAGAGGCGCAGTTGTAAGAAAGAAGCTTTATTCATGGAATGTACATTTAGGTCTAGGCACAGACAAGGAGTGGGGGACATTATTGGTAGTGGTTTCAGCCAGATCAATCTACAATATATTTGCCAGAAAAATAACATCTCGACTGAAACTTGTTAGTAAATTCATTTTATTGTTTATTTGAATAATACCACAACAGAGTTTTACATTATTTTGGCTGACAAACCCAGCAGTTCGTTTGTGGCAAGAGCAAATAATCGTACAATATTAAGTCGTATAATTTTAGTAAACCGCGTGAGGTGCGACCCAAATCCGGCACGACTACATTACACGTTGTTTCTATATGACAAGCAGCAGGTGCAGTCAGTCATACATTAATCGGGCATAATTTAGGTCGTACATTGTTAGAAAAATGCTGAAAAAACAAAATAAATTTAAAAAAATGTTCACTAATAGAAGTTTAAAAAAAAAACTGTTTCAACTTAACACTGAATAATACATGCATAAATCCTTTCACCTCCTTCCGTTACACCTTCCTTCGTTTTGTTCCCACACCCGACTGACACTTTCATTTTTCAATTTCCTTTCTTCTTAACTTGAATTTGATAAAATTTCCTATATACGAAGAATCAAACATTCTTGAGTTTGCGTCTCTAGTCAACACCGCGGTCTGATGAATCGATGCCCCTAATACGATGCACTGCGGAAACATGTATGCAAATATGTAGCTGATATTGCTTGTATAAATGAACACATTATAAACATGCCTCTTCATTTATTGGACACCTTTTGATAAACGCAGGAGTTTCAGTGGACTTACATATATGAAAGTATAACAATATAACTATTTCGCACACACACATACACACACATATATATGTAATATATATATATATATATTACATATATATATATATATATGAGAAATATAAAAAAAAGCACACATTATTATAACATTAATAATTTGCAAGCTTTTATGGTTTTTATGAAGTTATGTATTTGTCATGAATGAAAGACTCACTATTTGTAGCTGAGGAGCACACGTCATGCATATATATCTACTCTAATTATTGGAATTTTGTTATGTGTATCTTCTTATAGGCAATACCAGGTATATTATTACCTGCTTCAAAGAAAACAGAAATTATATTTTTAGCAACAGCCCATCATGGTGTGGAATTCCTTGTCCAGAATATCATAATGTGTCTTTATATATAAATGGGTATTAAATACAAGCTACTGAAACCAAGGGAAGGTCACCAACTGTTGACTGTTTCGCAGGCTAGGCATTCTATAGCGAGTTTGTTTGTAGTTATGTTACAGTGCGTGGGCGCACGTATGGCAGCAGCTGTATGTAAATACCCGAGATGTATGTTGTAAATGAACAAATGTTAATAAATTAATAAATTTGCGTTTCTTTCATATTTTTATTATAAAAACAAGTCCAAAGAATCCTTTTGAAATTTGAAATTATTCTCATATTATTCCGATTCCTTATTCCAATTAATCATCCCAATACTAATATATATATATATATATATATATATATATATATATATATATATATATATATATATATATATATATATACCCACATACACACTTTCATTTACCTAAATGGAATAAAACAATTTTTCGAAAAAGTCATATAAAATTGTGTAAAGGCGATTAAAAAAAGAAGAAAAAAACGATATTATGAAAATCAATTTGATATTACGCATTAATATAAAAAAAACACACACTTTAACGCCTTTTTTTAATTACGACAGCGCAATATAGACATGAGCCGTAATGGCCGCGATCTGTTTCTGACATCTTTGAAGTCTCAATAATGATATAAAATACAAAATACTGATAAACCAACCCAATAAATGTAAGCGTAATATTTCCTGGGTGGATTTCTACCAGTAATTAGTTTTAGTTTTTTTTTTTGATGTCACTATGGAGACTCCAACGATATGATAGTATCGTGCCGGCTTTTTCTTTTTTTGTTCTAGCATAATGTTCGACATTTGTAATTTGTAAATCAAAGTTGCCAATTTTCAGTAGTATAACATTTTTTTTTTAAGTAAAATTACTTTTGGTGAGACAAAGTTAAAAATCAGCGATTGATTTAAGATAATATTTTCAATACTTAAAAATAAATTGAATTTAGGTAAATATGGTAGAGGTAAGAGTGTATTCTTCCTTTCTTTTCTAATTGGCATACATAAATATGTACTATGAAATAACAATAGGGTCGAACGATAACATTGTCGCCTAAAGAAAATAACACTACAGCGTTATTTTAAAACTTTTATTTAAAAAAAAAAAATCAATTCAGGCAACTGGATTATGTAGTAAAGTTGACATCTTTTCAGTGTAGCCACCTTCCGCCCTAATCGCCTCCCCGATACGGGTCTCGAACTGGAAGCACACTTTTTTCCACAAGCGCCAGCCGGAGGTCAGCGGGAGGTCAGCGGGAGGTCAGCGGAAGCTCGATGAGGACTCGGTGGATGGCGGCGATCAGGCTGGCTTTGATGTTGTGAGAGGTCATGTTGGTCATGTTTTCAACTTATAATCAAACGAAGAAAGTCCAGCGGGTTCAGGTTGTCGGATAAAAGGTGGCCAATAAGAGAATTGTTCAAAGCTGCAGCACTCTTTCTAGCGCAAAACCTTGGTCTCTTTTGACTTGTGGGCCGGCGCCAAATTCTGCTGTCACACCCACCTGATTGCACTAGAGTATTACTACACTGTTCAGCACAACTAGAGACACTTTTGCGTTGACTTTCGAAGATGTGATGTGGCATGATGTGGTCCTTACTTGAAACTAAACTGAAGACCATCATAACTCTGGGTCATCCTCTGCGTTGAGCTGTGCCCTCAAGCGTTGAACCGTCCGGAGTTGCATTTTGAAGGTGATGGCAATCGCCAGTTTTCATCTAACGCAAAGGGAATCTTATTTTGTATGGCGACAATGTTATTGTTCTACCCTGCATTAAATAAAACGCTGTAATTATTCTGTTCGTTGATTCTACAGAATTTGAATCTAATCAAACTGATTTTTCCAAACTAACACTAAGGGAATTTACCATATTATAAACAAGGGAAATGGGTGTTTAGCTCGCACCTCTCGAACAGTCTAATTCTCTGTTGTTAACGTGTCATTTTTTCTTTTCTTATTGACTTTTTCCATTTTTACCGGCACCATTTTTACCTAAATTCACACACGCACCTACACACACACACACACACACACACACACACACACACACACACACACACACACACACATATATATATATATATATATATATATATATATATATATATATATATATAACTATGTATGAATTGATATTTATATATAAATATGAGTGTGGATATATATATATATATATATATATATATATATATATATATATATATATATATATATTTGGGTGAATAAATATGTACATATATATGTGTGTGCATGTAAGTATATGGTTATATAATCAGTTGTGTGGATATATACACAATACAATTTTAGCCTCTCATTCGTATACGAAATATAAAGCACCAACATATCTTAGATCATACATTATCTTCATTTCTATGCGTTCAATGATCATATGCTGTTTCTCATATTTGTATTTCCTCATTAGTTTTCTTAGTTTTTTGTAAAGATGATTCCATATTTGGATTGACGAATGCTATATTTTATTTGTTTTACAATCGCCTCTCTTTTAAGCCCTGAGTACTGATCATATTTATGTGATTAAATCTGTCATTAAACCTCGCTTCTAGAAGCTTCGATTGTTGCTGTAACACATTGAGAAAACAGGACAATAAGTCAGCACACATGTTTTCTTTGTCTTGATAAATCTTTCACTTTCCCATGCTATGCAGTTATTTTTTTAGGCCAACTATTTTTTTGTTGTTTATATTTACTTTGAATAGATATTGGATACATCTGTTTTATTCTATAATCATATATTAATTGTGCCCCTAACAAATAATAATAATAAAGTCTTTGTATATCATATATGATTGCTTCTTCTATGATGACATATCATAACTGTCGTATTGACGCCATTCTCTGAGAAAAATAGAAAAGGGAGATAACTATTGACGGTATCTTATAACTCCTATAAACTCTCCTTTACATAAACCGCTTTAAGTTCAGGCATTCATAATTCATTTCCCGGTGTTAGGGTTGATTTTTGTAAAGCATAGAGTATTTATTTTAAAGGCGGCGAAGTTTAAATGAAAAAAAAAATCAAAGAAAAATAGATTTATTAAAAAAATATGTGATTACTTCCAAAAATAATTTTTTGGAAGTTATAATTTAAATACAAGTTTGGGTATATAATCTCAGCCGCTCGTGCGTATATGGCACAATCTATGTATCAAAATTTTTAACAAATTCTACGCATTAAATTAGGATGTATTTTGGCTACAACGCGTTGAATGTTACCTTCCAAGTTGTTTACTATTCTGGTTTACCAGCGTAAACACGAAATTTTATATATCCCTCAATGAAAATAATCTAATAGAGTTAAATAGCACGAACGAGGTGGCTGCATAACAATCCTATGTCGTGATATTTTTCGTTCATCCCTAGCTTCCCTCAGTAAACTTGTCGCGTCACGCGTGGCATGTGGGTCTGCCCTGCTGAAAAACTGTCTGCAGCATAAAAAAAAGAAACTCCTGTCATAGACGTGTGTCAAAAGCAGAGATATATCGTGGAATTCTCGACAAAAGTGAACTAAGAATGGTGTTAGATATGTAGATGAATGAATTGTGAAGAATAAAAGTGTCGCCTTCTTAGTCCTTCAACTTTCTTAATAAACACATATGAGGCTTTACTTTTGTAACGACCATGAAATGATAAAATAAATCCAGGCGTTCCTACAAAACCATAGTTCATCGCTAGAAAAATTGCTTTGAGAATGGTGGTTTCTATGTAGGCATATAAATTCTGGAGTACAAACGGCTACTCATTTTTATAGTACCACTCTCATTTTCGTAGTTCTCTTACATTGAGTGAAAAATAGGAGCCTTTACATTTAAAACAACTCTGTCTCTCATATATATATATATATATATATATATATATATATATATATATATATATATATATACTAGCATTGGTGCCCGACGGTGGTAGTAGGCAGGAGGAAAAGGACGTGAAAAAAATAAACGTGACGTCGTATTCGTTGCGTCCATCGCCAAACCGGAAGTGGCGAAGATTTAAATTAAGGCTAGTCTATAGAAAAGTAGGGATGACTTGGGAAAATATCGGCGAACAAAGCGATACCTCCCTGTAAAAAAAGTGCCTAGGCGAGGGTGAAGGAATTAATGCTTTTAGTCAGTTTTTCGATGATTGGCGTCCGAAGGGTAGACTTCAAAACGATACCAATCTTAAGAAAATCCATACCATTTGTCGAAAGTTTTTTGCGAGACACATACATACATACACACATACATTTAAGCAGACAGATTAAATTTAAATTGCAGATGGCGAGAGTTAAAATAATTAAGGGGATTCTTTAAGAGGAGACTTGCTGAGATAATTCAACCACAAGAAATTGATTTTGAGCTTGTATAGAGGAGACAGAATAAAAGAACAACAATATAAAAACATATACTAGTGCACATAAACGTTATCGTTGATTAAATATGGATGTTACATCAACTAGGTTTATACTTAAAGTAAACTTTTTTTATCTAGATGTTAAGAGTTCACTTATCCTACCCCCTCATTTATTTAACATCCGTATTAAATAAACGATTAAATCTATATGCATTACTACATATGACATATACAAGCCTGAGTGCCCGGCGTTTCTCGGGTGTTTGGAGGTGTGTGTTGAGAAAAAAAGTGTTAGTAGGTAGGCAGGCTCGAACCTGTACAGGGAAGGAGGAAAAGAAAGTGAAAAAAGGTGACGCGTTAATTGTTGCGTCCATCGCCAAACCGGAAGTGACGAGTGTTTCAGTTAAGGCTTATCAATCGAAACGAGGGGAAGACTTTTGAAAATATTGGTGAAAAAAAGCAACCCCTCCCTGTAGAAACGTGCCCTGTTCAGGATGAAGGAATTAATGTTTTTATCCATTTTTTTAATATTTTTCATCCGAAGATTCGGGCTTCAGAATGGTGTCGATCTCATAAACACCGTCGCTTCTATCGAAAGTTTTAGAATACATACATACATACATACATACATACATACATACATACATACACACACATACATACATTTAAACAGACAGGTGAGATTTATATTATAGATTGTCATTCTTTTGTTCTATATATATTCTTTTGTTATATATATATATATATATACATATATATATATGTATATATACGTTTTTGCGTTTTTGAGCACTTTCTTCAGTTTTTATTAATTACCATTTCTACTATATATATATATATATTTATATATATATATATATATATATATATATATATATATATAGTAAAAGCTAAGATGGCGCTTATACCCATATTTTCTTTTTTTTTATTTTTAGTTTACATCAGTCGCCAAAATCTACCTTGAAAGGTAAGCATGAATTTATTGACGTCACAGGTGTTAGTGGAACCTTTAAGCACGTGAAGAAGCAATTAAAATGTTGTGCCTGACAATACGACTAATTGGATTTTACGCCCATCAGGTTAAGGGGCAGTAGTTGTAAGTCGTACATAGAGAGGTGGGGAAGTCAAGGTTTCAGTCCAAACAGAGTTACTATCTCTATTCTGTTGACGTGCCGCTCTCTTAAACAGGATTGTACATCCTGTTATAATTGAAGAGTGATGATTGGTCAGAAAAAGAAAACGAGCATATCATTTTCAAGCTCATAAACCCAATACAGATAACCTTGACTTGGATTTTGTGAAAATATGCTTATGTTGCTTGGATAGAGTTTTACCGCATTTCCTCACCCCGCCTCCTTAATATTTGCAATTTATTTGCTACTGGCAGGACCAATGCACTGGCGTAACCCGGGACAGTGGGAAAGCAGAGAAAACACGTGCTCCCATATTTTAACTCTATATAAATATGTTAATCGATTTTTTTAGCTAAGTATGAAATTTCTGAGTAACTTTTTGATGGGTATATTATGTACAAACTATAAAAAAAGTATCAGCGCATCAATGTATTTATGTAGATGCGGGACATTTGAATGGGTTAATTAATTATGTCTATATACAAACACTGGAAGAAATAAAATATTTGATATAAAGAGTAGAATTTTATACCCTTCCGTAAGTGTATGGATTGTAACAGAACCCATGACGCTGAGCGCAGCAGGAGCTACAAATGGATATGCAAATGACAAAGCCGGCTGCGCGAAGTAACGTCACAGCGGAGATAAATGTCACAGGTGTTTGAATATGTGGTGTTCGAATCACGTGGTTGACGTTTCAGTAGAGATGAAAAGTCACATGTAGCTGGAAAAGGAGAAATTGACTGTTTAAATATATTTTAGAAAAAAAATCGTTCTTAGAAATACCAGATACTAAGTTGTTATTTTTTTTTTGTTTTTAAAGAAGAAAAAGTTTTTTTTCTGTCTTCTCTTTCTTTTATATAATGACTACGTTTCATGACTTACGGTATATCTGGGAGGGAATAGAGAGGAAAACATAGTAAACAGCGAATTACGAAACTGTAAGACGTTAATTTATTAGTGCACTCTCATTAGTATTGCTAGTATTTACACACAGACGAGAGAGCATCAAAAGTCAGGCAATAAATTTAGTTTTCCCTTCGATAGGAGGAGATAATTCCTGTGGGGATGGTTTGTTGTTTCTTATAAAGTGTTTAAACTGGAATGTAAAGGAACTGATATAAAAAGACAACGTCTCAGTCTGGAAAGTAAAAATTAAATAAAATAAGAAAGGAAACCTGTCAATTTGAAAAATTGATAAAATAAAAAAAAACATAAAACTTTCCAAGCTATGTTCAGCTCTGTAGCTGAACATAGCTCATTCTATACAATAAATAGAAAAAAAATCTAATGCCATTCTTTTGGTTATGCTTTAAAAATATAAATATAATAATTTCTAGATATGGAAGAGTGTGAGAAGGGTATAGCAATGCCAGGAACGTGTCCTTATATTGATGTGACGTATGAACAAAAAATGGATAAACGAAAGATGGTATTATCTGTTTTTTTTTTTTAAATTATTTTATCTTCCTATATCTATTGTTTTTCCAAAATGATCACAAACTAATCAGTAAACCTTAACTTACTGTTTGATATAACTGGGCTGGTGGAAGTTTTGAATATTTCGTGAATAAAATTTATTTTTCCAAAAAAAAAAAAGGAGAAAAACTAATAAGAAATATACATATACAGTGTAACCCGGATATAAGAGAATTCGTCTTCGGTCCCTACATCTCTGTTTTATCCTGGTTACACTTATATCTGGGGTTCTTATATCAGAGTTACACTGTACATAAACACAGGCTCTAATTTGGGACCAAAGAAAATCTCTCTCATATCTGTTTTTCTTATGTTCGAATCTCTTATATACGAGTTACACTGTATAATATTTCATGCCATAGTTTTTTTTTATTGTGGTGCTTACACTAAAAGGAAATTTAGTGAAAAATATGGTCGATATACAAGGTGACCCCCCCCAAGAAACAAAAGCTAAATGGAAGCCATCTAGAACATATGCTGAAGAACGGAGAAAAAAAGGCCAAATACTCTTGCGTTTTGATGTGATGTTTTGAATATAATAAACTAGTTATGACCAAAGTTTCATTTAATTCGGACAAAACACTAAGGAACGGGGCCTAATTAGAGTTGGGGGACCGTTTTTTGGGGCCACTCTGTATTCCGGGAAGTGAAAATTTTTATAATGCTCCCGATTTAAAGTTAAAAAAAATGGTCTAATTAAAAAAGAAATCCTATATTAATTAATGCGCTATTGTGTTAAAGTCATTGCGTTCGGCAGATGTCAGGTTTCTTATTCTTGAACTTCGATATCTCAAGAATATTACGTTAGAGTTTTGTTGTAAAATTCAGACAATTCTCCCTTTTTTTTAGATATGTTCAAGCAAACAAGGCATATTGCCACTTGGATAAAAGGGGGGGCATGTTTAGCGAAGAAGGAAGATGTTGATCTTACATTGCATTTTGAACTTTTTTTGAAAATTTTAAATGTCAGGAAAATGATAAAATCAGTTTTTATTCACTGTTGTTGTTGTTGTTGTTGTTGCTGCTGCTGCTGCTGCTGCTACTGCTGCAAGTCCAATATTTCGCTAGATATAGCCTCATCAGGGTAATAAGCCCGGTCCTTAGTTTTATTTTTTTATTTTGGTTTATGAAGAAGATAATTCCTCAGAAAACAAAAGAAGTTGATTGTACATGTTGCCCTTTTTTTCATGTATGCTTTGTTCAAGATTCGAGCGGGAAAATTAAAGTAAAAATATAATCACACACTTTTAGAACACATATATTTTGAATAAAATTTATAAAATAAATTCGAAAACTTTAAATGTCAGTAATATGATAAAATTTACATTTTGTTGTTGTTGCAAGTCCAATATTTAACTAAAAATAGTCTCACTAGAGTAACAAGTTCGGTCCCTAGTTTTTTTTTCCGTTTTGTTGTTATGAAGGAGATGATCCCCCGAAGAAGAAAATAACTTAATACGCTCATACGGCTATTTTTAGCGAAATACTGGACTGACATTCTAGGTTTTCACATTTATCTTTAAAATTTTATTCAAAATAAATATCTTCTAAAAGTGTGTGACTATCTTTTTATTATACACGAACCCAAGTTTGCCCAGCTGGGTCCTTATACCGGAAAAATATCCAATAAATAAAACGTAGTTTAGTAAATCGTTATTTTTTTTGCATTCTTGCATTTTTTTTTCATGTATTTTTGCATGAAGTTTGAACAAAATGCTCTTAAATAGGCTCTTATTAGCGCTGGCTATCGGTGGTTGAGAAGGCGTCTTGGAATTGTAAAAGATAAAAGAAATATTGGAAAAAGAAATTATAGCTAGAACAATTCACATCATTTAGTAACCACATCTGAGACAGTTATAACCCGAAACATTTGTTTCATTTTACTTCAGTCGAAGTTCTTAGAAATCGGGAAGTTCCTTGTTCGGTCTTTTTTAGTTCTTGGCCTTTTGGTCAAGATCAAAGTGTAGTATCTGTTCCGGCAGATACTGCAAGCTATGACTAGCTATGACTAGCTATGACTAGCAAAGACCAGATGTGGGGGCAACCCCACATGCCTGACCATTAACCAGCTCCCATTTCCCACCTCTCGGGAGCTGGTCCCCTTTTTCCCTTCCCCCTCCCTTCACTCCTCACATTAAAAATCGGCCTTGTGCCTAATTTGCTCGGTGGGGGAGCAAATAAATACCATCTGTTCTTCAGATGCTGCACTTCATTTTCTTGTTCTCTTTCGGTGGAGGAGAAATCCTTCACGACTGAGACAATTTTTATTTTTGTACCTTTTCTCCACATTAAAAAACGATCCTGGTGTCTAACTCTGTCCCGTGGGGAGGCATAGTAAATAGGTACACTGGGTTTCTAAATAATATACATTCATCTTAAAGCGTGCTATTACAGTTATACTTTACCTCTCAAAGGTTGAGCTTGTAAAAAAGTTAAGAACATTGAATCTCGCATTCGCTATTTTATCAATTGACTATGCTATAGTAATGGCTCTTGATTTTTTGTGTAGTCATTCAAATTCTATCTCAAATGAAATTGTTTAAATTATAATATTGTTTGAGGGGTCTATAAAGGTAAATTTCAGCACAAAATGTTTTAGTGTGTCTAGTCCATATTCACTTAGTAATAAGAATGAATAAGGCGTCAAACAATGTTATTGCCTATTAGAATGGGAAATAAGGCATTGTTAGATTGTATAAAGCCAGGATAAATACCATTTACTCCTAAAAATATAGTGAAATGCAAACAAACAAACAAAAAACGAAAAAACGAAAAAAAGAGAAGACATGTCAGTCGTAAATATCCGATTCCTATGTCTTCTCTTTTTTCGTTCATGGGTGAATGATTGCTTCGTAGAGGTCCAAGATATGCTTAGATGTGAAAAATTTTCTCTCACAATAGAGGGAACCCAGTTTCTGTGCAGCAGCTTTGGCAATGTCTTTAATTTATTTGTTCCAGTTCATGATGCCTGTGAATACAATGCCGAGTAGTTTAAAACTGTTGCCAGATCGCTGGTAAAATGGTTGAATCACTCTACCTCTCCAGTAAGTATCTCACTGCCGATATAATTTTCTATCTGTATAAGAGAAAGATGCGCCTTAAAATAGAGTACTGTAGCCACATCTGTGTAGGAGCTGCTCGACACGTATTATCCAGCCTTGATAGAGTTCAAAACTGATTTCCAAACCTAGTAGCTAAGGCAATTTTCTCTTCCCTGCAACCACTTTTCCACAGAAGAAACGACGCGAACTTTCCTCTGCTCTACCGTTATTTCCATGGCAAGTGCTCGACTGAACTCTAATCTATGGTTTCATCTTGCCAAATGTTTTACAAAATAACTCTCGACTTGCTACAACCACAATTTTCCCCATTTTTTGTGTGTGTGTGCCTAACTAAAGACGCAGATTCAATGAAAAAAGTTTCTTTTTCCAGAACTGCCCGTCTGTAGAAAACTGTTGCGCTGGCCTACTTCTCGATTGAATACAACATGTAGCCTTCAAATCTTATGTTAAGCCGTCCTCAAAAATACTCAAATTCTACTCAATTTACACCATAATTGATTACAACACCAGCATTTTACATTCATTAAACCTTATCCTCGAGTGGACTTCGGGTCATGAGAAATGGTGACTCCCAAGTAAATGAAAACCTCCCGGAGAGCTATCTATTAGTAATGCCTTTCAGTTGTTGAGGTCTCCTGTGATTGTTAAAGAAAATAAAGAAAATCTAAACCTAAATGTGCACAGGAGGAAATCATCTTGATCTAAAACGTATTTAAACAAAGGTGAATAGAAGGAAAAAGAACCAAACAGTAACGCGTCAAGATTTAAAATGAAAAAAAAAAAAAAAGAAAGAAATGAAGTAAGCTTCTTATTGTGTGTATGCATGTTAGTGTTGTGTCCGTAGCGTTTTTTTTTTCTTCTATCATGTGAAATTGTTATTCGTATGTTATAACCGGGGCCATGACAAGAGAATATTCTTTTCATTGTTTTGACTCTCGAGTATATATCCGACACAGTTAGACACAGTTAATCAATCGAGAACGACATCACTCTATATAGAAGCATATAAGATACTAAACTACCCGTGACGCGTTGGGTCAGTATGCTATATTAGCTATGGAATTAATGTTAATGTATAAGCGTGACAATTGTGGCGTAAATAAAATAGTTTTTTTGTGAAATAACAGAAACATTTCTATGAAAGTATAATTAAAATGAAAAAAGAATATAGATAGATGTCTATGAGTTGTTCTGTTGATAATTGTTTATTTTGAAAGAAAACAACTTATAGCCATTGAATTCTAAGTGGTTTGCCATACTTATTTGTAAATGTGCACTGAACAGATAGCACACTACTTAAAGTTAAATTCCAATTTCGATATATCTTTTTTGAATGAAATTGTTAGTTAAAAGTAGATAATAGTTTAAAAACACTCTCTCCATGTTAAGAAAGGCTTTTTAAATAGAAAATGAAAATAAAATGTAACTTTTTTTCATTTATTTTAATCAAACATTCATCACCCATTGGGCCAAATATTTAATTTATATGTTAATAATAAGGTCAATAAAACTAATGAAGACAATGCAGAAATTAACGATGTAAAAAAAGCACCAAGTATTAACAATTGTTTATTTGGATAATTTAAACGCGAAAAAAAATAATTGGGACGCTGAAAACGTACACAGTAAAACAATACGTTTTATTGTCGCGTTGATTATTTATTTGTAATGTAATAAAAAAAACATAATTTCGGGGTTATTTATTTATGTTGGTAGTGTAGAAGAAAATGTATGAATGTTTTTAAGAAAGGCGTATTAAAAATGGAGAATAAATTTTAAATAAAGGAAGGCGGTGGGTAAATCACGATTCTGCAAAACTAGCGATTTGTGTTTATTTGTTTACGCTGTTATGGGTTTATGTTTATGTATGCATGCGCAACCGGTAGTCCTAAACCGGATGTGTGGTAACAACACCCGTTACAAGGTCAGTCCAGTTTTACAATTAAATAGATAGATTAATATATACTCGAGAGTCAAAATAATGAAAAGAATATTCTCGTGTCATAGCCCTAGTTATAACCTTGTATAAAACAAGGGTATTCGTTTTAGAAACCGTGGTTGTACAAGACGTCGGTGTTTGCGATTCTACAGAAACACTAAAAAACATGTAGTGTAGTGACTTTAAAAATCACACCAATGTTTTCGGACTTTTCGAAAAATGCTGCTCTGACGATTTAATTATTTGGACATGTTCTACCGTGCTAGTTTGTGTGCACATGAAACTGGGGGGGGGGAAACAATAAAAATCGAAACTTAATGGATGCGTTCCGTACGAATTTTAGGGTTTTACTTTAGGGTGTTTTGCAATGATAGATATATTTTTTTAGAAGAGTAGAAGAGAGATAAATATTTTCAGTGAAAAAGGTTCATATAAAATGAACTCTGAGAAATGAGTTCAGAAGGCATGTATTCACAAAAGAGATGATTTATATATGTTTAAAATGGAAGTTTTTACATAGAAAATAGGAGAAAAAATAAAGAATGTTCGTAAATATTTTTAGAATTCTTCTAAAAACAAAGGGGATTCATTAGCTGGGACATTGCAGAAGTATAGATCGATTAATTAAGAGACATGCGTTTCAGGGGTCAGAGGAATCGTTTTGCAAACTTCTCTGCTCATTAATATAAATTATAATTAGAGTAAATTAATTAAAGTTGTTTATAAGAGCCATTGATATTTTGATTTCTTATGAGTAAATGAGTTGAGATAATATAGTTTATACCGATTGGAAGATGCTTAATGACTCAGTGAATAGTGTGTGTCTGTGTGTCTGTAAATGTTTGTGGGAGTGGAGAGATGTTGCAGAGAAAAACACACAACCGAGAGACGCCCAGCGGCCCCGGACTGCAGACTCGAGTCAAGTGTGTTTCATTGGTGTATTGAAAAAAAAAAATGGATTTGAAAAATATCTAGGGGCGCCAGTAATACCATTATAAATAAATTCAGAAAGTTTTCTGATTGGTCCAAAATATAACTATTTGTGTTTATTCAGGATAGTGTATGCGCAGACAAGATGCGCGCAACCCCCCCCCAACTTTTACGCATTTTTAATTTTGTACATCGATGAGTAAAACCGAATACTATGCAACAAAACAGTCAATGCATCCGATGGGATCATTGAACGGCGTTTTTTGCTATTACATGATTTATATAAGTTCAAAGACATGAAAGAAAATTACATCAAATGAAACGAATAGTTAAAAGTATGAATAATGTACAACGATAGTTCCAAAAGTAAATACATTTCTAATTAAAAACGTTTAAGAGCGTAGAAGACAGGAGTAGAACCATTAAAACGAGCGATCTTTTGTGCTCCAGAATTTAATTTTACTCACATAGCCACCACCATTCTTAATGCACGTTCTCCAGAGATTCAATAACGCATATTTGCTCTTGACACACGTTCATGACAGGGTTTGCTTCGCTAGATTTTCAAACCGTCAATATCTGCAACAGAAACTTAAAACTTTCAGATTATGACAGCTAATATCAGACATCATAACAATGCCATTTGCAGTTTCCTTTGATCCGTTCAGGCAGAATAAAAATAAAAAAAACAGGAAGCACTACCTTTAGAATTCCTTTCGTAAATAAATATCGTTGTATTGACTTCAAAACCCAATCAGTGTCTGTTCGGTGCTAAAATGCTTCTTTTTTTCCGTCTATCAGAAATTTTCAAACCATTATTTGGAATAATCATCTGAAACACTTCCTCCTTCACCAAATTAAATTATAACGGAAATCTTCGTTTTAGATTTAAGGCAATAAGTATTTCGGATGAGCAAAAATAGCAAGAATGAAAAAATAAATGAATACTAACGTCCGTGCTTTAAAAAAGTAATACAAGAAGAAGAATTTATTATCACTTTAAACTTCTTTATTAAGTGGTTTAAAGATATAATAAATATGTACCTATTTACTATGCCTCCCCACGGGGCAGAGTTAGACACCAGGGTCGTTTTTTAACGTGGAGAAAAGGTACAAAAATAAAAATTGTCTCAGTCGTGAAGGATTTCTCCTCCACCGAAAGAGAACAAGAAATAGAAGTGCAGCATCTGAAGAGCAGCCCGAAGGCCAAACGTTATGTAGAAAGCAACGAAAAAATGACAAAGATAATACACGTGATCGCCTGTATTAATGCGGAAGTTTGCAGAATTTGTGGAATTATTGAAAGCTAACGAAACAGGCGTATATTTTAAGAACAAATGTATCAATAATTATGTAAAATGGTTCTTGAAGCAGATTTGAATGCACATTTTGTTATGAAGCTTTAAGGATAATGTCTTAAACATCAGGACAATAATAA
The DNA here is from genome assembly GCF_053919585.1 of Euprymna scolopes. Taxonomy (NCBI): domain Eukaryota; kingdom Metazoa; phylum Mollusca; class Cephalopoda; order Sepiida; family Sepiolidae; genus Euprymna; species Euprymna scolopes. The sequence goes on along the minus strand of NC_136505.1, from coordinate 41,511,371 downwards.
CAAATCTACATAATTATATATAATATATAAATAAAAAAAATATAAATAAGGAACTTCGCACGCGCGTGTGTGTGTGGGGGGGGGTCAGTGTGAGAGAGAGGGCGAGTTCCCCTTAGAATCCGACACGGCTGGGCCGATTTTTATTAAATTTTATACAAATGCATTTTATGTATCTGGCAGAGTTTTTATATAGGTTTTATATCGAAATGTCTTCGATAAGTATCAGTAATCGATAATTGAAAAGAAAATCTGCTGAAAGAATGAACAGACGATTTTGTCCAAAGTAACCAAGGTAATAACAGCCTCAGATCACAAGTGCATTTGAGATGTTTTATTACTGCACAGGCAAAAAGGTCAGGCATATAAAATCAACAGTAGAGTTTTTATGACAGGTCGCGTCCAATGAATGCTTCTGTTCAAATTGCAACTGAACCATAATACTTGACTTTTTCATTTTTAGCTTAAATTCAACCATTATCGCTGCCAATCAGAAAGACCCAGCATATATAATTAAAAAAACGCTACTTTGATATGACAGGTGCGAATTCAAATGCATGTTTCTGTTTGGAGCACAATTGAAGCATGGTACATGATTTTTGCGTTTTCACCGTTATTTCAAGCTATTATATATAAAACTAATCTTATAAAATCAACAGTATGTTCTCCACAGTGCAATTTCGATTAAAATGCGTTTTGGATTTAGTCACCTTGGGGAGGTATGTGAAGCTTCTTTTCGATAGACTGCGATTGGATTGAAAAATGGGCGATTTCATCAATGTCGATCACAATAAAACTATAGGAATATGAAATATTCGTTGATCCTCATTCACTTCCGGGCAACGGCGTGTTTCCCTACTAGTAACACATATTTCAGTTGTTGTATGTTACCAGCGTGTGTTTTAAACAAATTTCCACTTCTATCGATGACTGACATGTTCCCCTTGACCACTGTATACTCATTAACCCTTATCCTCGAGTGACCTTGATAAGTGGCAACTTTGTAAAAAAAAAAAAAAAGAAAAAAAAAAGGCAAATTATTAATTTGGTTAGTTTGTCCCTTCGAATTAATTCCCATTCGTTTAGAAAGCGTATTTCATTTAGGTACCTGGATAATATTCAGCGTCCTGTTCTGTTATAGATACTAGCTGAAGTATTTGTTTACGCTTAGGTCATGTCATTAAAAAAATCAATAAAAAAAACAACTATTGTTTATTTGTTTGTTTCATTATTTTAGTATTCTTTATTCATTTATCTTTTCCGTTTCTTTTGTAACTGATACTTTAGAATTGTCTGTTATTTCGACAAGGATTTTATTATCTTCTCTTGGGACGATTTACATGAACTATTATTTCATATTAAAAAAAAAAGTATAGAAAAGAATAAATATAATGAATGGAGTAAACGAGAAATAAAAAAAATAACAATTTGAAAATTAAAACAAAAGAATAAAATATTACATTCTTTTGCTTTTTATATTAAAAAAAAAATCTCTTCCAATATTTTATTATTTCGGTTCCTTGTATTCTTCTCTTATGGCATTTTTTCTGTTTTACGGCTAAACATGTATCCTTGAATATCTATCTATAAATAAATAAACAAGAAAACTTCTTTCTCTTTGATATAGTCTTTCTTTTCTTTTTATAATACTTTGTTTTTCTCCATTTATTAATTCCTTTTGCTTTCTTTCTTTATCCTATATCTCTCTCGATTCTGTGACATTTGATTCATCCTTTTTTTCTTTATGTATTTCTCATTTATTCTCTAATTGATCCATGGCATCCTGTTTTTCAATAATCCTAATCTCTTGATTTTAACACCTAATAAGATCTGCGCGCATTTTCTCTAATGAACGCTTATGTATGCATTCTATATTCCCTTAGAAAACGAACAGTAATTGGCCGCACTTTAACATTATTAAAATATAAAATTGAATAATTTTCGATATAAAGTAAAACATAAAAAAAACAATAAAAAATAATTACAACTGAAATCTTTAATATTTTACTAAATAATCATGTCTTCTAATTAATAGTTATAATATACAAGCATTTACCATTAATAAATAAACCATGGTTTAACTGGATTATTTAAACCCATTAATCGAGTAGATTCACATCGTGTGTTTGATGTTATTTTACAGATTTGACGAAACAGATTGCAGCGTCATTGCGGCAGAACTACCGTATTATATGACACAAAACATGTTATTTCTCATGAGAATAATAGCAATGAACAATACTACTATGCAGTATATCTTCTTATTTTTCTTACTATACTACTACTACTACATGTTGCACTGCTACTCCTACCACTACTTACAATTATTATCAAAGTTGCTTCATATGGTGCATGTGCCCCCAATAGAATATTGTGTAAAAGGACATTCGATAAACACTATAGAAACGAAACAATATGCATCCCTACTTCAAAAAAAAAAAAAAAAAAAAAAAAACGCAGTTGAACCATGAGATTTTAATTCTGGAAATGTTAAGGATAAATTACCACTCAAATTCGACAGAAAATCGAAGAGGTATATTAGCAAGAAAAAAAATGAGTATGACTCGTGCGGGGTAAAATCAATGTACTGTGCTTTCATTGAAATAAGCCAAAAGTAACGAATTCGTAGAAAGAATTGTCATAACTTCTACTACAAAGAACACAAACTCTTGGAACTTCAGATAGATCAATGATTGTGTAAAACGTGAGATTAATAATAGATATAACATATGTCACCGATGACAGCAATTGAATTATTATGAAGAATAGTTGTGATCTGTACTAACTCACGTAAGCATATAATATCGAACATGATACGCTGAAATAGAATTACACAAAATGTTGTGGATGAGAATGGAAATACTAAGGATGAAAAACAATATGTAGTTCCTTTACTGGAAACATACACGACTAGTAAAATCTTGGTGAGATTTATTTGGACGCAAATTTCACAGAAAAAACAATGGTCATTCCAACACGAAGTAACATACCAAGGAAAATAAGTGCAACGGAAGATACGACTTCACAAAAGAAAATAAAAAAATCATATATATGCAAAACTTAGAGTCAGTTACAAAGAACAAAGGACTACAAAAGCTGATAAATAAAATTAAGATCTACGGACGAGACAATCGAATAACATTCAAAATGGTATGGTGTATAATCTCAAAAATGTAAAGGAAAAACTCAAGACAGCGAAGGGTATAGAACTAATCAACTAAGAAGAGATTAGGATACTTGGCAAAATACATTTATGTCTGACAATCCTAGAAGCAGACGCAATCAAACCAATAGAAATGCAAAGCATCAGAAACGATTACTTTAGAAGATCAAGAGAACTCTTGGAAACAAAATTCTATAACAGAAAATTAATAAAAGAAAACATGCACGAATAGTACTGCTAGTAGGATATTCTTAACTTTTCATAGACTGGACAACAAAACTCTAGGATTAAAGCAGATCACTCGGAGACTAATGATTATACACATTGAAAGTGACTATACTTACAGATTCTATGTAAAATGAAAAAAAGGGAGGAAACTGGTAACTATTTAGAACTGTGTTGATGACATACATTAAAATTAATCGTGATCGTTTTATAAAATTAAACACATGTTTTGAGTCTAATTTATTTTCGAAAAATATGCTTTATTTTTGGACACATTGTATATAACACAATCTGCTGAACGGCTGACCATCTTTAACATGAGCAATACGGGGAACAGCAAGATTATAACCAAAACAGCGAAAAAATGTGAAAAGAAGAAACTATGTGAGGATTTTATAAGACTGGTCAGCGACGTACCAACATATCTGGACACGTTAAACTAAAAACACGAGAAAACGCTCTATTTATATACCGTTGTCGTCCACGAACAAACATACGTGGTGTGTAGTTTGTATTTCAAAGGAGACGAAGACAGAGAATAGGAAATAACTCCAACTCGCTTTTTGTTTGTAGTAACAACAATCATTACTTCCTTGTAGCAACAGCAATCATTACTTCTTTGAAGTAAAATCAATCATTATTCTTTATAGCAAAAGCAATCATTATTTCTTTGAAGCAACAGCAATAATTACTTCTTTGAAGCAACAGCAATCATTACTCCTTTGTAGCAACAACAATCATTGCTTATTTGTAGTAAAAGCAATCGTTACTTCTTTGGTACAGATGTGGCATCATCATCGAGATCTAGAATGCTTTCCACGTCTTTCACGAGATATTAAATGTTATCTCGTCTCTCTCGTGATCGGTCACTTTCTTTTTATCGTTTGACGTTCCTTCGCATGCATTTACATACGAGCTTATAAGAGAGTCAAAATGGAGTAGTGCTGCTCCATCTTAAGAGGGGATGCTTAGTACCCTTTCGTGCCTTAACCATGTTCAAAACCGACATCGAAATCCGGTTGAGATATTATCTTCTTTTTCATATTACCTCTTTTTTACATGAGACATATCGAGCTCATCTCTACTCTTGTTATTTTATTGTCAAATGCTCGGCTGAGCTTTAATCAATACCCTGTAAAATATATACGGCAAACACTCGCCGAACTACAATCGCTGTCTTCAATTTCTCTTACTCTCTATATGTATGTAAAATTAAACGAAAATTCCATGAACAAAGTTACTTTTAAAGAGTTGCCATTGTATGAAACACAATACCACAGGTTGCTTTCCGGATGACTATGGCATGATTGTTTTTAATCCCAACATAAACAAGTCCATGTTCGGGCTTCCTCTTAAATAATAAATTTCTACCAAAGTTCAACCATTACCTTTTATCACGATGATTCACTCGTTACCCCTTTTCCTCGCGTGGCTTTGGGGCTTTGATAAGTGTTAATTCCCCCTTGTTAAAAGAAAACCGATTAATGTGACTTTCGTGGATTTCCTTTATTTTACGATAGTTTCCATGTATTTAAGGAAAGTGCCGTTTAGTCGTATATATTATAAGTATAATTATTTATTATAAACATTAAAGAATTGGACTATAGTTTCGGGAAACACGCTTTAAAAATTCCGTTTTTGTTGAGTTGAAAAGATTCCGTTTTTTTTTTAGTTGAAAAGATTGTCATAGAAAGTGTTCAGTTATTTTCTTTTTCTAAATAAAGTTATATAGGAAACGTCGTGTTTACTATCTATGATAGATTAATTAATAATAATTAAAATCCAAACTATAATAGCGCAAAAGACAAAAGAAACTCAAAAAAATAGAATAATAAAAAAAATAAGTATGGTTATTATAAAAAAAACCCACCAGAATGCATTTCGATTTCGATGTAACTGAATCAGCGTGTAAATACTTTGTTATGATGCAAATTTTAAAAATGAAAATTGTGGCCCTTAATAATGAAAATGTAAATTAAATGCATTTAAATAATCGAATAGTTATTCTTGGGTCTAAAATTTTTCATATAGTTTTTGCCTTAAAATACTGAAATTATTAGATATTATTTGTGTTAAAGCAAATAATATATATATATATATATATGTATAAAATCTATAAAATATATCTATATATCTATAAAAGTGAATGTGTCTGTGTATCTGTCTGTCTGTCTGTGTGCGTACATTTCGCTACGCAATAACTTTGTCAATTTTTAGTCTACGGACTCGAAATTTGATATACAGGGTACTGAGATTTGGAAAAATCTTTGTGATCGGTTTTCGGCCAACAATTTGGCTGAGTATGGGTCAAAGTTCAACGATTTTACTTTTGAGAACTCTACCAAACTCCTCCGACAATTTTGCGTCTAAACACTTGAAATTTTAGATATAGGTTCCTTGGACATGGATCTAACTTAATAACTTCATAACAGTTTCGGACAATTAACTGAGCAAATGTGACAGTAATAATTAGATATCACTTCTAAATCGTATTTAAAAAGCATCGACACAAAACATTGGATAAGGGTAAGAGAAATTACTGCTTTATAAAGCCGTTTCCGTATGGTGAATTCATTTACAAATTTAAAAATCAAACTAATTTTGAGGAAAAGTCCACAACAATAAAAATGCCAGTCGAAGGTATGTTCTCGACAATCAGTCCGGCAGAGACCAGCTATTTTTGGTGGTCTTTCTTGTCGGGTATGAAGTATATACATTGGATTATCCTGAAAGGCTCATACTTCTAGACTTTGCCCACAATTTTTGGGAAGGGGTTGGTTTATTGCTAATTTTTTTAGACCCCCTATACTAGGAAATTACGACAGGGCTTCTCAGGCTATTTTTAGAAACTAGTATCGAGCTCTAGCGTTCTCTTCCTATTTTCCAGCATTGCGCCACACCTTCCTGCCGAGTAAATAAAGTAAAGAACGAAGAGAGTTGCAGTGTTAGACCTGCATGTTCGGCTTGAACATATTCCATAGACCATTGCAGTATCAACTTTTCTTCCCCATCTAAACACTTGTCTCAGTTTGGTTTACTCTTCCTTGACAGGAAGGTAATTCTTTTCTGCCTCTATTAAGGCTACATTTTTACGCTTAAGAACAAATGCGTTTTAACAGTTTTGGACGCAAAAAAAAATAAAGATAAAATAAAAATGGACATTACATGGAAATTCGAAATAAATTTTGCTTGGATATCAGGTTTAAGTTTGAAATAAATATTTTTATTGAGTATCACTTTCGAAATAACATTTTGAAGTATATCACGTTTAAATTAAAAAAAAAAACAATTTTTGAAGGATATCAGATTTAAGTTCGAAAAAAACAGTTTTGTTAGATATCGTATTTATTTACGCCTTCTCTGTTTTAGACATTTTTTATCGAAATCTAAAAATGCAAAAGCATTTAACGATAATTTAAATAAAGCAAAGAAAGCAGAACAAATGAAAAGCAGGTTCTTGCAACATGTGCTTTATTAAATCGGTTCATCACGAGATGAGTTTGTTTGTATAATTTCAATTAAAATTTTGGATAACGACAGTTTAGTGTCTCTAAGTATAACAATTACTTTAAAAAATAATTGCACATTCAGAAACAGGACCAGATAGAATGATATAACATAAAGTAATAAAAGAAATTAATGTGTAATTGTTTCAAAATAAAATTTTAAAAAATTATTTAAAAAATAGAATTGAAAAAATAATAATGGAAGACGCAGACAAGATAAAATACAATAAACACCCGTTTTCGCACGCCACCTAAATTAAATAAAATAGTTTAATTCATGTAGATTCGATATTTATTATTACACATCTAATAGTCTAGTCATTATTATATTGTACCTGATATATCGTAGTAGGGATTGCAAAAGTTTAAAAATTGACCTGAGTGTCATCACCTAGAATCGAAACCAAAACTTAGCACTCCAGCTTGATTCCTTATCGACCGAGCTAAGCCAATATGAATAAAATTTTGTAAAATAGCATTGTAAAAGATATAAATGTATATCTGCGTACGTTTAGTCGACTTATAACGACCTAGTTCTAATTATATTAAATTTTGACCCTTTAGTCGTAATATTTTCCGGCTCAAAACGAAAGCAAATTTGTTCCACATGTCCAAACTCCGTATATATCAAGTTTCAAGTCTGTGCACCTAAAATTATATATATATATATATATATATATATATATATATATATATATATATATATATATATACATATATATATGTATATATATATACACACACACACATATATATATGTATATTTATATGTATGTATATATATATATATATAATATATATATATATATATATATATATATATATATATATATATATATATATATATATCGTTAGGCTGACGAATCCGAGCGTGGATGAAACGCGGAATATTCTGTGGAGCTTAATTGTCATATATATTTTTATAACGTACTACCTAGCTCTACCTATATATCGAGCACGGTTGAAGTAAATAATGCTTTCGTATAATAATTTATTTAGATTAAATTAAGTATGTATATATATATATATATATATATATACAAGAATATAATGAATTTTATAACATTCTCTATTTTTAAGCGAATGAATATTTTTTTTTAACACAATCATTCACTTTTCCGCTTATTTCCTTATCTTTCTATCGTTCCCCTCTCACCATTTCTGTTTTCCCTCACTATTTTCTTTTCGGATTGTCTGTCTCTTTTTATTTTAATCTTTCTTTTTCTTTTCTTTCCTATTTAAATTCTTTCTCTCCATTCTCTCTTTCTTTTTCTACTTTTCTCAAGGCTATTCACGTCATTCAACTCCCTAAACTATTTCTGTTATATAAAATGAAATTCTAATCAGGTGCGCTTGAAAGTCAACTCACAACGTAATATTAGGAAAATAATCAAGTATTTTACTTGTTTGAAATTTATAACATAAACATATTTCAGAGCTAAACTCCATCTTCAGTATGTTGTTGAACTCACACCCTTTAATATTTCTATAATAATTCTCCCTTTTATTAAGGCATACGCACGTGTAAGGTCATCCACTATGTACTTTGGTGCAAAATAACAATATTACATCAACGTCCACTGAGTCTAAACAGTACATAGATATAGATTTCTATCGTCGTTAGTGTAACGAATTTAATACTTGTAAGGCGGACTTCGACGAGAAAATAATCTGATTTGATTTCGTGGTTGCAATCGTAAATTGTTGATTAATCGCAAAGCACGTCGTCTTAAGTAATCAAGTGTTCAAATTAGTTGTCATATTACCGGCAACAAATTGAATGTAAACAACTTAAAAGAAATAAAACGTTTATCAATCAATTACATCATTCTGAGCCATCAATTTGTCTTATTAAGACAAAACGATAGAAAAAGATGAAATCTCAGTTAATTAATAAAATCGTTTGGTCGATTTGTCGATTGTCGCCATTTTGACTTTTGACTATCTTGGCCATTATTGATGTCCATTATGTTGTCATTTGAAAACCATTCTTTGATTTGTTGAACAAAACCGCGCAAAATCTAAAATAATATAAGAATCTGTAAAGATAAGAATACTACAAGGTTAAAAAATGCATACATATACTACACTGGAATGGTCGTATCATGAAAAAAATAAAGATTATACAGTACCTTCTTTAAAGTAAAGGAAATAATATTTGGGAATATTCCCATGAAAAGAAGATGGTAATGCCTGTGATTATGATGTCCTTACAACAGAAACGATACTACATAACTACCTCTCTCAAAGAGAATATTCCTACATTTTGTTTAAAAAGCAGGAAGTAAGTTCTGGGAGGAAGGGCTTATGATAGTCAAAACTATATTACACTGACGACTCATTAAAATATAACAGATTAAATCATTTCGTTTCATTAATTTAAAAATTCGTCATCATAAAAGCAATATTATTTATAGGGAAATTTGAAAACTTAAGAAAATCAAGTAATTCCGGGTGCTCATTGGCTGATGTTACCGTACTAGTGAAAGTATGGAATAATTAAACACACCGTTTTCTTCCTATGCTAAGAATGACTTTCTAAATAATAGCGTTATTATTTTAGCACGGTAACATAAGTTCATAAGTACTGATATGCTGTATAATTTTTGATTAAATAAAAAAAAAATGGACAATTACTTTTCTGTTAATCCACTCTAATCAAGAAGAATATTTTGCAATTTTGTTGATTTGTTTTCCTCGTGTTAAGTTCAAATAAAAATCAGACATCCGATCATGTTGCTAATTATATCATTTTGAAATCTGGTTGATGTGCATCACGTGATTGGGACAGACATTGAATAAGAATTAATCACATCTTTTAAAACCAAATTTTAATTTGAAAATTTTAGAAATAAGTAATGCAGCATTGTTTTTTTTATAAAATAAAAAATGAAAAACAAATTCTGAAATTTTCAGTGGCATCAATCCTTATCATTGAGTAATTTGTAACGTTTGTTTTTTCTTTTTTTTTTATTGGTGATGTTTAATAATGAGATGATGTCCCGTAATGTTTTTCTTTTTTTTTATTGGTGATGTTTAATTAAGAGATGATGTCCCGTAATGTTTTTCTTTTTTTTTATTGGTGATGTTTAATTAAGAGATGATGTCCCGTAATGTTTTTCTTTTTTTTTATTGGTGATGTTTAATTAAGAGATGATGTCCCGTAATGTTTTTCTTTTTTTTATTGGTGATGTTTAATTAAGAGATGATGTCCCGTAATGTTTTTCTTTCTTATTGGTGATGTTTAATTAAGAGATGATATCCCGTAATGTTTTTCTTTTTTATTGGTGATGTTTAATTAAGAGATGATGTCCCGTAATGTTTTTCTTTTTTATTGGTGATGTTTAATTAAGAGATGATGTCCCGTAATGTTTTTCTTTTTTATTGGTGATGTTTAATTAAGAGATGATGTCCCGTAATGTTTTTCTTTTATCGTAACTGTACATATAACTTCTTTTTTCTGGTGCAGCATCTCATTTGACATGTTTGCATTTGTTTTCTTTGCTTTTCACATCCTATTTTATAGTTTCTTCTTCTTCTTCTTCTTTATTATTATTATTATTATTAGTAGTAGTAGTAGTAGTATTAGTATAATAATAATAATAATAATAATAATAATAATAATAATAATAATAATAATAATAAAAATGATAATAATACCCACTAGGAGTTCTCAAACAGGTCATTATCAGGGATTACTCAGTGGCAATATGCATTTTCCGTAGAGTTTGGATAAAAACAAGTCTCCTAACTTCTATTTATTATCGTTGCATTATCACAACAGTCGTTTGTCTTTGACGTTTCGACTGGAATTCAGGTGGCAATAAGTATGTCCAAGCTGTCAGACATCTCCACACTCATCCGATGGAGGCCTGTTTTTTTTATTTGTATTCCCCATTCGTTATTACTATCCTCCTTGATTTTTTACGAGATTTTGCTGTGGCACTAGTTTATGCCGGCATCAGAAATTTCAGGGTGGGTGGGGTAATGAACCTATACTTTTGCGATTTCTGTTTTCTTTGTTCCATGCTATTCAATTGTTTTATTTCATTTTTACTTCTGCTACCGGGTTGGCTGATTAGTGTTTTGGATTTATTTATGTTAGTGTCGCATTCGTAAGGGTTTTTTAACGATTTCATGTTTGCTGTATAGTCCCAATCCCCGCTTGATGTTTTTTTATCCTTTTTTTCTAATTTCGACGGAACTGGCCCTGGTTTCCTTATTACCATGAGTATTATATTGATTTTTTTCATGTTTCTTATTTTATTTTATTTTTCTGCTAATTTGCATGTATTTGCTTCGTTTTCATCGCTTTGATCTTTAACCTATAATGTGCTGCGACAATTTCGCAGGTTCTTTCTTGCTTGTTAATTATTATTACGTGCAATCTTTTAGCTTGAAGTAATCTGTTGTTACGTCTTATTCACAAAGGACTTTGTTGTTTTTGTTTTCTAGTACTGTCTCCAAATTGTGTCTGTACAATTTGTCTGCATGATCAAAATGCAGCCATTTTAAAAGTCATCGGTGCATTGCTTTTCTCTGTGTAGTTGTGTCTGCTCCTGTATTTATTTTAGTTTAGTGTGCTGAATTTATTTATAATATGTTTTACATTTTTATCCGTCTGTCCAAAGAGTGCATATTTATTGTCTTCCATGGAATTCCTCTGTTTTAATGTAGTTTGTTATGATCACGTTGTAGTCAGTATCTGTTACTTTGATTATTTGTAATTTTCTTAGCCATGTTCGGGTGTTTTTGGGATTCTCCTCTTATGTCACCATTCTGATATTTCGTTTCAGATTTCATCGTTTCCTGTATTGTTCATGTCAACGGTGTCTCTCGATGCAGTGATCAATCTTTCTGTTATCTGAATTATTTACTTTCCAAGTCTTTTTGTTTTCCACATTTATCAATTCACTTACTCCTTCTGTTCTTTTTATATAGTCAGTTTTATGTGTAATTCATCGTGATGGGTAATTTTTGTGTCGTCTTCTAATCCAGATTCCTAACTTATTTTTGATCCTACTTATGAATAGTTAAGAGTATCTCTAATAATATTACTCATTTAACTAGATTTTTTTATTATATAGTTTTGTTTCTATGTTTTTCTTGTTCTTTGTCGATTAATATTTTTCACTGTTTCCTTTCGGCCTTATAAAGTTGATAGTGTCTGCTTTCAGAACTCACAAATAATAATTCTGATTTGGTTGAATAAGATCTTCCTGGAAACGGAGATAAAATTCACTGTACTCCTGAATCCCAGCGGATCTTTAAAGATCAATGACCTTAGGACTTTAGCGATAACTATAACAGCAAAGGTCTGAAAGCCGTCAAACACATCGGGGATCTGTAGTCTTTAACATGCCCTTCCAGACAAAAATTTAACGTGTCAACAACCACCGCTTTAACCTCGGGTATGTATCTTACTTCAAAAGCGAAGGGAGTATAATTGCTTCACCTTGTTCTCCTTCTATATCACATTATTGTCCCATGACATTGCAAAGTTTACGATTTGCCACATCATTGAAACATTGGCAATGACTACCAAATCCGAACGATCATGTCCCAATTGCTTTGTTGTCATGAAACTTTTATCCAATCATACCTCTACGTTACCATCCTCACTTTTTCCTACTTCGTCAAATATCTCCTCAAACCACTTCCCAGCACACTTCATCCCAAACTTCTTACAAACCTCCCAGTATATCCTAAGCCCATGCAGACGTGTCTTCTGCAGTGCACTCTCTCTCTCTCTCTCTCTCTCTCTCTCTCTCTCTCTCTCTCTCTCTCTCTCTCTCTCTCTCTCTGATTGAATCTACTACTTCAATGTGCGCCACTGGCTCATGAAATTTTCCACAAATCTGACATTCTAAAACAACACCCTCTTATTGAACAGCTTTATTGAACAGTTGTGTTCTTAGTATCTAGTCTTGTGCTGCATGAACAAAGGTTCCAGTACTCTTAAACAGATACCGAGCTCTAAGCCACTACTTCCTGGAAGCGCTATTCCTGCATCTCCTTGCCAACCAATTCTTTCGACTTTCCTTTGTCTTTACTGACTGAAAAATAACAGAATAAAACGGTGAACTTACCTAAGAACTGAAAAGAACATGGGATATGAAAATTTCTATATACTAGCAACAATTGTAAAAGTATTAGAAACAATCTTAAAGAATTAAAAATAAAGACTAGGCAACTGCTAAAATCAGCCGAACTCTTTAGTAAAACATCGAATATCGGAAGGTAATCAACAAGATCTATTAACGCTAACCGGCAATATAGAAATTTCTACGGAGGAAACACGATTAGTTTATAAGTTAATGGCACCCTCACCCCACAAAATAACTTGTATTGCCCGCATCAACTGGCACCACACAAAACAATCAAGAAAGATCAAGTTGTCTGGAAAGGCCGAGGAGAGAATGCACTAACCAAAGACTGGAACCTAGGGTGGTTTATTACCACTCAAATTCTATTGAAGACCAATGGTCATTACCAGTAAGAAGTCAATGGTAAACCGCTGCTGCGATTATGCAAATGCATTTGCAAAGTTTATCTGGAGAGGTGGGAAGACTTGTTATAACCCAGACTTCAGTACACACAACAGGTTGTTATCAATCAGTTATAACCGATGAAGACTTGTGTGAGAAGTTCGCTTACAAGAAAAGGTTCCCCTTTTCTTGTAAACGTATGAAAAACATTAGATAAGTGAAAATGAGATTAGGATAGACCGAGATTCGAACTTTGTAAGCAAGGTTCAGAAATGAAATTTCGCATTGTTCAGTTTCACATAAAATAGTTTAGATATGTTTGTTGTAAAAGGAATTAATTGTTCAATTCATTTTTTATGAAAACTGAATTAAAATAAGGTCAGCTGGAGAAGAACGAATAATAGAAATTTAAATACATATTGAAAAATAAGTTAGGTCGAAAAATGGGTTAGTGAGAATTCTTTGTCTGCAGAAGTGGTTTGGAAACATGTGCCGAACACCGCATGTTTAGGCCACGTGAGTTTATCAGGTTTTTTGAAAACACACATCTGACGTCATAGCAAAAATGAATTCTCAATAATAGAAGCTAGGATGAGTAGAGAAAGGAAGACGAAGATCGGAGGCAGTCGAGTCCGGATCGAAGTCAGCACAGTCAGCCGGACAGAACTGACATAATCAGAGGAAGGTCCCTGTAGAAGTGATGGGAGAACGTTTTAATCGTGTAAAAACGACTTTGAAATCCTTGATGTCATCATTCTTCGACTGGTCGATCTGATAATAAAGAAGTAATTATCATGTTTTGTAAAATAGTGTCGTGTCATCTTCTACAACAAAGATAATGCGTAATCATCTTTAATGAACTTTGTATAACCCATCCAAGTAACGTGTCTCCCTCTCCATCATAAGAAATGTATCTCTCCTCCCCTCTCTGTGTTATAACAATGCTTCTTCCCTCCTTAATATATGTTATAAGAAAAACTCCAGAACTTTAATACGTATAGATGTCTATCCTCCCTCTCATCACCGTCTATCTTGTATTACATGTACCCGTTACATGTCTCCACCATCCCTTGATATATGATCCTCAATATGAAACACACGTCATCTTAAAAAGATTCCATCCCTATTATACAACAGTTCTGGTGAGCACAAATAATACAAATGTGATATAAAATTTGCAATGGTCCAAGATTTTAAATCCAGAGGAAATCGCAACATTATTGACCGAAGGGTTAAAACGTCAAACGTTGGAATTCATTTTCCAAATGAAGACGTGTTCTTTTCAATAGATAAAAATATTTCTATTATCGATGATTTTCTCTGGAGAAATCTGGAGTCGAAGCCAAAGTAGAGCCAGAGATAAGAAGTAACATACGAATAAGAAAACAAAACAAAAATGTTGTTGAACAAAACGAATCAGTTTGATTGTTACGCAGTAAAACTAATGATTAAAATGTCAGATTAAAACTATTAGCAACACGCAAATCCGTAATCACACAAAAATAATGAAAACAAACGCATTTGTACACCGACACGTTCAAATGCATACTGATTATCATACATAGACTCAAACTCAATTGCATATTGACACATAGAGTTTTGCACCAACAATACATACATACGCAACACATTCCAATGTATAAAAACAAAAAGTATTGCACAATTAGAAGTATGCATCATTTATATAAACTAAACATTTATTACTCGTATAACTCACGAGTCAAACTGTTATTCAGGATCGAATCCTGCACGAGTCAAACATTTCTCTTCGTAAACAAAATTATTACTTCAGTGCAAAAATAATGTCGTTTTTATATATATAGTTTAACGCAAAAAAAAACGACATTAATTTTGCACAAATCTAATAACTCATAATTTAATGGGAACTTAAGATTCATATTGATGTTTAAAAAAAATCGATTTAAGACGCAATAAGTTCTATTGGAAACCCATTGAAATATATAAATAGTATATCTCTCCCTCTCTATCTCTCTTCCCTCTCTCTGTCTCCATATATATATATAATAGCCTCCAGATTTCGACGTATGAGATCCGCCACAACAAATAAGTTGCTCGAAATCCACTTATTGTGGTGAAGGCTTTGTCAAGAATCATCTACACTTTTAAGTATTACTGCTAATCTTTGTCGGTTCAACCGACTGCTACAAAACAGGGTATACAGTTAACCGCATCAGTTTCTTTCTCCTAGATACATATCTAAACGGAGAAGTGAAAGATGGTCACACACTTTTTGAAGGCACTTATTGTTAAAGTAAAATTTAAATCGGAAATTTGAAAACTTTGAAGTGTCGAATATAATGATAAATTCATTTTATTTACTGCTTTTTTTGTAAGTCCGATATTTCGCTAATACATAGCCTCATCAGGGTAGAAAGTCCGGTTCATGAATTGTTTTTATTGTTCTTCATTTTGGTGTCATGGCGAAGAGAAGAGAATTTACGTGCTGTTCCGGTGATTTCGAGTGTGTAATGCTCCAGCTTCGAGTGGGATTTAAAGTAAAAGATGGGCACACATTTTTTGAAGACACTTATTTTTAAAGTAAAATTCAAATCGGAAATTTGAAAACTTAAAAGTGTCGAATATAATGATAAAATCATTTTTATTTAATGATTTTTTTGTAAGTGCAATATCATTTTTTTGTAAGTCCGATATCAGTTTTATTTAATGATTTTTTTTTGTAAGTCCGATATTTCGCTAATACATAGCCTCATCAAGGTAGAAAGTCCGGTTCATGATTTTTTTCTTTTTCCTCATATATATATATATATATATATATATATATATATATATATATATATATATATATATATATATATATATAACCATGAGGGGCATTCAAAAAGTAATGTCTCCTCTTTATGATTCCGCCCAAAATGATCAAAGGGGATGGCAGCGTCAATATCTACATCAGAAAGAAGAGTCTTTCAGGTCATGTATGCATACGTTTAGTCATCAGAATAACTCAATTTGCAGTCCTCACTAATCCATTCAACCTGAATAAAAATAGGAGGCATTACTTTTGTAAAGCGCCAGACAAATGACGCATAAGACCACAAAAGATGTATTTTATACGTGTTAAAAATGAAAGGTTTTTTTTTTATAAATAATAAAACACAATGCTTGTTAATATGTTTAGAGTCATTGTAGAACAAGCAAATTAATTAGCTAAAAGAACAAAGAAGTATGAGCTGATTATTTAACGACCCTGAATAATAGACTGATATGAAAAATCTTAATCAAAACTTTCACACCGAAATACGGGAATTACATTTGATTGGGAGTTCTTAATAAGAGTTAATGTTCATTTGTTTTTATTGTAAGGAGCATTTAAGTGAATAAGATTATACATTTGTTTTTTCGTGAGCGGACGGCAATGTGAAAATGTTAATAACTTATGCATATGTGCGTATTAGTGTCAGAGTGCGTATGTTTATGAGAGTAGAGCATTGTATTATTTTGTTTTGTCCCAAGAGGCAGTAGATCAATGTGGAAAAGCTGTGTCAAATTAGATGTTATTTTGGCTCAGATTCCTTTCTGAATGAATATTTTGTCTTTTATATGCATTCAGGGTGGAACAAACGCTAACTTTTATAAATTCTGAGCTGCTTAGGTGTTTTTCATTTGTTTCTGTTTTTTATCGAATCAGACAGGATTTTGCGAAGAGATATGTGCGTTGAAACAATTTAACGTGAGACACGGTAGTGTCCTCGTTATAATCCGTTAATTTTATTATTCAAATTATTTGGATTCTTCGGACTACTGTTTTCATCTTGAGTGTTATTTTCACAATGTTTCGGTCGATAGAACGATCTTCTTCAGGTGTATCTCGGGAATTCGACGGAATTTTGAACGGAACCGTTCATTTACTTCGCGGGTGAAACATTGTCTTGTATTGTCAATAATATCTGGATAGAGGTCCTAAGTAATTAGCAATTGTATTTTTGGTTGCCCGCACTGAGAATTGAACCTTCCACCTTCAGGAAAATCTCGTTTTACAATTGATATTTCCAAGTATTGTAACTTCGAGAGAAACTGGTCCGAGCTCAAAAAAGCACACCTGAAGAAAGTAAGAATTTACATAGACCGAAACGCTGTAAAAATTACACTCAAGATAAGAGCAGTATTCCGATGAATCCAAATTATTCGAATAAGCAATTCTCATCTCTAAAATTCAGAAACATTTTATTATTAGCATTAAATACGGTTTTCTGATCTTGGGAAGACAAGTTGAACTTGAATCTAACACACATCCTTTAAATTTGATGTACTTATTTGGATACTAAGATGTCTCGGTGAATCATGCAGTGTATAGATGTTACGCCATTATTGTCAGTTACTTTAATTGGTAGTTTGAAATCAATTTTTATATATGTTGTATATTAGCACTTCCGGGTGACGTCGAGTTACTTAAGTGAGGAGAGTATTATTATTATTATTATTATTATTATTATTATTATTATTGTTGTTGTTGTTGTTGTTGTTGTTGTTATCATCATCATCAGCGCCATCGTCATCATCGCCAGCCTCATCGTCATCATTATTATTATTGTTGTTGTTTTTATTGTTGTTATTGTTATCATCATAATCATCATTAGCGTTATCGTCATCATCATCATCATTATTATTATTATTATTATTATTATTATTATTATTATTATTATAATTATTATTATTATGGACGGATGAGGAAAGAAGAGTCCTGTGGGGATGCTTTGTAAGAAGTGGAAGTACCAAATCTGGTGGATATATCCGAAAAATAAAGGAAGAATGGGAATCGAGAGGAGGGGGACCTAGAAGTGTCGTGAGTTTGGTATCCCAGTTAAAGCAAATTAAAAATAACAACCTACTTTCAGTGATTGCAAGAGAAGAGATTGAATGGATGGTTAGGAATGAAATGAATAACGAAAGTAAAATTGAAACTAGCTCTGATGAAAGAAATGAGAGAGTGGAAGTGCAGAAGGGAAATGTAAGCGATGATGGAAGGCGGAAAACTGAGGAGGTATGGAATCCTACGGTTAGTGAAGTAATGGGAAAGAGTTTGAAGGGTCTAAGGCAGATGAGATCATTGACTCTGAGACAATGGAGCCAGTGAAAGGATCAGATGTATAGAGAAGTGGTGATGAAGTTCGAACTGTGAAAGTTCTCTAGAAAAAGAAGTACTTCAGAAGTTAAGAGAGGTTCTTCTTAGAGACGATATCATAGAGATTCCAAGTGTGAAGAGTAGTGATAGGCGGAAGGTGAAAACGAGGTAAAAATAATTCAAGGCGTAATTCACAACATCATAAGAAAGAACATATCGATTACGGAACTTAACAGCCTTCTGTATGCAGCGTCATACTTTATTGCGAATCGTTTTGGCTTATTACAGAAGAAAGGGGGAAAATGAAGGATAGAAGGCCACACTGGCAAAAGCGGCTTGAAGAAAGTATTAAACGGTGGCGGAAAGACATTGGTAGAATCGAAGAAATAAGAAAAGGAGTTAAACTAGGACAGAAAGCTAAGAACAAGCTTGAAAAGAGGTATAGCTTGCTGGAAAAGGGAACGATGAACGTTTTAACAATATTGAAAGAGAAGGTCCACACTGATAGTATAAAAATTAGGAACTTTGTTGTCAAAAGTGTTGCATTTCGGCAGAACCTTTTCCGGAACAATCAGTCTCAGCTGTATACAGAATTAAATGGTAGTAATCAGGCGGGAAATTACAACACACCAAATGCAAAAGATGCAAGGAAGTTCTGGAGTGGGATTTGGTCCGTCGAAGGGCGATATAATGAGAAGGCTAGCTGGTTGGGAGAGGTCAGAGAAAGGCTATCAGAAATGCAGCAGATGAAGAACGTTGAGATAACCATCGATGACGCTAAAGCTGGCATACGAAGGATGACAAACTTGAAGGCACCTGGTCCAGATGGAGTGATGGGCTTCTGGTTTAAACAGTTCCCATGCCTTTATCCACCTATAGCTGCTGCTCTGCAAAGGGTTGTAGAGTCGAGAGATGTCCCTGATTTGCTTGTGAGGGGAAGAACAACACTGATTAGGAAAGATCATGCAAAAGGAACAGATGCCAATAATTATAGACCAATTACATGTCTGCCATTGATTTGGAAACTGTTGACTGGAATATTTGCGGAGAAAATTTATGAACATCTAGAGAGTAATGGTGTTTTTTTCTGGCGAACAAAATGGGTGCCGGAAAGGCTGGAGAGGTACTAAAGAGAAAATACTCATTGATAAAGCAATAATGCAGGATGCGAAGGAGAAGAGAAATCTGATCGATTACAGAAAGGCTTATGATATGGTTCCTCATTCATGAATACGTGAAATACTACTGATGATGAAGGTTGCTGAGAATGTGGTAGGGCTTTTGCAGACAAGTATGGCTCAATGGAAAACGGTGCTGACAGCAAACAGAGAGGAGATGGGGCAGGTTGGAATTAAACGTGGAATATTTCAAGGAGATTCGTTATTGCCACTTCTTTTTGTAATGATAATGATGCCACTGAGCATCCTCTTCAAGAGAGAAAAACTGGGGTATAACTTTGGATCTGGTGACAGACGCCTCAATCATCTACTGTTTATGGATGATTTGAAAATATTCGGTAGAAATGAAAAGGAAATGGAGACACTAGTAGAACTTGTGGGGACATACTCAGGAGACATTGGGATGGAGTTTGGGATTAGTAAATGTGCGGTTCTGATGATGAAAAGAGGAGTAAGGTTCATTCGAATGGAATAGTACTGCCAAATGGAGAAATCATGAAAGAAATAGAAGATACAGGATATAAGTATTTATGAGTGCTGGAGGGTGTAGGCATCATGAACAGAGAAATGAAAGAAAAAGCCAGGAAGGAGTATCTTAGAAGACTGAAGCTAATTGCAAAGTCGAAACTGTATTGAGGAAATCTAATGAAAGCAGTAAATGCATGGGCAGTCAGTGTTTCGAGATACAGTGCGGGAATTTTAGAATGGTCTGACAAGGATTTGCATGCTATGGATATAAAAACAAGAAAAGTTTTTGCAATGTTTGGTATATTTCACATTCGAAGTAGCGTAGCAAGGCTGTATCAAAAGAGGCAAGATGCGAGGAGAGGATTGAAAAGTGTAAAAGATTGTGTTAGAACCGAAGAAATGTCGTTGAAGGAGTATGTGGTTAGAACTGGGGAGTGGATGCTTAAGGTTATGGCCAATGAAGTGGAGGTATGTGAGACCAAGGCTTATTATTTGAAACGCATGGATAGAGAAAAGGAAGAGGAACTGGCTAGGAAGAAAATGCATGGAAGGTTCTTGCAGGATATAGCAGAAGTGGCTGATGAAAGATCATGGCAATGGCTTAGAGCTGGGTATCTGGCTAAGAGTACTGAAGCTTTTGTTTGTGCAGCACAAGAGCAGGTATTAGGAACACGATTGTTCAAAAAAGTGGTGTTAGGAGAGGAAATTGCTACAGAATGCCGGATTCGTGGTAGGACCTCAGAGTCAATTGCGCACCTTGCAGCAGGATGTAGTGGACTGGCCCAGAGAGAGTACCGCAAAAGACACGATCGCATGGGGCTCCGGATATATTTGGAGGTGTGTAAGAGGGTTGGGGTAAAGTGTGCTGGAAAATGGTTTGAGGAGGTTCCTGATGAAGTGAGAACAAGTGAGGATGGCAAGGTAGAGGTATGGTCGGACAAAAGTGCCATAACGACCAAGCAATTGGAACATAATCGTCCGTATTTGGTCGTCATTGACAAGGTTTCAAGAAACTAGCAAATTGTAGACTTCTCAGTACCCTGGGACAGGAATGTGAGAGAGAAGGAGAATGAGAAGTTGAGCAATTATGCTTCGTTGGCCTTGGAGATAAGGCGTATACACGGGGTTAAAACACAAATAATCCCGTAGTGTAGTTGGTACACTAGGAGTAGTATTAAGTCGTCTAGAAGGAAAATTGAAAAAAACTACAAATTCCCGATGTTTTAGGTGGCCTTCAAACCTCTGCAATTATAGGTACCACCAACATCCTTAAGAAAAACCCTTGATCATTGAAGCTCCTTGTTTGAAGCCGGAATTAAGGGAAATCCTCTGGAAATGAATCCTATCCCTTTCCAGAGAGACGTTCATAAACGAAATCAGAATTATTATAGAAATGTAGAGGTTTTGGAATAAAAAGTAGTCAGGGAAAATATTTCGATAAGAAAAAAAAAAAAGAAATGTTGGAAAAACAGAACAATTAGATTTGGAGTCGTAATGGAATTTAATACCATAAATAGTTTAGTCAGAATGATTTTTAAATCAATAAAAGATTGCAAGGTTTGTTTACATAATAAAGATTGGAATGTGAGTGTTAGCAAAGTAAAAGTAAATTAAGAATAGCAATAAGATTAACATTATAATAGAAGATTGTGCAAATAGCAATAAAAAAACTTTTTTAAAAAATACATAATGCAGAACACCGAAAGAATAATTACTGCGGCTAGAGACACGGAAAAAGCAGACAAAATAGAAAAAGAAGAGACGAGGATGAGACAAGGAAAGAAAAATGGGAAAAGAAACAGCAACACGAGCGAATCATAAGGATTACAAAAGATGAGACTAACGAAAACATTTGAGAATGTTTACAAAAAGGAAATCTAAACAGGGTAACTGAATTCCTAATAACAGCCGTATAAGATAACGCAATTAGAACCAAGCACATTAAAGCAGAGATTCATAAACCAGCAAATGTAGACTCAGCTAACAAAGAGACGAAACGCTAAACCACATAATAAGTGAATGCAGCAAACTACAAAAAAAAAAAGAATATCAAATAGACACGTTAAAGCGGGGAAGGCAGTACATTGGGAATTATGCAGACGATTGCATCTTTAACACTTTAACAAATGGTAAAAGCACTAAGCGGCAGCAGTACTGGTAAATGAAAGTCACCATATTCTATGGGACATGGATATAAAATATGATAAACCCATCACAGCAAAAGACCATACGCCATAATAATTTACAAGAAGGAAAGGTCCGGGCATACGGTAGATTTTGTCGTTCTAGCAGCTCACAGAGTGAAGATCAAGGAGACGACGAAGTGGAGCAAATACACGGAACTGGCCAGAGAACTAAAAGGGATCTGGCAAATGAAGAAAGTCAAGATAACACCACTAATAATAGGAGAGCTAGGGACAATAACGAAAAACTTTGAAAAAAGAATAGAAGACATTGGAATCAGGTTAGGGTTAGGGTTAGGGTTAGGGTTGCTGAGAAAATAAAACTGCTAACAATAATGAAAATTGCAAAAATATTTAGGAAAACCATTGAATGTGGGGATTTACACATGTGAACTACAAACACAAACTGGACACACAGAAACGATAACAAATGTAAAACACCAAGGAACAACAAAAGGCATAATTAAGACTGAGACGATATAATTGTTAGATACCCCCCCCATTTTTGTGTCTGTGTGTCACCAAAAAACGGACGCTATACCAAATAATGAGGAGGGTCAAGGAGGATGAGAAAAACCGAGACCTTCGCTGGCTGAGTGCAAAGAGGACTGGGACCTTAGGGGTAGCTTACTGCCACCCAAGTTCTAGTGAAGACTAATGGTTTTCTACAACGAAATATCAATGATAAGCGGTTGTTGCGATGACGCAAATTCTAATGCAAAGATTATCAAAAGACGCGGGGAGTGCTGGAAATGTGAGAATACTTGTTGTCACTCAGACTCCAGAGAATGCCACAAGTGGTTCTCAAAGAACAATTTTGGATGATGGCCTGTATGATTGCTCCTAGTGAGTCAATAATAATGAACATTTTTTAGAAAAAAAGTATTCGAAAACTTAATTTTCAGAAGAAAAACAAGAATTTAAGGAGACAACTTATTTGTTTATGTGCTCAAATTAAATAAATATTTATTCTTAAAGACTCAAGTTCGTTCATTATCTGATTTCATTCATAAAAAAGTAAAAAAAAAATTAAAAAACTATTTCATTTATACTAAAAATGAACTTTATTAAATGCAAATAAAGATATGCATGTAAAACTATATATGTTTTAAACGAAAGGCAATCAAATATTGAAAAAAACTCATTTATGAATATACGGAACAAACAAACAAATTATAAAACAAACAAATTATAAAACAAACAAATTCAAGTCAAACAAACAAGTTATAAAACAAAATCAAGTAAAACAATAATTAGCGGTTTCAATCCTACCCAAAGTCGGCCAGAGGCTTACTTGGCCAAAACCTTGGTGAGACGACAACAACTATGGATAACAGTAATTGGTGCGAATGCAGTTAAGCGATTAGGAGTTCCTATCCCGTCGCGGTTACACCTGTCGAAGGCCGGAGGAATAGTTGGCCGAAACGTCGTGAAACAACAACTAAGAAAGATGATAATAATAGTCCCTAATAAATATATTAATATAAATAATTATGTTTAAAAATCGAAAAAAACAACAAATATGTCTTATTTAAAAATGAACGAAAAATATGTTTTTAATTTATAAGTATTGATACATAACTTTTAAATTTAAAACGAATGATCAATATATTTTAAATTAAGCCGAACAACAATTAAGTGTAAAACCAATAATAAATTGCAAAGATGAATAAAACAAATTAAATTAAAATAATCAGTTTAAATCCAAACAAAAAATGATGTAAATAGTGCAGAAATGTTTTTATAGCTGACCATGAGAGAAAAATTGAACTGAACATTTTAAGTTTTCTTTTTTTATTACTTCTAGTGAAAACGATAATGGTTTACCAAAAATATTGTCGTTTTCATTGCGTCAAAATTGTATAAAAGGATGTTTGATGAGCTTAAGTTGATACTTTCTTCTACTTGTCCGATATTGTGATCCTCGTCAAAATAGTCAACATGAAAAAGAAGATTAGCGTCTTCCAAATCATTCAATGTTGTATAATTTGTTCCTGATGACAAAAGTTTACTAAAAATATATAACCAGTAACTATATGGAAGATGTTATTTATTATAATGATAACGGGCTTCGACAAAGAAAATCTCAAATGCAATTTATTTTTAATAGGGTTAATAAAGATTGTGGTTTTTCACTTTTCATACAAAAACATGAATAAATAAATCAAAATAAAACTTCTCAGTTTATGGTTTATTTAACCTTTTCTCGTTAGTATTTGTTGCAAAAGATAAATAAAAAAAAGGAAATTCAGAAAAAGGTAAAATGTGTTAAACCTATTATTTGGATTTATTTACTCATGTTGTTTTTGTTGTTTTTTTTGTCTTATCACATCGGCAGAGGTTTTTAACATATTCTTATAAAGATATATATATATATATATATATATATATATATATACACGAGCAAACAGTTAATAAAACATGTTAAAAAACACTTTGAAATGACGTTAAAAAAACATATTAAATCTGAAAAGGAAACACTAGATAAGTTGATAGTCCTTAATCCGCGGAGTTTCGAAGAAATATTTTCCTTCCCATCACAGGGTAGAAATTATCAAAATGCGGGGTCGAATTTAGCATGCAAAAGTATTTGATGAAACAACAAGTAAGTCTATAAGCTCTTTCTCCTATTTGGTTTTATCGAGCTTTTACATCTGGCTGAGATAACTTTATAAACATTAATTCTTTAATATTTATAATACACTTTAATTTTACCATCTTGGATCATTTTGGTAAATTTAATTGTAATTTTTATTTTATTTTATATATATATATATATATATATATATATATATATATATATATATATCTACATATATATTCTTTGAAGTTTTTAACATTTGAAACTATACAAAAAATTACTTTTTATCATTCGTTAAAAAACCCATGTAGTCAGTAAGTCATTTAATCACCTGCAATCACTGCATCAACTCTCTCGAATTTACTATAATACCATTTTTTTTCAAGGGATCATCAGTTGTTTACCATGAAACACTGTTTCGGGGATTTAAAAACAAAACAGTATATTACATTATGGCTCCCCAGCAGTGTTGATATAAAACCACCACCCTTAATCTTAGGAAGAAGACATGTTACAAAAATTTGATCCAATTTCCTATTCTTAATTGCAATTACTAACCTTTTCATAGTATAAAAATGAATTTCTTACCTGTGCGATTCATCAATTTCCACATTTAAAATGGATACATTTTTTTAATTTATCAGTCTTGTATTTATAAGATTTGGATTAATCCATTTAACTACTTATCACCCCCACTATAATTAGTAGTTTGTATATTTACATTCTTATTTATTTAAAATTAGATATATAAAGGTTAAAAATATTTTATTTTTACATATATACACTTTTTTTATATATAAATTTATTATATGTAATTATAAATACATTTTATACATTGCTAATATAGTTTTGGATTTCCTTTATTAATATAGTCTGGTTTATCTTAAACGATTCAAAAGCATCAGGATAACGAACAAATGCTTTATTTAACTGTTTAAATATTTTATTTTTATCTCCACCTTGTTTTATCATCCTTATTACTAAGCTAGAAACTGGTGGTATAAAATCTGTTAATTTTAGAGTAACGCGAGCTATTCTCAAAAACTCTGACATAATGGTTCCATAAAACACAAAAACAGGGCAGGTGCTATCCTTATGGGGCATACGTACTATTTTAAAGGATTTCTTTTATCAAATATTTTATAAAGAAAAATCCCATCCTCAATTTTTATATCTAAATCCAGAAATGTAGCCTGTTGTCCTCTATGTTCACAATTCAATTTAATTCGTTTAGATATATAAGATGTTTATTTTTTTCGAATTCATCATTATCGTTTACGCATATAAGGTCATCTATAAATCTCATACACCCATGAAAGTTATGTTTTAGATATATCTGTTTTTAATAATGATGACATATATATATATATATATATATATATATATATATATATATATATATATATATATATATATATATATATATATATATATATATACTCGAGTCTATGTAAATACAAATTTGCCCAAAATGGTGCCGGATCCAATCCCATTGGGATACCTATCGTTTGGAGTAATATTTTATTTCCTATTTGAAAATAGCATTCTTTAATAAGATGACTTACACGTATTTTTAAAATACCTTTAGAAACAATAGTTTTGATATTTTTATTTTTACACCAGTAAGCTTTAGAGTTTGAAAAGTCTATATATTTACCTTTTCCACCTTCAAAAAGCCAAATCTACAGTATCATTTAATTCTTTTATAAGTTTTTCGTGCTGAATTTTAGTATATAGTGTACTAAAATCATAAGTAGCTATAGATTTTGCTTTTATTCTGGAATGCATTTTATCTAATTTTTCTTTCACTGGTTCGGAATTATTTACTACCCAAAATAGATTTATATTACTATAGAATTTACTTTTCAGGTGAAAATTATTTATTTGATTTATAATTAATTTAAATATTTTAGATATAGCTTTACTTAGAGGTTTAGTGATGCACGTCTTTGAACCTACAATAAATCTAGCCCCAACTGGATTTTTATGCATTTTAGGTATCCAATAAATACATGGAAGATTTTTGTGTTTATCTTCTAACTTTAATCCTAATTTTTCATTAATAATACTATTATTCAAAATAATGCTATCTAAATTACTATTACTTACTTTATACGTATCCGAATCGTTTCCTATAAGTCCTACTTCTATCAATAAACGTTGTATATAATATTTCTTACATATAAAGAAAAAAAAAACTTGTCGTGTCGAGACGTCAAGTTTTTTTGTTGTTTTTTTAACTATAAGGTGATACGATACAATTCTCGCCCTAGAAAATACACTATTGTTTTATTTTTGTTTGATAAAAACTTGTTTTCTATTTTTCTCGCAGGCTATCTACTATTATGCCAGTTGTGTACAAATTCCAAGAGGGATAGGAGCCTTCTTTCATGTTTGAGAGTGACACAATGTTAAAAGGCGAGAACGAAGATACTCCCTCTGTACAACTGGTTCTCTCTACTGATCTAAGTTATGAAAACACGACTAGTGCCAGCATCCTCAAAATAAAAAATCCGGACGGTTAAACGCTGATGGCATAGCTCTACTAAGTTTCCGGACACAGTTATGGTCTTTAGTGTGGTTTACATCATGCAGCCTCACATCTTCGAAGTCTACTTGAAAGTCACCACTAAAGTTTTCCTGTATGAAAAGTGTCATGATCCCGTGGTGCAACCAGGTGGCTGGTGGCAGTCCGTGAGTGTGGCAGCAGAACTCGGCGTCGGTCCATTTCTTAAGGGAGCCAGGTTTGGCTTCAAAAAGAGTGCTACGACTTCGTACCCTTCTCTATACTGGCCTCGCTCCTCCCTCAAACTGAACCTGCTTGACCACGTAGTTTGATCATATGTCGAGAACATGACCGACATGACCTCCCACAGTACCAAAGCCAGCATGATCGCCGCCATCCTCCAGCCGGAGCTTGCGGAAAAGTCGTGCTCCCAGTTCTGGACCGTATCGAGGCAGTGATTGAAGCTGAAGGCAGATACATTGAAAAGATTTCAGCTCTACTACATAATCAAGTTGCCTAAATTGTTTGTTTTTTCAATAAAAGTTGTTTTTTTCAATAAAGCTGTAGTGTTGTTTTCTTTAGGGAGACAACTTTATCGTTCTACTCTGTACATGACAGACTAGATGAACAAAGAAGACCTTTAAAACAAATTCCAATGCGTTGGAACCTACCATCTTGCAATTGAAATAAAAGCTAAGTTGAGTTCGTTTCTTTTTTTTTTCTTTGCCGCTCTCTCAGATAGAACGTGTGGGACCGGGTATTAAAATAAAATGGGCGTTTACATATGTTTATTTTGGCACTGTAAGACAAAACTGTTTTTTTACAAAATTGGAGTTGAGAATGGAGAAAGCAGAAGCAAAATAGTTAACACGGGAAAGAATGCAGTCGCAAAGAAATGATATAATGACGAACTTTGACAAGAAGAAAAATTAGCGAAAAGAAGAAAATTGTATCACGCTGTGAGTAATATAATTCATTTTTTTCCTTTTTTTTCTTCACTTTCGTATATTTTCTCTCCTTTGTCTGGCATTGTGTTTAGTTGCGCAACATTAAATCACTGTCAATATTATCTTTAAACCTCAAAAACTAAATTTCCTGTATTGCAAATCGGTTTTACTTTTGTATAGCAGGACTCATTTTGGGGACATATACAACGGGGCTAGAACATATGGTGCAACAGTTCTTAACACATATAGATTAGAGGAGAGTGATTATCATGATGAAGATGGTGAGGATGACACATAATACTTGTAAGGAATTTATACAAGAGTTCGTTTATAGATGAATATACAAAATACATTTACCTTTTCGGTTGTAAAGACAACACGAGACAACACAGTTACAAACGTATTAATGGTGATTTCTTTATTGTTCAACCGCGATTGGTGATGCCAGGAACTCAAGCCTTTTCAACTGCATGGTCTACTCTTCGCCCTTTGCCTCTAAGGAGCTCCCACTCTCCAACTGACTCTATCATCGCGGGTGATCTTTTCCAATTATCTGATCGTAATCTCTGACCGACTAACTTCGGATCCTCTATATTGAGAAATCTCCTTTGTTTATGACGCCAGAAATGTGGTTCCCAACGTGACTATTTTCACATGGATTTACACATGTCTGTCCAAACACACTTTTAGCAAACAAAGAATCATCAATTCTAATTGTTTAATATCTAACCTATTTTTAAACAATATTTTTATAACTCGCATTGTCCATTCTTTTAACTGACATATTTAATATCCAGTTATTCTTAAAGAATGGGCAATCGCTTTTTTTAATATTTAGCTATTTCTAAAAGAATTAATAATGGACTCGATTTCTAAGATTCCAATTATCCATTATATTTAACTCTTGCCTACAGGGTTCGTGTGTAGCCTTTTCCTAATATCATTTTTACTTATCTAGTTTGTCTTCTTACTTACATGAGAAGGGGACAGCCCTTTCATGTAACATTATAATACTATAGGAAAAATCAAATTTCACGCTCATTTAACGTAGCAGATAGCTTATTAGGTTTTAAATAAGAATAAAACATTTAGAAATTATATATTTATATTCTTGTGAATTTGTATTTATGTTTATAATGTAATTCCCGGCACTTAGCTCTCTATATAGTTTTTATTACTATTTTATAGATTGTTGCAGGTTTTATATAAAAAAGAGATATCCAATTTTTAGCATATACGATGCTGAATAACTTATAAATTATTTTTCTACGGTTCATTTTATCTCTTATTTCGCAATGTAGTAAACAAAATCAGGCCGTCTCGATATGGGCGTAAAAATCTCTAAATATCCGTCTCACGCTGGTACGCCTTTTTTTCTCCTCCTTGGCACATTGTGCATTTTTCTCTCTTTTTTCTCTTCGCTGTGACGTCAGTTAATGCACTGACTCGGCCATTTGCATATGTATTATGCGGCTGCTGCTGCTGCTGCTGCTGCTACAAGTGCAAACGGATCTGTTACATATGTATCTCTTACTTTACAGCATTCCCCTGGTAAGAAATTATTTAATTGTACGTGTCCCAAGGAAAAATAATGTAGTTTTTAGAAAGAGAAAATACACTCACTTTTGAATCTCTTTGATAATACCTTCTTAAATGCGCCATAGTAACACAACTCGCCATCTTTGACAATTAAAAAAAAATCGTCATTTATCTACTTCCGATTGTCTCTGGAGATGTTTTACCGTGACATCAGCAGGTTACATGAATTTAGTCAAAATGCCTTAACTTCGCGCTATCACATGTTCTATGTTAAAATACAATTTGAAGTTCATGTTAAACTTGCAGCTCAAATATTATTAACTGGAATACGAAGATTATTTGGTTATTGTAATCATAAATTATGCAGAATAGAAAAGACGAAAAAGTCGATGTCGGCCATTCTATGTTTATGTCAACAAAAAATATTTTATATGAAACCTGACAAAAAGAGCTTAGACAGCTAAGCCCTTAATTCTTGCATCTAATGCTGTTAACTGGTTTGAAGCAATGACTGGTTTATTCTGTATATTTAGTTTATTTTTTCAGGTTGAATCCTTACGTAATTACATCTAAATTCGTGGCATAAAGTCACATAATTTCCTCGTGACGGATTGATCAGTTATGAGAGATATGCATCGACGGCATCTGATTTTATGCGCCTCATTTTTAAATAGTTTGAGAATCTGATAATCTCAATATTAAATTTATATGTCTTCAGTTTGAAGCACATGTTCATAAACTATGTGTTTATTGTGCAATGAGAATATTCACTATATTCTGTGTGTGTTATATGTAATAGAGATTTCTGCAGTGAATACGGGGTGTCGTGATTAAATTTTAAAAAAATAATCCCTGCGTTGTGACCCGGGCTAATATCACCTATATTCAAGAGACTTAGCTTTTTGAGATAAGTAATTCTGTATCAGTTGTTTTTTTCTCACAAAATTAACGTTAATCGAAATCTAAAAGTAGGTACAACTATCTACTTATATATAAAAGGGACTTTGTCTATATGTGTGCGAGTTCGTTCCCAATAGATTTCGAAACAGCTGAGGCGATTTTCTGTAAATATAACACAAACGTAATTTATGTCTGGGAGTGTTTTTAGGTCGGTTTTCTATAGAAATGTTTCCAATATGCATCAAAAATCGATAACTAAAAAATCTGATTAAAGAAAGAACATTCGAGCTTGATAAAACTTAACACCCTTTTTTCAGTCTAACATACCAAGTTCATTTGAGAAGTTTTATCGCCGCACTATGCGTTCTTTAATAAGACAAACTGCAATGATATTTGCAATTTGCATTTTAAACTTTAATCCAAACATTAATTTCATAAAGTAACATTCACTTCTCTTTACAGTACTATTTTGACAACAATGTATTGGGCACTAGGTCACTGCGAAAAGACAAGTGAATCTTCCTGTCGGTGCATCGCAGTGGAGTCCCGACTAGAGCTAGCAGTCGTTCACTTTAATTAAAAAATTGAGCGGGTTCACCTATTTCGATGACAATAATATATTGAAAGTGGTTCGATGATCTTCATTCAATCGCGGGCAACGTCGGATCTCCCTGCTCATTCCAAAAATA
Organism: Euprymna scolopes; assembly: GCF_053919585.1. NCBI lineage: Eukaryota > Metazoa > Mollusca > Cephalopoda > Sepiida > Sepiolidae > Euprymna > Euprymna scolopes. The sequence goes on along the minus strand of NC_136505.1, from coordinate 41,479,900 downwards.
AATATATTAATAAATAAATTAGTAAAACCTAACTTTGAAATACTATAACTAAATATCAAATTCGTAAAAAAAATACTTTAAAACAATATAATTTTACTAGCAGGCCACCCGGTGTTGCCCGGTCGTAAAATACGCATAAATATTATATTTCAATTCATACAGAAACTAAGACATGTGCATGCGAGTATTACGTTTTTTCTAAACAGTTAACTTTTTGACACGGCCCTTTAAAAAGTGTTTTCCAACCTACTTAATTTTAATATAAGAGATCTTTCACGTGGCCGATTCACACATGCGTATTCGGGAAACAGTTACCAAACAAATAAAAATCCGATGACTCCCACGTAATATTTTTTTCAATTTTAACTCCTTAGCAGCACTTTTTCCGGATGAACACCGATTAAAATTTTTCCACGTGTCTGAATACCGTATATACCTTCTTCAGCGTCTGTAGATCAAAAATTTATTGGGTATATAGGTTCAGAATTGTCTTCACACACACACACATTTTCACTTTTATAGATATACTATCAGGCATCCCGCCGTACATAAATATAGTATTTTATTTAATGCAGAATTCTTATTTCTTACTAGTAGGACTCGTTAACCGGCATTGCCCGGTGGAAAGTTGCCCCTCTCGCAAAAAAAGTAAATTACGGTTGTTGTTGGTGGTGGCCACTGTTGTCCCTGAATAATTTCTTACATTGGCGAAAATGACTGAAATGAAATAATCTGGTTTTCACTGACGATAACATGCAAGTACTGTTTGAATTAAAAGAAAACAATTAAGCTTATGCGTAAATCAGTATGAATTAATAAAAGTATATAAAATGGTCCATTAGAATAATAATTGAAAGTAAAAACAGAAGCTTTAGAGGTTAGGGATTCTCACTTCATATGCATTGTTAAGAGTGATCAATATCAGTGGTAGCAGTCATAACTGTTTCCATTTGTTGTTAAAGTTTTTTTCAACTCTTTCACTAATAGTATTAAATGAAATTCAGGTTTTATGGTATCCTTTTTTAACGTGTAAAACGAAACAAGTACAGTGTTTTTCATTTAATTTCTTTGAGTAATACCATGTTAAGAACGGCTTTTTGAATAAGCATCCAAAACTACTCCCCATGTTAAAAACGGCTTTCGGAATAGACACCATTAACAACTCCATCTTAAGATCTGTGTTCGGAATAGACACCCAATATTCGCATGTAAAAACGGCTTTCGGAAAAGATCCCCCCTTTTTTTTGGCGGTTGGACTAATTCCCCCAAATTTAACCGTTATGATTGTTGTGAACATACCCACTCGCAAATGCTAAAAAAAAAAAAAAGATTGGGTGTGGCAGTGTCGGTAGGGGAGCAGTAGATTTGTTCATCGCGCGTGCGTGCAAACCTGGCATCTAGTAAATTACAGTGCATAATACAGTTCTTTGTATCTCTATAAGTATTTGTCTCCGAAAAAATTGAATAGGATTGTCTTAATCAGCGTAGTTGAACAACCTTAAAAGTCGTCATTTTAAAGAAAATTGTAGAGATGAACCTTATGTACAAATTAAATACCCCACCAAAAAATAGTTAACGTGTGCGCAATCTCGAGAATCACTCTAAAACGGGAATGAGATATAAACCCCCACAGAATTCAAAATTGTTGAAAACACAAGTATATAAAAATAATGGTCTCCCTATGTAACAAAATTTAGGTTAAAACTATAGCGTAGGTAATCGGTGTAAAAACTAGGTAATTGTGCATAAAACCAGACCCTAATTTGCAAACATGATGGTCGGTCTGTCAATTGGGGTATGGAAGCATAAAATAGACACAATATTTCCGCTATACTTCACAATTACTTACTTATATATTTGGGTAAAATATTAAGATATTTTTTGTTAATATATTTTTCAAACATATATACGTTTTTTTTCAAATATTTTTACGTTTTTTTTTAAATTTATTTATCCAAATATACCTTATTTAAATATACTTTATTTAAGCCTGCGCAATCTATTACAATAAAAAAATTAAAAATAAACGTTTCGGAAATATCATCGACTGGATTCGTACTTATTATGATTTTTAAAATTTAATGTTTATTTTTAATGTATGTGAAATATTCACATTTTAAAACTGTTAAACTATTTTCTGTTGCACCTTCTACATTTTTAAACTGCTAAAACTCTAGAAAAAATGTGACACATTCATTGTTTTCTTTTCATGTTTCTATAAATAAATATATTTATAAAATATCTAAAGAGTTTGACAAAATATATGACATATTAACTTAAATAAACATAGTTATTTGAAACGATATGCGATTAAAAATCAAAAAATTCAATTGATAAAAAAATATTTATTTTTATATATTTTTATTATAAGAGGGCTTAAAATCGATAAACAAAATATAGTTAACTATAAAAAGGTTAACAGTTTTTGAATATGAATATTTCGTAGATGTTCATAAATCAAAAGTAGGTATAATTGCGAAGGTATATTTGAATAGTACATTAGCGTCGTGTAGAATGCGAATTCCGTTAATCCGGAATGTAGGAATGGTAAGAGCTTAGTCAACGGGAAGGAGCGGAATTATTCTGGCACGATTTTATTATTTTTGAATCGGAAAAAGAAAAGACTATATAAGTTCTATGGCTTTATGATCCCGTTACGAAGGGTAAAACCCCATATCTTTCGAAAGTACAGAAGTTCTTCTGGTAATTACTGAGGGAGGTATCGGACGATATTTAGTGAAAACAATAGGAACTACTTCCTCTAAATATAGTGGCGATTGTGATGATGTTTCTCCTAGAATGAAATGTAGAATTTTATTATAACGACTAAATCTGTCTAAAATGGCATTCTAAAGTTGCTGCGTTGTTAGCTCTAATAAGGGGGATCGTGTGTGATCGTCTAGTCAGAGTTAATATCGTGTGGTCGTCTAGCTGTTCTTTCTATTAAATGATATGTTCATGTGCCGTTGTGTGTGTGTGTGTGTGTGGTACATGTATTTTTCAACATTCCTTCTGCGTCTTGGATGTTGGTCCATCTGGAAATCTCTCGTCTTGGAGGGGAGATTTGGTACTTATTTTAGACAAATATTCATTCACTCCAACACGATGAATTGGTGTTATAGTTTTTATTACACTTTCCAGATGTCTCGCAGAATGATGGAAAGTGAATCTGGCCTGTGTGGTCTCTTGGCCTCGTTTCTACACACGTCAGCGTCCCCCCGTAGTAAAGGGGAGGAGACAACGGTGAAGCCGTCCGTCCTCTTCTACGCCCAAACTAAATCTCCAGGATTAAGCTAAACTGATCACGTTACTCACACGCAACCCGATCAGCTAATCTTGACTTCCGGTCAACGTGTCTAACTATAATTTACACACCTCCCTCTCTCTCTCCCTCTCCCTCTCTCTCTCTCTCTCTCTTGATCCATTCTCTAACAAAGTTACATAAGACAGTGGCTAATAGTCTAAGCATAAGAAATCTGTATAGGGGAATCTGTTGTTGAAAACCGACGATATTTGATCCAGAGATAAAGGTCTGCAATCAAAATATGGTATATTAAGATAAATAAAAATACCTTAAATATTAAACATGACAAAAAGTAAATAAAATACGGAAAGAATCTGAGACACGTGCATTCGAGTATTATTTTTTTCTAAACAGTTCACATCTTGTAAGTATTAAATACTTGAGCTGAGATCGAAACCAAACCTAAAGACACTCAGTTAAATAAGATATCAAATAGACCAGCTTGCCAGGATCTTTAAAACGTGCTTTAAAAATTACTTATTCTAAACATAAGGAAGTTGTCATGTTTCACGACCGCACATGCTAAGTCGTAAAACAATTTACAAACAGATAAAAATCCGTACCAATTTTTCATTTTTAAAACCGTAGAAGTCCTTTCACCAGATGAAAACCGATTAAAAGTTTCCCACGTGATTGAATACCCTGTATATCAAATTTCAAATCAGTACCTCAAAAATTCGTTGAGTATATAGGCTGAGAAGTGTGCTCACATACACACCACACACAGCACACACATTCTAACTTATATAGATATATAGATTATCAATTTCGTAAACGTAATATTGCCAGCGTGGGAACAATTAATTAATGCACACACACACACACACACACACACACACACACACACACACACACACACATAATCCCATTGAAACACCGGTTCCCGTAAGGCCACCGAAGTTAAGTAACGTTAAGTTTGGTCAGTACTAAACAGTAAAAAAATGAGTGATCTTTTGAGAATTCTAGGTGTTATATGTCCTCTTCGATTATCTTGACATTGCCTCTCTTTGCCACTAGACTAAAACAGTACAGATTAAGGGGGAGGTTTGGTTCGAGAATCCGCAAGCCTTGCCTCATAATTACATGCGCAGCTAACGTTATAAAAGCTATTCATTGTCTTTCAAGACTGGACGGAGACGATGATGGTTCGACGACCGATGTCGGTATATTAACTTAAAAAAAAAAAAACGACATAATCTTACAAAGCATAAACTACACAGTGGACATAAAATTCTTTACAAGGGTGATGGGAGAATAGTTTATATTCCACACGATGAATCCTTCATAGCAACTAATTCATTGATATCAAACGAAAATATGCGTTTGTGGTAAAACCACCCGTGGCTGGAGTTAAGCGCTTATGTTAGAAAGCTTACCACATTAAAGGGCGGATATGCCAAATACTTATATTCTCATTAGGGCAGTGCCGAACCCCTGGGTCGCAAAATTATGTCAACAAGTATTAAGTAAACAGATTATTGCTCCTTTTCTATGGATTCCTTTTTCCACCGAATCGTCTCAATGCACAAAAACAACCCCATACTAACTCACATATATACACGCACACGCACAAAAACAAACCAACACAAACTCACATATATACACGCGCACGCACAAAAACAAGCACACGCATGTGTATATTTTCATCTATTTTTTTGTAAAATCATATAGCATTCGAATAAATGCAGGTTTTATTTGTAACAAAAAAATCGATCTAATGTAATATTTTCTGAAGGAAGTTTTTCGTTTTTTGACTTCGTTTTTTAGTTTTCTATTGAGTCATCGTTCAAGTACATTCATGATAAACTTGTATATATAAGTGAAGAAACTATCGTAAATAAGGAATTTCTTTAAGGGAAAATGAGGATAGAGTTCATGCAATCCGCTTTAGTAAACTATATATATATATATATATATATATATATATATATATATATATATATATATGTATATATATATATTAGTGATGGGACGATTGCAATATTTTTCTTGATTCCAATACAATTGCAGATTGCGTACTAAATTTCCTATTTCAATACAATTACTGCATCGGATTGAGATTCTTTATAAATCTCCAAGTATAGAACATTGTAATTACCGTAAAACACATGTTAAATGTGAAGATAATTTCTCATATATAAGGATAAATATGCGGGGGATGATATATATATATATATATATATATATATATAGATATATTACACCGTGGTCACCACTTCTCAAGGCCCGGTAGCCACTCAAAAAATAAGGGTTATTGCAAGTACATTACGTTAGGGTGGAGATTTGATGAAGTGTTTACTTAAGGGGGCAATTCATTAGGAATTTGTTAATGTTGGACTTGAACACATCAAAGTTGTGGTCAGATGGGAAGCAGGCAGACGGAACAGAGTTCCGCAGGTGTGCAGTTCTAAGAAAGAAGCTTTGTTCATGGAATCCACGTTTTTATAGATAAAGAGTGGGGGAAATTTTTCAGAGTGGATTCGGCTAGACGGGTGTTTTTCGTGAAAGATTGGCGAGGGGGGACCAGAGATTGGAGTTCAGACGAGCACCTGCCATGGAAATAACGATAAAAAAAAGATAGGCTTGCAACGTCTCTTCTGTGGGAGAGAGGTTGCAGGGTAGAGAAAAGGGCATCCCCCACTAAGCCACGAAGTCTATTCTGTACTCTGTCAGGGCAGGGTAGTCTATTTTTAGCAGCTCCTGCCCAAATATGGCAGCAGTATTCCATCCTATGACGTACTTGGCTTTTATATAGATAGAGAATTGCATCAGTAGTGAGATATCTTCTGGAGCGGTAGAAGGATCCCACCATCTTTCCAGCGACCTTGGCAACAGACTTGATGTACGCGTTCCATTTCAGATCAGAAGTAAAGGTCAAACCCAGAAGCTTGACAAAACACGGGGCCTCTCCCAGACGAGAGCCATCCATCCAAATTGATGCCAGATGGGGATCAGAGCGTTGATGATGTAAGGATAGGAGTTTGGTTTTAGATGCATTAAAGGTAACCAGCCACGTCTTCCCCCACTGAACCACGAGCTCGAGATCAGAGGAGAGAGAATCAGAGAGCTTTGTCATTTACAGCCTTTGATGTGTTGCCGTAGATGGTCGTGTACTCAGCATAGATGTCAACGAATGATTTAAGTATGTGTTTAGGGAGGTCATTGATGTAAATCAGGAAGAGAGTTGGGCCCAGGATTGACCCCTGAGGGACTCCAGCATTAATACTGCAGGCCTCCGATTTTTGTCCATCGACTAATACTCTAATGAGCCTATCAGAGAGAAATGATTTAATGATTAAGAAAACATTTCCAGTTATACCGTAGCTGGAAATCTTGTGAAATAGACCCTTATGCCATACCTTGTCGAAGGCCTTTGATATGTCAAGAGCAATTGTCCTAGAAAGGAAGCTTTTATCAAGAGATTCACTAATCCTGTGAAATATAACCGTCAGCACATCTTGCAGAGCGGAAACCATATTGTGTGTCACTTAGAAGGTTATTTCTGCTGAGGTGGTTGATTATTTCTCTATTTAATATGGATTCCAGCAACTTACTCATAACACACAGGAGACTTATTGGTCTGTACTGAGAGGGAGATGACTTAGCACCTGAATTCTTAAATACAGGGCAAACTGATGAGGTCTTCCAGGGAGACGGAAAGCACTTCTCCTTAAGGCAGCGCTTAAACAGTTTCGTAAGTATGGGAGCAAGTTCTGGTTGAAGCTTTTTTAACACTATAATTGGGATGCCGTCAGGGCCAGTTGCTTTACTGGAATCAAGGTTCTTGATTAGCTTGGCGACCTCATGCACGGATATTTGTATGTTACCTAGCTTGTTCTGTGTTATAGAAGGAAATATGGGGAGTTGATGGCCTTTGTTGCATAGGGTAGAATTAGCTGCAAAGTTCTTTGCAAATAGTTTGGCCTTGTCGGATGCTGACGAGATGACCTCAGATCCATTGATAATGGTTGGGATAGAACGCACGCTTCTGTTCAGGATCCTATTTGCTATTTGCCAGAACTGGTGGGAACCAAGCCGCTGCTCAGCTACTTTGGATTTAACGGATTGAGCATATAGCTCTCTTGCATTTTTTATGACTCTTTTACAGTGGTGGCTGGCATTCCTGAAAGCAGCTTTAGTCTGAGTGCATTTATTATGATGGTAGCTATGGAAAAAGTGATTTTTGTGCGCGATAGCAGCAGAACATTCTGGGAGAACCATGGCTGGCTGTAAGGTTTTTGTTGGAATTTTTTAGATGGTATGAATTGGTCTATGCCTACAATTAACCATATATATATATATATATATATATATATATATATATATATATATATATATATATATATATATGTATATATATATATATACATATATATAGTAAGTTATAAAATATATATGGCGAGTAAGTTTAATCGCTATACATATTTTATAACTTACTAACTAGCTCTACCTACGTATTGAGCCCTTTTGAAGTAAATACTTAAAGTTTACGCATGAATTTATACTTTCGTATATTAATTTTATGTGAGTAAATGAAGTAGATCTTTATATATATATATATATATATATATATATATATTAATTTTAGTTTGATTTGTTGTTTATAGTCAGTAAATATTTATTATTTTTTATTACTAGCAGCAGTGGAAAATGTTGTTTTAAACAAAATCATATAAAAGATAATTAAAAGAATCGAATATGCATTAGAAAAACGGCGCAGATTCTTCCGATTTTTCCGATAGAGATTCCGGTGCCCCCAATTGTTCCGATTTTTCCAATTCTCGATTTCGATTCCGATTATCGTCTCAGCACTAAGGGAAATATCCTTATTCAATTATATTTCAACCTTTTATTTATAGCAATCTTTAATTTATGAAGCTCGGTGTAATTACAGAGCATATATATATATATATATATATATATATATATATATATATACATATATATATGATAAAAGTATATATTTCAAATTTCAGGATGTTGACGATCATACCGTTTATTTCTTTAAGTCCGTTGGCATGTACAATTATAAGCAGCAAGTGTTTCGAAGCGCAGAATCATTCATATAAGTATTATGTAAATTCTTGAGTTAATTTCGCATTTAACTTATCATAAGAAAAAAAAACTTATACAGGGTTACCCAAAAAACCGGGCCCCAACTAATTAGGCTCCGTTTCTTAGTGTTTGTCCGAATGAAATGAAATTTGGTCATAACTAGTCTATTATATTCAAAACATGACATCAAAACACTAGGGTATTTGGCCTTTTTTTTTCTCCGTTATACAGCATGTTCTACATCGCCTCCATTTAGCTATTGTTTTTTGGGTCATCCTGTATATATATATATATATATATATATAAATTTTATGGTATTAAAAGTAAATATCAATTCACCTTAAATCCATAAAGTTTATATATATATATATATATATATATATATATATATATATATATATATATATATATATATGTATATATATATATTTACGTATACATATACACGCAGTAATAAAGGCTTTTATAACAAAGAAATAGTATATAATCGAACTATATTTTTAGATTAAAACTAATTTAATGAATATAAGGGATTCTACAACAAGTACAATAATAATGATAATAATGGAAATTAGTAATAACTAGCCTGGATGCCCGGTTTTGCCATAGGTGGGTGTTGAGCGAAAAAAAAATATATATTCAAGTAGTGTAAATGAAAAAAAAGTTGTAGTAGGCAGGCATGCTCGAACCCGTGAAAAGAAAGTGGAGCTGTGTGTAAGATAGTTGATTGAGCAAAAAAAAAAAAGGGGGGAAAATTGCGAGTGCATCAGGAAAAAATATATGAGTAATAAGCAGACTCGAATCCGTATCACGCCAGAGGAAAAAAAACTCTCTTATCGATATGCCTACCGTGGTCGGCCAAAATAACACCTTTTATGCGACGTTGTAAAAGCGAGAGTTGAATGACTTCTAAAAAATGTTAGCGAAAAAAAAAACGACCCTCCCTGTACATAAGTAGCTAGTTGAGGGTGAAAGAATTAATGTTTTGGGCCAATTTTTCGATATTTGTCGTCCGAAGGGGCGAGCTTCAAAATGCTTTATATCTCGTGAAAAACTGTCGCCTCTGTCGACAGTTTTAAGCAGACATGATGATTGCCACTCACTCAGACGCAGGACCATTTTAATAGACAAATGCCTATAGTATATCTATACACAGATGATGTTACAGATCTTAGCTTTGTACAACAGTTAAGTCTCTCTCTCTCTCTCGGTTCAAAATGTGGAGATCCAGCAACAAGCAAGAGCAAGATAGACAGCAACAAGTTAAACTGCAGACCAGCTCGATGCGGGTACTGATCTCCCGCTTTATGGTTTTTTAAATCAGAGATTTGCTTCTCCTAGAAAGGTTGCCTTCACCTCGGCTTACGGGAGCTCTCTCCACCTCCAACACACACACATACACACAAACACACACAGTGGTAGGTGGCTATTGACCCCGAAAAATGGTTCATTCGCCCTTTGGAAGGTTTTGGTTTGCATCCTTCAGGAAGACTAGCCACCCTCCTCACCAGACAAGTCTTGTGGAGGAACCTGTTTAGTCGCCGGTGACCCGACCATGAGGCAGGTAGTACTGGGTTACATGGTACCAGTAGCATATGACATGACCTGACATAGGCAAACATACAAACATACATACATACATACATACATACATGCAAACAGATTTTTCCCTTTACATAATAGATAATTATCCAAATTATAGTGATGATAATTATTTACTAATATATTTTATTATAATACTATAATGTTTGTTCCATGGAAATCCAATGGAGATTTGAGCTCTGCAGGCAACTGAATTCTCTGTAGCATTAATGTACACTGGTTAAAATTTTTGATAAACAGTTGAAGTGAAATGTTTAAAACATAGATAGGCACATTTACTCAATGAGATATGCGTGGTTAATGTTGCTCGGCGAGATCCTTTATATCTGGTTCCATCGATGTTAATGATAATCTAAGATTACCTTTTTTCACAATTTCTTGTCTAGAGTTTAGAGTTTAGAGTCTAGACTCTAGAGCGAGAAAGAGACAGGAAAAGAGAGAGAGAGAGAGAGAGAGAGGGGGTGAAGAAGGAAAGAAAGTAAATGAGAATCAGTAACAATTTTCAAATTATATATTATTCATATCATCACAAAATGTTGATCGGATTTTCCTTTTCATTATATGTATTTATCACGAATTTTAATTTTTCCTACTCCCGCAAGCAACTCTTAAGTTTGCAGCTTCTAAATTTTCAATTTTCGTATTATCTATTAAAATTGGAGATTGGATTTACTGTCGAATGGTATTTGTTCATTATGAATTCGCTTTTCTTTCCCACTTCTGCGATTAGTTTTCAAATTTTTAATGCTTTAGAAACATTTTTATTTACACTACTTGAATATTTATTTGTTTTGATGAATGATGTATCGATTTTAGACTCGTCATAGCTTAAGTATAAACTTCTATTGTATAATCTGTTTTACAATATTTGATGATCCAATAAATACTATACATTGTTATTGGTCCTTTTTTTAATTTCTCAGTTTACACGCATACACTCACACGCACACACATATGGACTATGACTGAAATTAAATATTACATCTTCTAATTAAAAGTAAGAGCCATATTTACGAAAATGAAAACAATTATATTGAATAACAATAACGTTATTGTAACTAGCTTTAGTTTCTTAATTCACGTTTATTTATTGTAAGTAGCTTTAGTTTCTTAATTGACGTTTCAAGATTTTTTATTTGCTCCTTAATTTAATTAGAATTTAAGATAAATGTTTTGGAAAGTGAATGTTGGATATCATTTAGTGTTTTGCGTTTAGTGTAAACTCTTAATATGAAATATTGAAAGCAAATATCCGATCTTTCTTAAATCAAATATGGCGATGCAATGCATTTCGCATGCAATACATAGCATTTTTTTTTGCGGGATGCCTATAAAAAAAAAATAAATGTTGCTTTTTTTATTTATAGTTTGGAAAATGTTTCGTATCTCTATTTTTGTTATAATCTTTTTTCTTCAAATTATTTTTCCGCTCCTTATAATTAATTTAGTATGAGGTTTTGAGACATATTTCTTCGTTTTTGAGAAGTTGTTTAGTAATCATTCTGTATTCAACGAAAAAAAAATGTAAGACGTAATATAAAGAAAATCCAAACAAAATCTAATTAAAATATTAGTGTCAATTAATTACATGATTTGGCTTCTGTAATAATAAGTAATCACACATATACACACAAACAAATATATACATATGTATATATATATATATATATATATATATATATATATATATATATGTATATATATATATATAGCGTTGGTAGATAGAAAAAGGGAGTAAATTAACTTCTATGGGCCGAGACTTATCGGGATAATATAAAGCTCAAAAAATTTCAATGGAGCTAATATAGGAGACATATGAGTGGAAAATGGATTCACAGACATTACATATTAGGAAATATAGAATGAGTCATTTATTAAACAAGGATATACATACATTTAGTTGGGAGATGAAGGAAATAATTTATACCAAGGTATTTCAAAGCCTAATGCTTCTCATCAGAAGAGTAGATGTACTAGGTACAATAACGTGGATGGAAAGTCTAGTGAGGGAATCATCAGGAACGAAATAAATAAATAAAATTATTGATGTTGTATATATATATATATATATATATATATATATATATATATATATATATATATATATATGGAGAGAGAAAGAGACAGAGACGGACAGACGAAGAAGAAAAAGAAAAAAATGATAATATAAGGATGTACTAATGCATATAAATTTAATCATCCATATAATAGGGGGATTACATCATTAGCGTTATGGGATATCTATATATATACAGGGTGTCTTAAAAATGTACTCACACTTTAACCTTGCTAACATGCTGTCTTTTTTGTGTTGCAGGTGTGAGATGTGAACCACAGCATGACAGGAAATCAACTTAGCTTGGAAGAGAGGAAGTTTGTCCTGAAATGTAATTGGAAGACAGAAAACGCCATTGAAGTGCAAAGACGATTCAGAAGGGAATTCCCAAGACCGGCACCAACGCGCCGAACCATTACTCGCATCAAAGAGAAATTTGAAGCCGGTGGAATCGTCCAGAACGCCAACAAGAAACGTTCTGGACGACCTCGGACATCCACAAGCCCTGGAAAAGAAGAGCAGGTGCAGGAAACACTCTTTTGATCACCACAGAAATCACTTGGACAAATTGCTCGAGGAACCCACATCTCAAAAGATAGCGTCCATCGCATCATGAACCGTCTGCACTGGAAATGCTACATTCCAACACTAATTCATCCTCTCAACGAAGACGATCCTGACCAGAGAGTCGAATTCTGTGAATGGTACCTGGCAAAATGTGCAGAAGATGCAAGGTTTCCCCCACAAAATTGTGTGGAGCGATGAGACAACCTTTAAATTAAATGGCACCATTAATCGCCATAATTGCACGTACTGGGGTCCTATAAATCCTCATGGAACATTTGAACACCATGTAAACTTGCCAGGAGTAACAGTGTTGTGTGGGATACCCGCACTGGGCATCAGAGGGCCATTTTTTATTAACGGAACTGTCACTGGTGAGAGATACCTAAACTTGCTTCAGGAGTTTGTTGGTCCACAAATTTCGAACATGATTCTTTAATCATATTCATCGTCTGTATTCGAAGCTATTCCATTTCACTGTATGTTCATAAATAAAGGATTTCTCGCCATTCGCAGTGTGAGTACATTTTTGAGACACCCTGTATATATATATATATATATATATATATATATATATATATATATATATATATATATATATATATATATATATATATTCAAGCAAATATTATTAAATACAACGGAGACATTTTGTCTTATAATTCTTTTTTTTAATTTTTCAATTTTTCGTATTGTCTTTTTTGTTTCAAAATCAAAAATATTAATAAAGGATCCATACATGTTGCTGTTACGAGCGCTTTCGATTCGTCCACGAATCATCGCCAGGTGTTAAAAATACAGGATTGCGAAAATGAGGATTAAAAATGAAAACTAAAATATATATATTCAGTGATGAGTTAAAATAAAAGTCAATTAAGAATAAAAGTCGATTAAAAATTCGAGTGTTAAAACCAGCAAGTTCGTAGACACCATGTACGAAGTCCGTCCAACACGGACTACGCAAGACATTTCAGAACGTTACTGCTTTTTTGAAATGCAATGTCATTTATATTAGGTTGAAGAGTTCTAATGTACGACGCTTCAAGAATCTTTAATTTTTTTACATTATTTTCCCGTTGTATAATTTTTGTGTTGTCAACGAGGACCTTTCTAACATTGGAGGGGGGACAGCTATGTTCTTTTTTTAAATGTTTGTAAATCGCGCTTGTGTCGTTAAGGTGCATAGTTATTCGCCGGGACAACGTTGTTGTTGTATGCCCAATGTATGTATTATTTTTGGAGTTACATTCTCCAATAGAGCATTTAAATTTATACACTACATTGGTTTGCTCCAACGTTTTTATCGCCGGTGAAGAGTTGTTTTTAACCACAAGGTTTTGTGTTCGAAATTTCCTATAATAGATAATAAATTTAATTTTAAAATTACTGTCAACAGGCGTCAAGTATCTTCGTATAATATTTTTTATTGCATTTTCTTCGATTCTGAAATTAGGCGTCATTTGATTTTGGTAAAATATATTAATGGGGTTTGCATTGCGGTGTTGGCTAACATTATTATTCTGGTTATCGGAAGATTGTAGCATTTTTTTTATTTGTTCATCAACAATGTAATTGGGGAAATGATTATTGATGAGTACTTGTTTAATGTTTTTTATTTCAATTAGCAATGCTTTTTTTGTGGAGGATATCATTTTAGCACGATTTAGTAAATTTTTTATTATTGCTATTTTGTACCTTTGTGGACACTCACTTTTAAAGTTCAGGAGGCTAGAGTTTATGCTAGTTGGTTTTTTATATACAGATGTATTACAAGTATTATTAGACGTATCAATAAGGACATCAAGAAATGGAATTTTATTGTTATTATTTAACTCTACTGTGAATTTTAAAATTGAATTTTCTTGAAAGAGGTGCTGTAATTGGTGTATCTGTTCATTATTTTCAGCTAAAATGAGAATGTCATCCACGTAGCGTACATAAATTGGGGGTTTTATGTTGTTTTTAAATATTTTGTTCTCTAAGTCAGCCATGTAGAATTCACTTAGGGTTGGTCCGAGGACTGATCCCATTGCCACACCGTCTATTTGAGTATAAATGTTACCATTGTGGTCATAGAAGGGTACTTCTGTAGTGCAAATTAGTAACACTTTTTTTAAAACTCTTTTGTTAATTTTAAGTGGGGGGAGTAATGGATTATTATAAATGTTATTGATAATTATATCTATTGTTTCTACTACAGGTACATTTGTAAATAAACTTTCTACGTCAAGGGAAAAAATTATTTTGTTTTCAGGTTGCATTGATTTTAATATTTGTATTAGTTCGTGTGTGGACTTAACGCTATATTTACTAGGAATATATGGGCTGATAAGTTCGTTTAGTGTTTTTGTTAGGCGATAGATGGGAGTCGGAATTTGGGATATAATAGGTCGGAGAGGGAAATCGTGTTTATGTGTGTGTATATATATATATATATATACATATGTACATATATATATAAATGGGATATATGTATATATATATATATGTGTGTGTATATATACATATATATGTGTGTGTATATATATACATATATATATGGAATATCTATATATTTATATATATATAGGATATATATATATATATATATCCTATATATATATAAATATATAGATATTCCATATATATATGTATATATATATACACACACATATATATGTATATATACACACACACATATATATATATATATATATATATATATATATACATATATCCCATTTATATATATATGTACATATGTATATATATATATATATTGTTTATATATATATATATATATATATATATATATATATATATATATATTAGCATTTCAGCCCGGCGTTGCCCGGGTGTTTGGAGGTGTATGTTGAGCAAAAAAAAAAGCGGTCATTTTTGTTTAAGTTTGACCCCTATTATGGGCTCTTGACATTTAGTGTTTTGGGATCAAATTAAGTTATTAAGTTAGATCCATGTCCAAGGAACCTATATCTATAATTTCAAGTGTATAGACTCAAAATCGTCGGAGGAGTTATGTAGAGTGCTCAAAGGTCTTATCGTTTAACTTTTACTCCTTAACAGCCAAATGTCTGGCCGAAAACCGATCGCAAAGATTTTCCCAAATCTCAGTATCCTGTATATCAAATTTCGAGTCTATAGACTTAAAATTGACAGAGATATTGCGTAGGGAAATGTACACATACAGGCACACAGACATTTTCACTTTTTATAGATATAATAGATAGACTAAACAAAAATATATACGTACTAGCATTTCAGTCCGGCGTTGGTCGGGTGTTTGGAGGTGTATGCTGAGCAAAAAAAAGGGTTAATTTAATTTAACTTATACCCCTATTATGACCCTTAAAATTTATTCATTTTTTTACAGGAAGGTCACCACTTATCAAGCCAGTCGGGGATAAGGGTTATTTTGTGTACGTAATCAATGGGATAGTGTTGCAGTATTCATTATTATTGGATATTTGATTAAGTGTCATTACTTAGGGGGGCACTTCATCAGGAATTTGTTTATGTTGGACTTGAAGACATCCATGTGGAAGTCAGGACGGAAACAGGAAAGCGGCAGAGAGTTCCACAGGCGTGCAGTTCTAAGACAGAGGCTTTGTTCATGGAATCTACGTTTTGATTTAGGCACAGATAAAGAGTGGGGAACATTTTTGACAGTGGTTTCAGCTAGACGGGAGTTTATCGTGAAAGAGAGGCACCAGAGATTGGAGCTCAGACGAGCATTTGCCATAGAAATAACGATAAAACAAAGATAGGCTCGCAACGTCTCTTCTGTGGGAGAGAGGTCGCAGGGAAGAGAAAAGGGCATTGATTTTTTTTATTTATTTATCTATTTTGCTTCCAGAGAGATACCTTAGAAACATATGGATTCTAGGATTTTTTGATGAAATAGTATATAAGACTTGCTTAGAATGGAGAACAAGTCCACGCAAAACTTGGACACATAAACACGGTTATTTATAAGATGTTCAAATATAGCTGAACCATATGTATTTTTCAAATCAAAACGTCTATCGGTGAAAAATGTGCACGATGAATCTTTACTGGAATATGTTGTATTATGCGGGAATCTAATCTCTGTGACGTTCATTCAATGTATTGCAAGCCACAAATACATTTAAATTTATAGACAATATAATTATTATGAGGGGCACGTCTTTTCTGATAGATGATAGCATAGCCCTAGTAGAAAAAAAGGATTAGATGCAAAATAACATTGTCGAACAGCCAATGTTATTTGTTTGGTTTGGTTGGGGGAGTTACGGCATATCAACCTTTTTCAAGTTATTTAATGCCGAATCTAGTTATTTTGAGGAAGGATTTTTAATGGGTATATTTGTTTTTTTTTTAAGTCGGATTCTATTTAACCCATAGTTGGGACCCTAACAGGTACTACCACTCCGGGTCAGAGTGGACCTGGGAGCAATGAAAATTAAAGGGGGGCTCCACACTCCCCAAGGCCCGAAAGCTGGGGCCTCACCATCGGATATAGTTTTAGGTCATATCCAGGACCTTATTTGATTTATATCCACCTACTTTAGCTATATAATATTAGTGACAGGTTTGCCAAACAAACATTTGTGTGCTGTAGTTTTTGTGACTTTACAAGAATTACAAACTTTATATTTATAATAGATTCCACAATGTCTATAAGATAGCCAGTGTTACATAAGGTCTTTGTAATAAATGTAAATTCATCACCGACATAAGGCTTATAACAAATCATTAATATTTTATGTGTAAGGATCTTAATTAGATTATTTGTTTTTTATTTGTGTTGTGGGGGAATCACTCTCCAAATTGACTGGTCTATCCACTATATAAACGATAGACTTTTTGATCCCAGGTGTGGATTAAACACTAGAGCGACTCTCGCCTGCTCGGTGACGTTTACTACTCTTTTCAGGTGTAACCTTTTTAAGTTGTTGTTCCAGTAATACATTGTTTAAACTCTATTCCGTTGTTCTGTTTTCTTTGTGGCTTATTGCAAGCCATAACACGACATTGGATTTGGAGAACGTACTCACGTTTAAAAACAGTGTCCTATAAAAACTAAACACTTACAACATTGGATTCAAGGCGCATACTAAAATAGAAACCAGTAACGACATTGAAAAAAATATATACTCGCGTTGAAATAGTATTCTAAAATACTAACGACGTCGGACTCAAATGCTATCAAGCCTAAGGAAGTGTCTAACATAAGACTTGCGACTGAAACGTTCACGGTAACTTAAAAAAACGCAGATCATTACGGAAAAAAAAGTTGAAAAGAAAAAAGTTCGTCACGACTTTCAAAGACACCGCTGTACTTTTACAAAAAGAAAAAGGTTTGTCGCGACTTAGAACAGTTAATTTCTATACTTTTGGAAAAAGAATTCGTCACTTATGGTTTTCGCTACTAAAATCCGGCGTTATTTTTTTTTCTCTGTAGAGAAATATACACTTGATTTTTTTTTCTTAAGACAATGAACTTTTTATATGTTTATGTTTTTTTTTTCTGTTCGTTTTATTGTCTGGATGAAGAAATAAGAAAGATTAAAACGGTTTTGTAAAATTCAGCGAACGTTTTGAAATTGCTAATGCTGACAAAGCAAAATGGACGAATTGAAAGTAGCGTTGGAACATTTGACCAAGTTGCATATCGATGCCGCAAAGAGTCAGTCACAATCCGAAAAACACTGGACTGAACGTCAAATACGATTCGAGGAACCGCAAAAGGAATTGCAAAAACAGTTAGCGGAATGTCAAATACGAACCGAGGAACAGCAAAAGAAAGTTAAAAAATAGTTAGCCGAACGTCAATTAGAAGTTCAAAAATAGTTAGCCGATCGTCAATTAGAAGTTCAAAAACAGTTAGCCGAACGTCAAATACGAATAGAGGAATTGCTTACAGAAATTGTTAAGAATAATGCGAACGCGGAAAGCAATTCAGCATTTTTTCAGAATACAATATGGACCGCGTTAGACAATTTTAAATACGAGGAAGAGAAAAAATCATTCGCAGCGTATTTTTGGCGTTATGAATTTTTTTTTTATATTGACTGCAGCAACTGGTCAAAAGAAAAATAGACTTCTACTACGAAAATTGGAAACGGCTAATCATGATAAATTCGTGGATTACATCTTGCCTCGGAAAACAGCAGATTTATAATTCAATGAGACGGTAAATTTGTTAACAGAACTTTTCTCGCCGAAAATCTCTCTTTTGCATAAGCGTTGGAGATGTTTGAATGTGGTAAAAGATGATAATGAGGACTTTTCCACCTACGCAGCTGTAGTGAACAAACACTGTGATGACTTTAAGTTGTTTGAACTAACAGCAGACAATTTTAAATGTCTTGTGTTATGATTTAATTTGTTGTTAAGAGTTATCCCCCTTGGGATTGACATTCATAATAAAAGCGCCCTCTGTTTCATTTTCCCGCTCGATCCTTTCAAGAGCGTACGTGTATTTTACAGTTAATAAAACCTTTCTAAAAGGCAATTCTTTACTTACTGATACTATTCACTTCAATTTTATTAACTGTAAAAAAAAAAAAAATAAAATAATGGATCGAATCTTACGTCCCGACAGATTCGAGGTGGAACCTACATGCCCTAATTCCGAAAAATCCTATAGGCATTGGAAATTAACCCTCCAGAATTATATCCGCTCACATAATAACGGATCAATCGAAAACACTTCAGATAATTTCTTTGCCTTGATCAATTGTATTTCAGCCTCTGTTTTCGATTTAATAAGCGATAAAACCGACTACGATAGTGCATTAAGAACATTGGACGCCGCTTATTTAAAACCTGAAAATATTGTTTATAATAGATATCGATTGATGACGACGAAGCAACAAACAACACAAAATATAGATGCCTTCATACTACAATTGGAAATGCTTGCCAAAACATGTAACTTCGAAGCGGTTTCTGCTGAAGAAAACAAAAATCAATACATTCGGGAAGCTTTCATCGGCGGAATTTCTTCTTCGTCCATCCGACAACGACTGTTAGAAAAACCCATCCTGACTTTACAAGACACATATGCCACGGCCAGATCTCTTGAACAAGCAGAAAAGCATTCGATAAGCTACGCAAATAACTTTACTGTAGCAGCTACAAATTAAATCATAACATTTTCCCCGTCCTAAAGTATTCAAGTAAGGGGTAATTAATTATAGACAAATTTTTTTTTTTTATACGTGTGTCTCTTCCTCTCTTATTCTGTGTGTCTCCCCATTTCCCATGCTGTATGTGTGTCTCTCCCCTCTCATTCTCTGTGTGTGTGTGTCTCTCGGTTTACACACACACATCTCTCTCTCTCTCTCTCTCTCTCTCTCTCTCTCTCTCTCTCTCTCTCTCTCTCAGTCTATGTGTGTGTCTCTCTCTTTTTTTCTGTCTCTCTCTGTGAAAAGTGATGGTGGGTCAGAACCCATTTCTTTAAGGCAATAATCGGCAAGCTAGTTTGAAGACCATTTCTGATTATCCCTCTTTACCTTCGTAATTATATTGAGAAAGCAACGTTTTACAAGTCAGCTCTCTCAAAGATCGTTCTTAACGTTGTAACTTCAATCCTCATCAAATCTCATAGAATTCTTCAGATGTTTTTTTTAAAACAGCCTTCGTTAAAAAAAAAAGTATATTGTTCCGTTAAACCTTTTATTGTTTAAATAATTTGACTTTACTTGTTTTATTAACAAAAATAAAGTCTGAAAAGACATTTTCACTGAGCTTTGAAAGATTGTCGGTGAAAGAAATACAATTGCCAAAAGATAAACGTTTTATTATTTCTAGTCGCCATTACTCGCAAAAGCGACTGTTTCACTCGCAACGTAAAGCCCTGTTGAGAGGTCATATGACCTTGATCTTAAACGTTGACCATTTTTTTTTAAATTCTAAGATAATTTCACTTTAGCAAATTGTTCGTCAGAGGCAAAGCTCTTGTGGAATGGTAGTCATTGTGGCACCTCTGTATACCTGCAAAAGAATCCGCTCTTGAATGTTGAAATATAATTTGATTAAATAAACATTAAATATGATGTCTACTTTACTTTAAATATAATTAAAATACGAATCATATTTTGTTTTACATGCTGACATGCATTGGATGGCTTTTAGAAGTTGACTTCCAAACTAACCTATCTCTGACTAGGTTTTTATTTATCCCTCTTTCTTTAAAATACATTTTTATCATTTACCAGTGTTCCAGTTGTTTGCGCAAGGTTTGACCTCGGGAAAAGATGCAGAGTCCTTACAAAATTAGAAAATGAACCGAACTTAACACTTCAAAAATTGACTGGGGATTGACAAGACGTAGAAATTATAAAAAAAAGATGCAAGAAATATCGAAGCAGGCATCACGAATATAAAAAAGTAACTAAGAAAAAACCGTCAAAATGGCACACAGACACTAACCATCGAAACTCAGAAAAACTAAAATCACCGAGCGCTTGATTCACATGTGGTGGAATACATTGGGTAAGGGATTGCCCATTTTTAACAAAAAGTTGTCATTTATGCAATAAGATCGGTCATAAAAGTTCGCACTGTAGGAAAACTCAGAATAGAAGCGTGTACGTCAAACCAGAACTAAGGATGGCGTAGATGAAAATCTACGCAACTATGTAACGGTTAACATTTTCGGCAAGGCTATTAAATTCCAATTAGACAATGGATCGGATCTTTCAATAATAAATCTGAAAACGTGGAAAGTATTACGAAAGCCGACTATGTTAAAAACTAACAAAACGGTGACGGCCGTTAATGGTACAAAAATTCATTTTGAAGGTGAATTAATTACAAACATAACTTTACGAGGGAAAACAAAAAAAAAACTAAGATTGTATGTGCTAAAAGATAGGGAGAACCTGTTCGGTTCTGACAGCATGGAGGAGTTTCGTCTTTGGGATCACCCTATGTCCACATTCTGCAAGAAAATAGATACCTGCCCAGCAGAAACGGAGAAACATAACTTGTTTTAAAAAATAATTCACGAACGTATTTACTCCTGGCCTGGGGAGATGTACAAAAATGGCCGCAGAGTTTAAGTTGAAACCTGGCACACAACCGGTGTTTAAAAAGAAACGTAATATCCCGTTCGCTTCCCTGAACAAAATAAATCAGGAACGAGACAGATTAGAAAGCATCGGTATACTGGCTAACATTGAATATAGTAGTCGGCTGCTCCGGCAGTTTACGTACAGAAAAGATCCGGAAAATTCGCGTTTGCGCCGACTTCACGACCGGACTCAACGGGTCCTTAGAAGATGTTCACTATCCATTACCTAGTCCAGAAGAACTGTTCACGAAATTAAATGGCGGAAGTTGTTTTCTAAGATTAACCTAAGCGACGATTACCTACAGATTCCGGTAAACGACAAAAGCGCTAACCTCCTCTGTATTAACACACATCGGGGTTTGTACAAATACGAAAGACTCGCGTTTGGTGCCAAGGTGACACTCGCAATATTGCAGCAAGTAATGGATACTATGCTGTCCGGTTTAAACACTGCAATCGCATATCTTGATGACATTATCATAACGAGCAAAAGCAGGGAGGAACATGAAAAAACATATCAGACAAGTATTCAGTCGAATACAAGATTATGGATTTAAGATCAAAGCAGATAAATGCGAGTTCTTTTTACAAACAATTAAATACCTGGTTCAAATAATCGATAAAGATGGCAGACGCCCAGACCCAGATAGGGCGACTGCTATTAAAGAAATGCCGGCACTAGTAAACATAACTCAATATCAGAGTTTTTTTAGGTTTGGCAAATTATTACCAGGGGTTCATCCTAAATATGCACAAATTGCGCGCACCACTTAATGAATTGCTGAAAAAGGATAAGGCTTGGGAGTGGACAGAATATTGGCAGACATCGTTCCAAAAAATAAAAAGAATCCTGACTTCAAAACTATTCCTAGCGTATTTCAACCCGCAGTTGGACATAATAGTAGCTAGCGACGCTTGTCAATATGGTGTAGGGGCGTGCATGCTACATCGAATGCCGGATGGCTCGAAACAGCCTATTGCTTTCGCATCACGAACTCTCTTGTCAGCGGAAAAGAATTATTCTCAGATCGAAAAAGAGGCCCTACGAATTATATTTGCAGTTTCAAAATCCCACCGTTTCTTGTGCGGAAGATATGTTTTCCTACAAACCGACCATAAGCCGTTGATATCCATTTTTGGATAAAAAAAAGGAACTTCCAACATTCACTGCGAACCGACTATAAAGATGGGGAACTTTTGCTGAACTATAATTTTACAATTCAAATTCTCCCCTCAAACCAACTAGCCAATGCAGACGGTCTATCGAGACTGATTCCTGCCAAAATGGAACCTCTGGAAGATTTAGTAATTGCGGCACTACGTATTAATAGTGATGTAAAAACCATGATAAACAATATTATCCGCGAACTGCTGGTCACACTTCAGGAAATTAAGTCAGAATCCCTAAATGACAATTTCATTCAAACCACAAAGCAGAAATTAGCACTGAGTGACACCAGTTCGGACATTTTTTCTGGTTGCGACGAAATACTGTTATACGGTGAAAGGGTTGTCATCCCCACACCCTTCAAAAAAGAATTCTCAGGGATTTTTACATGGGGTATCCAGGAATAAACAGAATGAAAAGCCTAATGAGAAGTTTTGTTTATTGGCCAGCTATGGCCCAAGATATTACCGACATGGTAAACAGATGCAAAGGCTGTGCTTTGGCTGCAAAAGCAACACCAGTAACATATAAACCTTGGCCTAAGGCTGAACAACCATGGTCGAGGATCCACATCGATTATGCGGGACTTGTGGAGGAATTTTACTACCTGATAGTAGTTGACTCTTACTCGAAATGGCCAGAGGTAAGAAGATGCAAAAAACCGACCACGGCAACAACGAAAACTTTTTTATTGGAATTGTTTGCTCGGATTTGGGTTGCAGACTGCCTGGTTCGCGACAACGTTACACAGTTCACCTCGACAGAGTTCAGAGAATTCTGCGAGACGTATCAAGTCTAGCATACTACGACACTCCAGTACTACGCCAGAAGCAAAGGCCAGACCGAACACTCCGTCGATACGCTTAAAAGGGCATTAAAAAAGGCATTCGGTACACCGACAGAAAAGGCCCTTCAGCAATTTCTGCAGAATCACGAGAAATCCGAACAAACCAGATGCGGGATCCCCAGCAGAAATCATGTTTGGACGGAAAATAAAATCCGTATTTGATAAACTGCTACGCAAACACATAGTACACAACAGAACAGAACCTCTACAATGACAATGAAACGGTTTAACAGCGGAGATAACGTGTATTTTAGACATTTTAGAAATGACGTTTCTTTTTGGGAACAGGGCACGATCTTACGAAGAATCGGTCATGTTACATACATCATTCAGGGCTCAAAGTTCCAACATAAGAGGCAATTTAACCAAATCAGGATACGCTTCTACGAGGATCAATAAGAAACACCGCAGGACTGCAGTGAGGCGATTGAAACTGTGTATGACTGTTTTGACATATACCCTCCAAAAGGGATGTCAAAATCGAGACACGCCGGCAGAAAGAGGAAGCGCACAGACCCCTTGGTGGTCTGCCCCAAAAGGAAGAAATACTGATTTTCACAACCGCGGAAATCAGCTTGGGAGGGGGGGGGTGTTGTGGGGGAATCACTCTCCAAATGAACTGCCCTATCCATTATATAAACGATAGACCTTTTGATCCCAGGTGTGGATTAAACAGCAGAGCGACTCTTTCCTGCTCGGTGACGTTTACTACTCTTTCAGCTGTAACCTTTTTACGTTGTAGTTCCAGTAATACATTGTTTAAACTCTATTCCGTTGTTCTATGATCTTTGTGGCTTATTGCAAGCCATAACAGTTTGTGAGTCAAAAAATAACCCCAACGTGTATAAAACCCCGTACACAAAAGTTTGAGGCAGACGCATGTGACAACACCGAAGAAATATTAGAAACAAGCACATCCGAAAATGGAAGACTAACATTAACTTCTTTATCAAACGTAAACTTAAGGGCTGGATGAAGATGATTGAGAGATCCAAAACAGTCTCCACTTCTGTTTCGTTGTCAAACAAACAGGGGTCATCAACATAACGAAACTAAAGATTAGGGGTATTTTTTAAACCTGATAGTAGCCCGTATTCATGGAAGATCACAAACAAGTGAGAAACCTTCGCTACACCACCTTATTGTTTATACACTGCATCTTTGAAACTGAATTTAATCGAAATTGTGGTTAATTTCATTAATTCCACAAAATTATTTTCGAGAATAGGGGAAGTCGGAAGTTATGATATAGTGCGTCAGCACATATATTAATAGTCTCAATAAATGAAAGGCAAGAAAAGAGATTTGGAATATTAGAAATAACACAAACTTCTCAGAGCAAAGGAATAAAATCTCTTAATAACATCAGCAACTGTACAGGAATATTTCATACAAAAAGAACTAACGTGTCAAAACTGGTTCCGAAATAGCTGCAAGCCATTTGGCTAACTTGCGTTGGGAAGATCATATCATTGATATAGGTCTCCATGGCATCCCGTCCTATGGTTGTTAGGCAAGCCATAGAAGAGAGCAAGTATAAAATCATTTGGTCTGATTATATTTAAAATACAGGCAGTAAGATTTCCATTTTTGACCCATTTGGCCGAACGTTTTTAGAACTTGATCATAATAGATTCAGTAGCATAATCTGTATCCACCGGACCTAACTTAACAAATTGAGAAATGGTCTTCATTTTATGGACATAATACTATTATCTCACTAGGACAACCCCAGAATTTTTGTCGGTTTTAATGATGACTAGGGATTTATTATGACAAAGTGTTTTAATTATTCGCAACTGTTCAGTGCGCCATTTAAATTTAGTAAATGCATCCGGCGTATCACATTATCAATGTGCGACGTCATTCAGTTTCGCCTCAAGATCACTAAACTAAGAGTCGGAACATGGCGAAAGTCTTTCTAACAGAGTAAAGAAGACTTCTGATTCAGAATGTGTCTGCTTTCGTTTGTGAAATTTGAGAGGAATGCAGAAGTCGCAACTATGAGAAGGAATATTGAGTTCAAGTTAAGACAACTGTGCAGTTCTTTGATTTAGCTCAGTTGAAACAAAACCGATCAGCTGGCTTTTTCACATTTTAAAAATTAATCATGATTTAAAAAAAAAGATTTTGTAAGAAATTTCTCTCTCTCTCTCTTTCTCTCTTATTCTCTCTCTTTCTCTCTCTCTCTCTCTCTCTCTCTCTCTCTCTATATATATATATATATATATATATATATATTATTTATGATATTCCGAATCCTATTCTGTTCAGATTAGTGAGAATTCGGAAATTGCTCATATACCAATTAAGTATAAGGTTACTTAACTTCGAAATTACCAGTCACGAAACGATTTAGCATATAATGAAAATACAGAACTTGTTGTTATCAATCCAATCTTTGTTGTCTATATTTTGTGAAAACTATATATATATATATATATATATATATATATATATATATATATATAATTTAAAGGAGATTAGAACAATAGTCTAAAGAGCTGAGTGTATTTTAATGTAACAGTGAAATTACTAAGTTAATTATGATACAGGAAAGAGAAAGTGCTCGTTGTAATTTAGATATATAATAAGCTCGATAGTTAAATGTCCTAGACCTAATTCAATATTAAGTAATGTGATTGATAATTTAAAATTTAAAAATCAAATTATAATTAAATTAAAAATCCGTTTCATAAGAAGGAACAACAACAAAATCAATTATCTGTACGATCGTTTCTGAACACAATGCTTTTTATTGTGGTATACATCAAGTTACGTACAATAATTACATATAGTTTTTTTAATAAGCAAGGTCTCCTCGTCAGAAAATTTTGAAGGGATTTTATTGAATTTAAAAGACACCATAAATAAAACTAGCATTAAAAGTGAGGCAAATGAATCTGAAAAAATTGAAATAAAAGGTCTGGATTTAGAATTTATAAGAAAATTTATATGGGTTAGAGATAGAAATAGAGAAAAATATAGATTTGAATTTACATTATAAGTTTGGTTTAAAAATATATAGAGATATTTACTTTTTAATTTTTCGCTTTTTGAAATCAGGAACTATGGTTAAAATACTCATTTAGATGTTTGCTATAGCTTTTTATCTTATTGAATGAGGGGGGAGGGACGCCCGTGCAATAAATTATTTCCGTTAGCGTATTTTTGATTTACAGACGCCACGGTTTATATTTAGAATGTTGCTTGTGCAATTACATGTTGTAAGGGGAGATAATTGTCATGTTTTCTTTACTTTATTTATTTGAAGGGTGTAAGGGAGATAATTAGTCTAACTTAATTTATTAAAAAAAAATTGTAATCTATTTTTACTAATAAGTAATTTTTAATGATTTAAGGTGGTTTATATTTATTAAATTTAAACCAACGTTTTTGACTGCATGTAAATATAAGCTCCTGTCTTGAATTTAATAGTGTGGTTGTATTTTTTATATCTTCATATTTTAAAATTTTTAGGGTCTCTTGTACATAGTGCACAAAATTTATCTCCTGGTTTATATGATTTGCAAGTCTCAATTATTCGCCATTTTAAGTTGAAAGAAATATTGCTGTTTTTTAGTTGCCAAATATAGTTGGATGAGTAGTTTGGTTTGACAGAGAGTTATTTATAAAAGAATGTTTTTCTTTTACAGTTACAGTCCGATGTATTTTGTATAGTTGTATTTTGTAGTTTATTAATTTTCTTCTTATTAGAGCTAATTATTTTCTGATGAAGGTTAGGCATAGTAGAGTAAGAGACTTTAATTGTGTTCTTATTGAACATTTTATTATATCTATGGGGGGGGGGGGCTTTAAAGTTCTTATCTAATATTTAAAAAAATTAAATCCATAATAAAATACCCACTATGGCAATCTTCCAACCAAGTAATCGACTGGTTTTCTAACATTTAAAATAAAAATAACGTTAAATTTCTTTCTTTTGACATTTAATCATATTACCAATCTATATCACCTATCCTACTAAATAAATCTCTATTAATAGCACGAAAATTAACTAATATAACTCAAGACGAAATTAAACTAATACTTATAGCTAATAAAAAGCATTGTGTTCCGAAACGATCGTACAGATAATTGATTTTGTTGTTGTTCCTTCTTATGAAACGGATTTTTAATTTAATTATAATTTGATTTTTAAATTTTAAATTATAAATCACATTACTTTATATATATATATATATATATATATATATATATATATATATATATATATATATATATATATATATATATATGTATATATATATGGGGAAGGGATATTTTTTACACATTTCGTACAAAGAAGCTTGCGATTTTGTATTTGCTATTGTCTCCACGTAAAACGCATGTTGTACATATAGAGAAGTCTTTACTTTGTGGTCAACAAGATGAACATGAACGAGACGGATAGGCGATAATATAATATAAATAAATGTATGCTTGTATTAATTGCAGATAAATTATTTCCATCCCGTAATAACCTCATTCTAATTTAAACCCGTCATGCTTAATTTTACATTGCAATTCTAGACGAGTGTTTGGATTTCGGAAACTAACTGTCGCTTTCAAATATTAAAATTGGATCCATTATATATTGTCATAAGATGGGGATTTAATAAGGAACAATTCGTCTCGATAAAATTGTTCATTTGAATAAGGTTTGGCGTCTATTTTCAATTCAAATTAACATCAGAAATAATGGCTGTCCTTATCACTAATTATGAAGTCATACTTTGACGCAATAAAAGTAATTCTGAACGGCGACAGACAAAATAATGTCTGCCCATGATCCCGGGACCGAAAAAATGAAATGAAATGAAACAAATAGTCACACACACACACACACACACACACACACACACACATATATATATATATATATATATATATATATATATATATATATATGTATATATAACATTATATATATATGTATATATATATTTATATATATATATAAATATATATATATATAATTATAATACACAAATGACCTTGTAACGGGTGTTGTACCCCAACATCCGGTTTACGACTTCCGGTTGCGTATGCGTACATAAACAAATAATCAACGCGATGATAGAACGTATTGTTTTACTGTGCACATTTTCAGCGTCCTAATTGTTTCTTTTTTACGTTTAAATTATCCATATAGACAATTGTTGATACTTTCTGCATTTTTTTACATCGTTCATTTCCATATTACGTTTAAGTTATTTTAACATAATTTTCTTACAAATAAATCTACTTTAACCCGTTGACAACCATACGAGCATTTTACAACGGCGATTTGCCCACCGCCCTCATTTTATTTAAATTTATTCTCCATTTGTCAATACACCTGTCTTAAAAGAATATTCATACACTTTCTTCTACACTACCAACATAAATAAATAACCCAGAATGTATGTTTTTTTTTAATTTGCGTTACAAATAAATAACCAAGGCGATAATAAACGTATTGTTTTACTGCTCACCTTTTGAACGCCCCAATTGTTTTATTTTCGCGTTTAAATTTAAAGATATATCCAAATTTGAATTTAACTTTAAGTATTATGGTATCTGTTCAGTGCACATTTACCTAAAAGTATAGCAAGCCACTTACAATTCAATGGCTGTATTTTTTTTCAAAATAAACAATTATAAACAGAACGACTCCTAGAAATCCATCTATATTCTTTTTTCATTTTAATATACTTTCATAGAAATGTTTCTGTTATGTCACAAAAACTATTTTCTTACGTCACAAGAATCACGGTCATACATTAATTCCATTGCTAATATAACATACTGACCAACAGGTCGCGGGTAGTCTAGTATATATATATATACTAGCTGTACTCGGCCACGCGTTGCTGTGGCTCAGTTTGTTAAAATGGAACACATGTGAAAGTAGAGAAAAGTTTGATTCTTTTTTTCAAGAGAATGTACAAATTATTTTTTTTAACAGATGTTAAGAAAATAAACAGAAAAATACTTCCATCATTAATTATGCAAAAAAATAAATAAAATGTTGATTTAGTGTTTCAATATGCTTATAAATTACGATAAAACTTGCTGAGTATGCACTGTTTTACAGTTGTTGTAAAATGGAACGGAAACTTAAATTTCGCTTCATTTTAATCTTTCTTAATTTTTTAATTGCCCCCCCCCAACGAATATAATCAAAACAGTAACATTCAACAATTGTACTTTATGTATATAAAACACAAAATGGGTGTTTGTATTACTGTACACATAGATTCGAAAAAGTTGTCAAAAAAAAACAAATATATAACAAATAAATGTTATCAAAGCCAAGATAAGTTACTTTTCTGCCAAACTGGATATATTTTTCGTGTTTTTATTCAATGTAACATATTTATTCAGCTCGAAAACCATACAGTGTTTACCGATGTATTCGAAAATTCAAGATGGCGTCTCACACCCTCTTTAACACCGTAAGTATGGAAAAAATTGTTATAAATAAAAAACTATACAAAATTTATAACATCTTTTCCCACACTTACCGTGTTAAAGAGAGAATCAGACGCCATCTTGAATGTTCCAATACATCGGTAAACACTGTATGGTTTTCGAGCTGAATAAACATGTTACATTGAATAAAAACACGAAAAATATATCCAGTTTAGTAGAAAAGTAACTTATCTTGCCTTTGATAACATTTATTTGTTATATATTTCTTTTTGGACAACTTTTTCGAATCTATGTGTAGAGTTATACAAACCCCACAAAGTATTTATTAAACAAAGAAATTAAAAAAAAAAGTTTATAACGAAAGGGAAATAATCGCTAGATTTTTAACTAATCGTCTGAAATTTTCCAAAATCGCCAATTCTCCCCCCAAAAAAAATCCATAATGTTCCGTGTTTTCTCACTATGGGTTTGTATTACTGTACACATAGATTCGAAAAAGTTGTCAAAAAACAAATATATAACAAATAAATGTTATCAAAGGCAAGATAAGTTACTCTTCTACCTAACTTGATATATTTTTCGTGTTTTTATTCAATGTAACATGTTTATTCAGCTCGAAAACTATATAGTGTTTACCGATGTATTGGAACATTCAAGATGTAGTCTGATTCTCTCTTTAACACGGTAAGTTTGGGAAAAGATGTTATAAATAAAAAACCTAATAAAATACTGTTAAAAACTCGCTCAATACATGTTAATGTGACATAGGTTGACATATATTCGGCGTGTTTTTAATAGTATTTTGTATAGTTTTTTATTTATAACACCTTTTTCTATACTTACGGTGTTAAAGAGGGTGTGAGACGCCATCTTGAATTTTCGAATACATCGGTAAACACTGTGTGGTTTTCGAGCTGAATAAATATGTTACATTGAATAAAAACACGAAAAATATATCCAGTTTGGCAGAAAAGTAACTTATCTTGGCTTTGATAACATTTATTTGTTATATATTTGTTTTTTTTTTGACAACTTTTTCGAATCTATGTGTACAGTAATACAAACCCCCTTCGGAGGTTGGAATGCCCCCCCCCACCTAAAATGTACTTGGAAAAATCGATTTTATAGTGAGATTTAAGAATGGTTAGTCGAAAAAAGGTGAAAAACAAAACAAATAAGCAATAAATAATTATTACCAAAGGCAATAAATGCTACTTTTTTTACTTACATGAATCAGTTTACTTTATGTTTGAAAGTATTTTCAATTGTTTTTTTTTCTTTTTTAATAAAAGTAAAAAATAAAAAAAAAAGAAGTCGTATTATCGTGACGTCTGACAGCAATCGCCCGATCCATGGCTAACGTGTAGTAACGTAAACCGGCCCCCAAGAAAAAGAACAAAAAGGGAAGTCCATGTACGTGAATGTCGGCTGGTAAGTGGTACGGTGAAAAAGTAAAGGAACGTGGCACAAATAGAGTTGGATACACAAGTAATAGTCGTAGAGTGATAGAGTGTAAGTAAAACCTGGAATATCAGGTTGTTTCGTTTCGTTTTAACAATGGAAAGAGCAGAAAATGGAGAGAAAAGAAAGAAAGAAGGAAAGACCGAAAGGAAAGATTATGAAGGAAGTTTGGTAAGAAATAGCTTTACAAAAGTGAAATATCGTGTAGACTGAAAACATAGGAAAGTAGTCCCCCACCACCATCAGCACAACAAAAGAAAATGAAAATGTGACGATGTTAAACATGCCGTAGTGTAAATCGCAGTATAGCGTTTAGTTTGTGTTTATGTTTATGGAAAGAAAGATAAACATAGGGAAGTACCCCCACCACCATCACCCATAAAGCAAAAAGACAACGAAAGGTAAGAAAGAAAGAAAGAAAGAAAGAAAAAAAGCACGTAAGGAAAGAGCGAAACGGAAGTTGTGTTTGTGTCAGTAAGTTTGGTGCGTTTCACGTAAATGTCAATTCAGGTTTTCATTAAACTCTAACCACGCGGGTTATAACGAAATCGAAGTAATGTAATTGTGAATTAAATTCCAGGTAACGGATTGTGTTCTGTTTGAATCTAATTTTATTATAATAAATGCTTTATAAATTGTGTTTATGTTTTATCCTAACCAATGGCAAAGTAAGCGTGGTTCGTTTCAGCGTAAGTCCAGTCCAGTTTTTAGATAAATTCTAACCGGTGGTCGGTTTTAAATGTCTCCTGTGAACGGTCTGGAACGGTGTAAGTGAGTGGCGGTGGTAGGATGAATTTGTTAGAGAGAGTTTACTTTACTACTTCCATTTAATGTAACCGATTTTTACAGTGGACTCTCACCAGACAGAATATAGGAAACTCTGATCAGCGAGATACTGGATATGTAATAACCCTATAACATACGGCAGATGTCGTGATTCAGTTTGTGAATGATACGGCTGCACCAAATGTATACAGGTGCAGTCCTATAAACGTCAAAGTCGGAGGGGAAAAATGAGTTCATTTTATTTATATAGACAGATAGAAGAAGATAGATAGATAGAAGATAGATAGAAGAAGATAGAAGATAGATAGATAGAAGATAGAGAAGAAGAAGATATATATATATATATATATATATATATATATATATATATATATATATATATATATATATATATATATATATATAAATTCTTATAACTTTCTTGAAGTTTTACATTTGGATTTTACTGTCACTGGATTTTTTATCTTCCACCAGACTATCCATTCATGTGTAATCACCTTTTTCTTCACCATATTCCAACTGCTTCACTTTTTTTGCTTTCAAGTAAGATCTTTGACTTACTTGTTGTTTCATCAAATACTTCTGCATGCAAAATCCGATCCCGCATTTTGCTAATTCCTACCCTCTGATGAGAAGGAAAGTATTTCTTCGAAACTCCGCGGATAAAGGACTATCCATTTATCCTGTGTTTCCTTTTCAGATTAAATATGTTTTTAACTCATTTCAAAGTGTTTTTTAACACATTTTATTAACTGTTTGCTAATATATATATATATATATATATATATATATATATATATATATATATATATATGTATATATATATATATATATTTGTGACCGAGTCTGAACTTCTCCCCACCGACAATGACATCAGCATAATATAACAGCGTCTCGAGGTATAAAAATTGTTAATATTTATTTTAAAATATTATGTATGTC
Source organism: Euprymna scolopes (assembly GCF_053919585.1). NCBI lineage: Eukaryota > Metazoa > Mollusca > Cephalopoda > Sepiida > Sepiolidae > Euprymna > Euprymna scolopes. Next base: position 41,446,637 of record NC_136505.1, on the reverse strand, counting down.
TACACACACACAAACACACACACACACACGCTCACGCACACACACACACGCACAAAATTGCAACAAATATGTAAATACACAGATTGATGCTTTTATTTTGATCTTTGTTGCCTTGGTTTTGGTGAATATATATATATATATATATATATATATATATATATATATATATATATGTAATGAAAGAAATTATGTATATATAATGAAAGAACTTGGATTTTCTTCTAAAAGGTGTGCAAAGAAGCCATTTTTATCTAAGAAAAACATCAAAGTATTATGGCTAGAAAGATACAGACTGGTTCAGGACTGTTTTCTGGTCAGAGGAATCAAGATTTTATCTTGTTATTGATGCCCCCGATACTCGTGAATAGTGCAATCGAAGAACTGGAGAAAGATTTTCACCAAGTTGCATAAACACGACCGTTAAACACGGGAATGGAGAGATAATGCTATGGGGAATATTTACTGCAGCAGGAGTTGGGGAACTTATTAGATGTGAGAAGTCAATCAATGCAAAGGAATACATTCGAATATTAGAAACAGGGCTGTTACCAAGTATCCATAAGCTGGGAATCTATCAGAACATTATTTTTTAACACGATAATGTCCTTGCACACATTGCTAAAGTCACAAAAATGGTTTTCTGATAATTCAATTAATCTGATATATTGGGTAGCCCCGATTTAAACCCAATCGAGAATATTTGGTCCATAATATCTCGTGCATTTTTTTTTTTTTTTTACAAAGGCATCACCACATTATCAAGGCCCAGAGGCCACTCAAGGATAAGGGTTAAAGAGTGTACAGTAGAAGTTGGTCAATATAGTAATCATTAGTAATGAAAATTTGGTAAATTTAATAACTTATATGGAACGGCTCATCAAGAACTTATTTACCTTAGACTTGAACACAACCATATTGTAGTCAGCCGGAAAGCAGGAAAACGGAAGACAATTCCACAGGCGTGCAGTTCTAAGAAAGAAGCTTTGTTCATGGAATCTATGTTTAGGTTTAGGCACAGATAAAGAGTGGGGGAAATTATTGATAGTGTTTACAGCTAGACGAGTGTTTCTTGTGAAAGTTTGGCGAGGGGGGACCATAGATTGAAGCTCAGTTGAACACTTTCCATGAAAATAACGATACATCAGAGACAAACTCGCAACATCTCTTCTGTGAGATAGAGGTTGTAAGGAGGAGAAAAGGACATCTCCTACGAGGCTACGAAGTCTATTTTGAACTCTATCAAGGCAGGACAAGTCCTTTCTAGCAGCTCCTGCCCAGATGTGGCAACAGTATTCCATCCTTGGACGTACCTGGCTCTTATATAGATAGAGAATAGCATCAGCAGTGAGATATCTACTGGATCGATAGAAAGATCCCACCATTTTTCCAGCGGCCTTGGCAACAGATTTGATATACGTGTTCCATTTAAGATCAGGAGTAATGGTCAAGCCCAGAAGCTTGTCAAAACTTAGGGCCTCCTGAAGACGAGAGCCATTCATTTCAATTGATGACAAATGTGGATTAAAATGTTGATGATGTAAAGAGAGAAGCTTGGTTTTAGATGCATTAAAAGTAACCAGCCACTCCTTTCCCCATTGTACTACATGCTCAAGATCAGAGGAGAGAGAATTGGAGAGTACTTGCTCGTTTACTGTCTTACATGTGGTACCATAAATGGTAGTGTCGTCAGCATAAATGTCTACAAATGATGTAAGGATATGATTTGGAAGATCATTAATGTAGATCAGGAAAAGAGTTGGGCCCAGGATGGATCCCTGAGGGACACCGGCATTAATACTGTGAGCTTCTGATTTTTGCCCCTCAACTACTACTCTTATGAACCTATCAGAAAGAAATGATTTAATAATTGAGAAGACTTTTCCAGCTATACCATAGCTAGCGATCTTATGAAGTAAACCTTTATGCCATACCCTATCAAAGGCTTTAGATATGTCAAGAGCAATTGCCCTAGAAAGATTGCCACCGTCGAGAGATTTGCTAATCCTATGCGATATAACTGTAAGGACATCTGCTGTAGATCTAGCAGAACGGAAACCATATTGAGTGTCACTAAGAAGGTTATTTTTGTTGAGATGTTTGATTACTTCTGTATTTAACACAGATTCTAGCAACTTACTCATGACGCACAGGAGACTTATTGGCCTGTACTGAGAGGGGGATGAGCGATCACCTGAATTCTTAAATACAGGGCATACTGATGAGATTTTCCAGGGAGATGGGAAACTATTCTCCTTAAGACAACGTTTAAACAGTTTTGTAAGTATGGGCGCTAGTTCAGGTTGAAGTTTTTTGAGTACTATAATTGGAATACCATCAGGGCCAGTTGCTTTACTGGAATCAAGGTTTTTGATTAGCTTGGCAACATCACGTACAGATATACGTATATCACATAGCGTGTTTTCTGATACAGGAGGAAATATTGGGGGTTGGCGGTCTTGGTCGCAAAGGGTAGAATTAGCTGCAAAGTTCTTGACAAAGAGTTTTGCTTTGTCTGATGCTGACGAGATTACCTCAGGTCCATTGATAATAGTTGGGATGGAGCACACGCTTCTGTTCAGGATTCTGTTTGCTATTTGCCAAAACTGGTGGGAACCAAGCCGCTGCTCAGCTACTTTGGACTTAACAGATTGAGCATACAACTCTCTTGCGTTCCTTATTACTTTCTTACAATGGTTGCTGGCAGTCCTGAAAACGGCTTTAGTTTCCATACATCTATTACGTTTGAAGCAGTGGAAAAAGTGATTTCTGTGCGCAATGGCAGCAGCACATTCTGGAGAGAACCATGGCTGGCTGTTAGGTTTTTGCTGAAACTTTTTAGAGGGTATGAAATGGTCAATACCTGCAATTAACCATTCAGTTAGGTCTAATACTATAGAGGACACATCCTTTTTAAACATGAAATGCAGAGGTAGATCAGATATAAATGTACGGAAGCTATCCCAGTCAGCCTTAGTGTATCGATATACTGTACGATGAAGTGGTACATCTGGGGACTTATTACATTTCATTTTTATCTTAATTGATACAACAGAGTGGTCGGAAGATCCAAGAGGCGACAGAACAGAAACTGAACATAGTTCAGGGCAAGTTGTGAGAAAAAGGTCTAGTAGGCTCGCATACTGGCCGTCATTATCGGGCACACGGGTAGGTTCCTGAACAATCTGAGTGAGGTCATAGGCAATGGAGAAATCATGACAGAACCTCCCCTCATCATCGGTCTTGTTTGAGTGGGTCAACCATTCGACGTTGTGAACATTGAAGTCTCCACATACGTGAATGTTAGCTGAAGGATAAGTAGAAAGGACTTGGTCAATTTTCTCAGATATGCTTTGAAAGATAGTAACTCCGCTGTTGTGGGGGCGATAGAGAGTAAATATAAATGCAGTAGTGTGAGCTAAAGCAACCCGGAAGCACATATAGGGTAAGTTAGGATCTTCCCTGGAGATGTCCCTCCCACATGGAAAGCTATCTTTAATATAGGCACATATTCCATGCCCATGGCGATCTTGGGGGTCAGATTTAGAAGTTAAGTTAGAGTATCCTGTAATTGCAAACTCATCTAGGGAAATAGCCTGTCCAATGCCAGTTTAACTTTAAAATAAAAGGTCTGGTTTAGTCTCCTGTAATTGGGTTTCAACCTCTGGAAGGTTAGAACGTAGACCCCTGATGTTGGAGAAGGAGACATGGTAGTAGGGGTCTACGTTGGAAGTTGGAGAACCGGGTTTAATCGTGTATTTTTTCTTGAAACTTGTCATGATGAAATTTTGGAATTTGTGGACTAGGTCGACAGATTTACTTAGAGCAGGACAGAGAGGGGAAACTAAGAGAGAAAAAGAAACGAAGAATTTTTTTTTTGTACCACATGATAAGGTAAAGCCGTAACAATTACCCACTAGTATGGCATCGAGAGGCCCCACCAGAAGCTACTGCATGGTCCAGATTCCATTCACCAAATGGCAATACAGCAGCCCCAGTACTTTGCACCTGCTGATAGGACAGCCTCCTTAGTGGTTAATCCAAGGTTCGGGTCCCTGACTATCAGGCGGATAACGTCAGCCCAGACAAAACGTTTACCTTCAGCACCCTTACTAGTAACATGGCTACAAGGATAGACATAGAAACAGAAAATTTCCACCAACTCTGCCAACTGTTCGCGCAAAAATACTGCCAACCTAGAAAACAGCTTTTTCTTCTCCCTTTGTCAGAAAAATCACTCATTTAAAAAATGAGGACTGAGGGACAAATAAGAAGAAGCGAGAGTAACAGGAGCTGCCGATAACGCATCCACAATGCGTTTTCTACTCTCCATTAAAAAAAAAAAAAAAAAATAAATAAATAAATAAAAAATAACTATTAAGTATTGTACTTAATAAAAGTCCAACGGACCTGTTTAAGGGAAAGTATGGTGATAGATTCCCCTCCCACGAACTAAAAATGAGTACAATTAGGTAATCTATTTTTGCAATCAACTCGGTAGATAAATAAACATTTATGGACGAGAGAAAAAAAAAAAAAAAAAATAGAAGCTAGCATTTAATACAACAGAAATACATAAATTAAATACTGAAATAAAATGTAGTTATTAATATTTGAATCTTAAAATAAAAAGTGCGAATTAGTAGAGAAAAAAATCACTTATCACAACAACGCATTCCGTCTCCAAACTAGTGAAGAATTTAACTTTTAATAGCGTTAAGAAGATTTTTTTTTTTTTAATTAACCGTTAAGAGAAAGCGTGATTTTATTCTGAACTTTAACTAATCACGTTTTAAGCAACTTATGATATAAAACAAAATCGGATGGGGGGGGGGTCTTCCGAAGTTAGTTGGTGACGTTATAAGTAATTGCGAGATAAGATGGGAGCCAGAAATTAGGGGTGGGGGACTGAAAATGATAATATAATGGATTGATTATACAATATTTAAGATCAACTTGGTAGATAAACATTTATGGACGAGAAAAAAAAAAAAAAAAAAAAAAGAAGCTAGCATTTAATACAACAGAAATACATAAATTAAATACTGAAATAAAATGTAGTTATTAATATTTGAATCTTAAAATAAAAAGTGCGAATTAGTAGAGAAAAAAAATCACTTATCACAACAACGCATTCCGTCTCCAAACTAGTGAAGAATTTAACTTTTAATAGCGTTCAGAAGATTTTTTTTTTTTTTTTAAATTAACCGTTAAGAGAAAGCGTGATTTTATTCTGAACTTTAACTAATCACGTTTTAAGCAACTTATGATATAAAACAAAATCGGATGGGGGGGGGTTCTTCCGAAGTTAGTTGGTGACGTTATAAGTAATTGCGAGATAAGATGGGAGCCAGAAATTAGGGGTGGGGGACTGAAAATGATAATATAATGGATTGATTATACAATATTTAAGATCAACTTGGTAGATAAACATTTATGGACGAGAAAAAAAAAAAAGAAACTAGCATTTAATACAACAGAAATACATAAATTAAATACTGAAATAAAATGTAGTTATTAATATTTGAATCTTAAAATAAAAAGTGCGAATTAGTAGAGAAAAAAATCACTTATCACAACAACGCATTCCGTCTCCAAACTAGTGAAGAATTTAACTTTTAATAGCGTTCAGAAATTTTTTTTTTTTTTTTAAATTAACCGTTAAGAGAAAGCGTGATTTTATTCTGAACTTTAACTAATCACGTTTTAAGCAATGGAAGAACCTTTTCGAACAATAACAAACTGTGGGAAGCTGTGCTAAGCGAATGGAATTGTAGCTCCTCCTCACAGTGTTCCACTTTGGTTGAGAGTATGGCTAAAAGGATTGATCTTTTAAAGAACTCAAAAGGGAATGTGATTTCATCCTAAGCATTTATTAAAGTAAATGTCTTGTTCTGTGTTATTAGGCCCGTTTAAGTTTCCTTGTTCCATTGTTCTTTGTTCAATATAGCTTTTAGTGCAATAAAATGTATAAAATTTGTTTGACCCATTTTTTTCTTACGAGTGTATATGTACACGCATGTTTTGTTTGTTGATATGCTTACTCAAGTGGCAGTATCTGCGTCATGAAAGCAAATCAAATCCATCAAGCAATGACCATTTTCAGGTAATCTTAAAGTAAATTACATAGATCGATGCTGCAATAATTTCAAGAATATCGATAAGAAAGCAAATCGTATGTCAGTTATCCCCACACAAATCTATAATACTTCAATAATTCCATATATGACACCTGTGCGTCCACATTTTCTTCTCCGTTTCATCAGTATCTCTACTTATGCCAACACCTAATTTTCTGACCTAAGGTTTTTCCTTTTCCTGTGTTTTTTTTATAGTTTTTGCTTAAACTCTGTTTCCTGCGCGGATGGCATTCAGACAATGTGCTTATAGATTTCAACGTTTTCTTATATGAAAAGCCTCAAGTAACCAGATGATGACGTCATCGTTTAAATAGAAAACAGAAACATTATTGTGAGTAGTGGTTCTTTTATACTGAAGTTCCACCGCTTATAAAGGTTAAAAAGCCACGAGAGGATAAGTGTTGAATGCATGGCCGGATAACAGTGAGAAAACAGTGTGACTATTGGTAATAGTGGTGGTGATTGGATAGAAATTTATTATTTAAGAAAGTAGCTCAACGTAAACTTGTTTAAAGTGAACTTGAAAATTACAATGCTGTAATTAGTTGGAAAGCAGCCTCGTAATATTGTTTTCTATAGAAGACAATTCTCGAACAGGAACGTTGCTCATGGAATGATCGTTTAAATTTAGGAAGAGAAAGAGGAAGAGATAGAATTGATAGTGTTTCTAGTTATACAACTTTTATTGTGAATGTTTTACAAAAGTGACTATATATTTAAAGTCCAGTCGAGCACTTAGTACGAAAATAACGATAAGGTAGAAAAAAAAACTAAAAACGTCCTTCCTGAGAAAAATATGTAATAGAGGAGAGAAAAAGGCAGCGCCCACTAGATGTTAAAGTCCATTTTGTATCATGTCAAGAAACACTATTGGCTGTGGCAACAGTATAACGGATTAGGGCGAATATTTCTGTCATATAAATAGAGGATATCGTCCTGAATTACATAACTTCTTGACTGGTAGAATTATCAAACAATTTTCTCAGCGACCTTTGGAATGATTTGAAATAAATCATCTATTTCAAGTGTGGGGTGTGCGTCATTCCCAGACGCATTGCAAAGCAAGGAGTTTACTTAAGACGGGACTTATTTATTTTTATTCGGGTCACGTGTGGATAAAAGTGTTGATGTTTAGCAGGAGGAGGTTGAGCTTTAAACATCTGTTTAATAAACAGCCACCTTTTTCCCCATTGTACCATGTGCTGAAGATCGGAGGAGAGTTAATCAGAAAAGACTATGCCATCGCTACTCTTCGAAGTGTTTTCCTAGATAGCTGTATTGTCTGCATAAACGTCAACAAATGATATTAAAAATATGTTATTTCGGAAATCATTGCTAAAAGATAAGGAAAGATGCTAGGCCAAAAATAGATACTTGGGGCACGATAGCATTAATTAAATGAAACTTACATTTTTGTCCATCAATTTGTGATATCTCTAAAATTTATGACTTTTGTCTATCAACCTACCACACAGGTCCATCAGTTTATAATTAAGATCCATCAATTTATGACATATGCTCATCAATTTATGACTAATGTTCGTCTATTTATAGCTTATGTTTATCAATTTTTGACTTATCTCTATGAATTCATTTCTTATTTTTATACATTTATGACTGATGTCTATCCATTCATTATTTCAGTAATTATTTTCATAAATTTATGACTTATGTCAATACATTCGTCACATGTTTATCAATTTGTGACATGTATTTCTTTTCAACAGTCATGTTCATCGATTTATGACTGATGTCAATAAATTCATAACTTACGTCTATCAATTCCTCATATACATTCATCAATTTATGACTTATGTTTATCTATTCATTACTTATGTCTATCATGCTATGACTTATGTTCCTCAATTTATGACTTATCTCTATTTATTCATCACTTATGTATATGAATTCATTACTTATATTCATCAATTAATGGCATGCTTATACACACATCATTTATTTACATCGATTTATGACTCATGTATATCTATTCATTACGTATGCCGATCCATTCATTATTATTCTTCATCAATTTCTGACTTATTTACATCAATTAATCACTTATGCTTATCAATTTATTACTTATCGTCGTGATCAAGACGCATTTACCTTCGCAAACTGCGTCGACCGGGTACTCATTTACACGAGCGAGATGCAGTTCTACTCGCATAATGTCGACCAAGCCAAGGTAATCTTAGAAGGCTGCACGACACACGTCAACGTTAAGAACAAGCCGGAACGATTAATGCGAAGAACACCGTGCCTAAGTATGTCGAATACAGACCCGTGGTTAACTATTCCTTCGGAGGAACCTAATCTAAAAGCGCGGATGCATAACTACAAACTGGAAAATCCGATGCAAAAACTGAAATACTTGGGAACGAAGAAACTTACCCCAAGACTATGGATCATAATATGGAAGATCTATATTGAACAATGGCAACAAAAAAAAAACGTACGACATCAAACACATAGAAGAAAAATGTCCGATTCTTTCACCAAAGAACAACTTGCCAGCAGAGGAACAATTCGACTCACCAATAAAAAAAAACACGAGGTATCACCACCACAAACAACAGCGACACCAGAAGTGATAACAATCACAGACACCTAGGACATCGCGGACACGACAAGATCATACGAACCCTGGTGTAACTTAGGAATGACACAACCCCGACCAGTAGACGAGTGGTTCGAACACGCACAACAAACACAAAGCACGGAGGACCCAAAATCACTTGAGGTACTTACGCAAAAAACACCACCAAGCAGATGGACGATGAACATAAACTACAACTCATCCGACGAAGAAAACCAACCGACGCCACCGAGACCCTACAGAGACCTATCGATAAAACAACCATTAACCAGTACAGAAAACACCAAAGCAACATTGAAGAAAAAACTACGAAAATCATTATTACATTACAGCGATTCGGACTAATCAAAACATATACTGTATAAAGCTTATTACTACATAATGTACATACATTCCCCCCCCCGCCCAAAAATAATAAAAATTTTAAAATGATACACACCTCTTCTTTATTTATTAGCATGAAGAACGACAAGCATGTGACATGTGGGCATATATTTATATTATTAATATATATCACTTCACCGGCGGTGATGAAAGTGGGAACATTGTTTCACTGGCGGCGATATAAAGGTAAGTGAAACAATATCACAACAGGCGAAATACATCACAGTAACGAGACCATACACATGTATATATACCATCACCGGTACACTTATAATATGGTATTTAGTAGCACTATCCGGCTCCGGCGGTCACACAGTATTCTATTATATTCTTACTCTCTCTCTCTTCCTCCCTTAAAATTAGGTAAAGAGGTATAGGAAGGGAGGTAGGCGGGGGACACCCATTGACGCAATGGTGCTGATTGGACACGCGGAATCATATGTGGAAGATAGCGCTTATATAAGGAAAGGCGAAAGTAAATACAAGTACAATGTCGACAGACACGAACACGTCAACAAAGGAAAAAGGAACACTCGAAACCCCCAAAGATTGGACACTACCAGGTTATAATTTCCTCGGGCCGGGAACTGACCTCGAAAAATGAAAACGAGAAAACAAGCAACCTGTAAATAAATTAGATAAATTAGCACACATATGTTTATCCATTCATAATTTACGTTCAATTTATGACTTAGGTGCATTCTTTTATCACTTATGTTCATCAGTTTATGACAGATGTCATTCCATTCATCACTTATGTTCATCAATTTATTTCATCAAGTTATGCCTTATGTCTTTCTATTCCTCATTTATGTTTATTTATTTATCACTTTTTATATCCATTTATCATTTAGATACATCAATTTATGACTTATATCAAAACATTCATAACTTATATTCATTAGTTTATGACGAATCTTTTTTTCCATTAATCACTTATGTCGATCCATTCATCAATTTATAAGTAATGTCTACTCATTCATCATTTCTGCCTTTCCATTTATCATTAATTTTCATAGATTTGTAACTGATGTACATTTATTCACGTATGTCTATCCATTCATTTATTATGTTTTATGATTTAGTTTAATACTTATGTATGTATTATTATCATTTGCCTATCATTCATCACTTGTGTTCATCAATTTATGTCTATCTATTCAAAACTTATTTTCATCAATGTATTACATGTTCATCTTTTTATTACTTACGTTCATTTATTCATGACATATTCCAATCCATTGAATACTTTTTTCATCGATTTATGACTTATCATCACATATGTATGTCTAGTTGTCACTTGCTGATAAATATTACTTTTATTAATAACTTTTGTTATTCTATTTGTCATGTATTTTCATAATTGATTCTCATCAATCGATGTTTTATGTCTTTCCATTCATTGCATCAGTTTTTAACATGTCGATCCATTTATCAACGGCCCTGTCGGTCGGGCATTAGAATACGCCGACTGCCCCCCCCCTCTGCAGAGGGTAAAAGTCCCTCAATGGGGGTCCTGGATATAACCTTAAACTATATCCAGTGGTGTGGCCCCAGCTTGTAGGCTTTGGGGAGTGTGGAGCCACCCTTTAATTACCATTGCTGCCAGGTCCACTCTGACCCGGAGTGGTAGTACCTGTTAGGGTCCCAACTATGGGTTAAATAGAAACCGACGTAAAAACAACAAATATATTCTATTAAAAAAAAAATTCTTCAAAATCTTTGGATTCGGCATTTTAAATAACCCGAAAATGGTTGATATGCCGTAAAACAAAAACAACCAACCAACCATTTATCAAATATATTTATACATTTTTTGACGCATGTCTATATATTCATTCTATCTATTCATCACTTTATGTTTTTTTTTAAATTTATAACGTATGTCTATCCATTCATCACTTATGTTTTTTTTTTATTTATAACGTATGTCTATCCATTCATCACTTATGTTTTTTTTTATTTATAACGTATATCTATCAATTCATCACTTATGTTCTATAATTTCTCACTTATCTCTATCCATTTACTATTTATGTCTATACATCACTTATGTTCATCAATTTACGCATTATGTCAATTACATGTTTACTAATTTATGATATATGTTTATCCAGTCATCACTTTGTCTATTCATTAATCACTTATGTTCATCAATTCGTTACATCCCTTCGCCATTTATCATTTATGTCTCTTCATTCATCACTTATGTTCATCATTTTATGACTTAAGTCTATCCATTCATAACTTATGTTTATCAATTTATGACTCAAGTCTATCCATTCATAACTTATGTTTATCAATTTATGACTTAAGTCTATCCATTCATAACTAATGTTTATCAATTTATGACGTAAGTCCATCCATTCATAACTAATGTTTATCAATTTATGTCTTAAGTGTATCAATTCATCACTTATGTCTAAACATTTCTCACTTATGTTCATCAATTTCTGACAAATGTATAACTATTTTACTCATGTGTATCCATTTATCGCTTATGTTCTTCAATATACGACCTATGTCTATCTATTCATCAATTATTTTCATCAATTAATGACTGATGTTTATTCATTCACTATTTATATCTATCAACAGATTACCTTTGTCTATTTATTCATCACTTATGTTCATTAATGTATGAATGTTATATCTAGTTATTTATCATTTATTGTTATTCGTTCATTAATTATGCCTATCAATTTATTATCATCAATGTGTGACCTGGCTCTATCTATTATTAATCATTCTTTTCAATTTAATGTTTGGTTTGGTTGTTTTTGTTTTACGGCATATCAACCCTTTTCAGGTTATTTAATGACACACCGGTGGTTTTGAAGAACATTTTTTTAATATAATATATTTGTATTTTTCAAATCGGTTTCTATTTAACCCATAGTTGGGATCCTAACAAGTACTAGCACTCCGGGTCAGAGTGGACCTGGGAGCAATGACAATTAAACGGTGTCTCCGCACTCCCCAAAACCCGACAGCTGGGGCCTCACCATCGGATATAGTTTACGGTCATATTCAGGATCCTTCAATTTAGGACATCTCTATACATTTATTATATATGTCTACCTATTCATCACTTATGTTTATCAATTTATGACTGATGTCTATCTATTCGTAATGTATGTTAATCCATTCATCACTTATGTTCATCAATTTATTTTTATCAATTTATGATTAATCTCTATCTATTTGTCACTTATATACATTAATTTATAACTCAAGTTTATTCATTCAGTACTTATGTTCATCACACTGTGTTCATCAATTTATGACTTATGTCCATCCATTCATTACTAGTTCATCACTTATGTCTATTAATTTATGACTTATATATATATATATCCATTCATTACTGACGTCCATCAATTTATGACTGATATATATCTATTCATAACGTAAGTTAATCTATCAATCACTTATGTTCATCAATTTTTCATCAATTTATGACATATTTCTATCCATTCATCACTCATGTTCATCACTCACGTTAATCACTTATTTCATCAATTTATCACTTATGTTTATTAATTCATCACTTATCTGAACCAATTCATCACTTATGCTCATCAATTCATCACTTATGCTCATCATTTTATGACTTATTTTCATTAATTATTACCTTTTGTATATATATATATATATATATATATATATATATATATATATATATATATATATATATATATATATATATATATCAAAGAGACTGTGTGTACTGTTTGAGCGGAAATCTCCAGATATTTCATAAGCATCAGTCGTGTGAAGCACAAACTCATATCAAAACTTTTCACGCGCTATTGCTTTAGAAGCGAAGTCGGTCAATGAATTTACTGATCTCGTGTGATATACAACTAGCGTATGACGGACGATATATTGTTTCACACTGACTAGGCTATTGTTGCAGAGATGACAGGGATGGCTGACAAGATATCGATTCATCACGGATTCATGCAAGTTACTAATTACGCACAAGAGAATGATCTGTCTATACTGAAATGCAGAAGGGCAATTCTCAGTTGTTTGTTTGTTTTTTAATACGGGCAGATTGACAAAGTTTATGAAGGCGTTAGGAAATATTTTGTTTGAATAGGTTTGTACCAATATAGATACTTCTGGTTGCATCCTTTATTGTTGGAAGGTGGCCAGGGCTCATTGCTTCGACGATATCCCGGACATATGATGCTATATTAATGGTGTGTACTGGTTTTTGAACAGATACAATACTAGTAATATATTGTTGCAATACTTTTTACTTATAATTGGGATATTGTCCCTTGGTGTTGGGATATTCTGTTTATAAACGCTGTCGCTCGGAACTGGCGTATGATATTATTTCACGTTCTGTTATCAATTAATCAGAAAACAGAATCTAAATTAAATATTTTTAACAAGCTTGCACATATATTTTTTGTGTGTCGACACGATAAACATCTTTTGCTCTTTGGCTGCAAAATAATAAAGTCTGCAACCTGTACAGAATAGCTTCCCATTGAAAATTGGTCATCTCCATGACTTGTATAAAATAACTATCCGTCGGAAACTCTTCTGAAATTAAACATCTTACAACTCCGGCGGGAGACTTTACTTCGATGTATCAGAATCAAAATCAGAATGGTGGCAAGTGAAATTTTTAGAACTGTTTAACAAATAGGAAGTTTACAAAAAGGTTTTAACAAGTGACTTTTTTTTTTGTAACAAAAACTGGGAACATTATGTTAGATCTTAGTTGGTTAATTTTGGTTAGTAAGGTAGAAATGGTCGCAGTTTACCATCGTGCCCGGGACAATTTACAATTTTTGGTGTGATTTTTACTGTTCATGCGTCTCTTTTTGTGTTTCTGAAAAGAGATTTATTCATAATTAGATTCCAAAAAGTTCGGTTATAGAATGTCTTAATTTTATTCTTTTTATAGGTTTAGTGAAAATGTCGGCTATATTACTTTCAGACGTCACATAAGTAAGAGTAATAGATTTTTTTCTTATATCATCCCTTTAAAAATGATATCTGATATCAATATGCTTCGACCTTTGAGGAATCATAGAATTATATGCTAATAAGATACTGCTCTGATTATCACAATGAATTACCATAGGTTTTTTTTACACGACGATTACAGATTATATTATAAGGGCTGAAACAACGGCAAATTCATTAATAATGTCTGGCGAAGTTATTAGCGACAATCTCCCATGGTCCTTCCATGGTCCTTAAAGGGTTACCGAGTGATTTCAAGCCATTTACCACCGAGATAACTCAGAAAGAAAAGCCTATGATATTTAATCGATTCTAGGTGGAACACAGGAATTACGAGGAAACTGAGAAAATGATCATAGAAAAAAAATGAAATTTTAAAATGTCTACTTGGAAACCCCAAAATGTAATTATACCTTTTCCTCGATTAAAAACCACAATTTTTCCAAACACAAATGTAAAGTACGGAAGTTATTTGCTATAATTATTGGCGACCTAATCACAAAATTTTCCAATGTAGTTACAAGAATTTCAAAGGAGACTCAATTAAATATAGCGAGCTCCGTTAGCAAACATTCATTTTCATTTTCATGTATGTTTGATTCTTCAACAAACAGTAACAACTTTCTTGTCGATCGTGGTGCAAGGCATATAAATTTACGAAGGAATCTGATTGTATCAGTTTTGATGCCAACTTTAACCATCGGAGTCACTTTGTAGAGCTGGTCTATGCCAGTCGAGTAAACAATATCGTTTTAAAGAGAGGCGATGCTAACATCTCGCTAAGGAACGATAAAGGTGAACTTTTCTCCTATATTCTGGAAAACGCTCTTCTAATCTCGAAATTTAACAAAATATATTTTCTGTACAATCCGCCATTAAACAAGGTGCATATATGAACTTCAGCCCAAATAAATCAAAACTGGTGTAACGGAATAGAACCGTATTCGACATTAAAGAAAATAGAAAACTGTTTTATTTTAATAGCGTAGTCGCTGCCATGATTTACAGACAGGGTACAGCATTCTTGGGCACTACAATACTACAGATATCATAAGTTGCTGAATATGGTTGACGGAATGAAAATAAAAACTTGAAAAAAAACTTGACAAACTGTGACGTACACAAAGTAAAATGACAAAATATCAAAACAAGATATCAGACGAGAAAGCCACGAAAAACCTAGCACTGTTACATTGTGAATTGAACAGACCCGTGAGCAGAGAAAACATCAGGTATGCATTAACTTTTGTAGACGATTATTCCGGTTTAATAATGGTTTATTTCTTAAGGAACAAATCTGATACATTGCTAACAACTAAAAAAATATTTAGCTAGCTTGGTTCCATGCAATAAAGTGTATTCGCTCAGCAAAGAATGCACTAATAAAGACTTTGAACTTTTATTAATTAACCATCGTATCAAACATGAGAAATAATCGATGATAAATTATACCGTGAAATGATAAGAAGGAATTTAATGACTGCTACGAGGCCCGATATATGCTACACAGTAACAACACTATCAAAACAATTAATAAGACTATCAATGAAAGATTTACCCAAAGCTAAACAAATCCTTCTTTATTTAAAAGGAAGTAAGGAACAGAATTTAGTATTTAGAAAATTAACAAGTCCCCTAAAATTAACAAGTCCCCTAAATCAACAGGTCCCCTAAAATCAGAAGGATTTCAAAATTCAGATTGGGAAACGACAAAGATCGAAAATGTCATCCCGATATTGTTTCAAACTATCAAAACACAGACCAATTATTTTATGGAAATCTAAAAGACAAAAGATTGTGCTCTCTCTCTCTCTCTCTCTCTCTCTCTCTCTCTCTCTCTCTCTTTCTCTTTAATTGTGAGACAGAATTAATTGCGCTCACACACACTGCGACATAAGCACTTTGCCTAAAAAATATCCTAAAGAATGTTTTAGAACCAGAATTACCTTAAAACCCCGTAGTAATTAATTGTGGTAATCAAGCCAGCACAGTTTTAGGACAGAATATAGTAATTCACCAAAGATCTAAGCATATAGATATAGAATACCACTTATGAGAAATGAAGTGAAAAAGGAATCCATTATTATAAATTATATAATAAAATATTGATGATATATTAACAAAACTCGCGACTAAAATAAAGTTAAAGCGTTTTGCCTCCAAACTTGTCGGGATTTGACGTTAAACCACTTTTCACACGCTTATATATATATATATATATATATATATATATATATATATATATATATATGTATGTATGTATGTATATATATGTATATATATATGTATATATATGTATATGTATATATATATATATAT
The DNA here is from genome assembly GCF_053919585.1 of Euprymna scolopes. Lineage (NCBI taxonomy): Eukaryota > Metazoa > Mollusca > Cephalopoda > Sepiida > Sepiolidae > Euprymna > Euprymna scolopes. The sequence continues at coordinate 41,430,209 of NC_136505.1, read as the reverse complement.
ATAGAGATAGATAGATAGATTGATAGATAGATAGATAGATAGATTCATGCAATGAAAATTGTTCTGGGCATCCAAATAGTTTGTATTAACACCTTAATATACTAATGCGTAACTAATACTTTCACTAAAATAATAAAATTAAAAACATTAAAAAACAATTTCTTTTTGAAAATATTTTCTTTGTTTTTATATATATTATTTTGCAAACACTTTTTGCATGCTTATTTTTAGGCACGCATGAATTAAAATTGATTTTTTAACTTTTATTTTATGCGCAATAGTTTCTTTCTTACTTACCGAAAATTGCCTATTCTTTTTTCATTCTTTTAATTCACAATAAAATAAATGCTTTTTTAAGGATACATATATATATATATATATATATATATATATATATATATATATATATATATATACATTTTTTAAAAAATTCAAAAATACGAGAGGAACTTAAAATACTTCAAGAAAAGTTTGTAATAGTTCCGATTGATAAAGCGGCAAACAATATAGCTTTTATATGTAAAAAATATTATATGCAACGTTTATTGATAGAAGTAGGACTTATAGGAAACGTTTCGGATACTTATAAAGTAAGTAATAGTAATTTAGATAACATTATTTTGAATAATAATATTATTAGTGAAAAAGTAGGATTAAAGTTAGAAGACAAACACAAAAATTTTCCATGTATGTATTGGATACCTAAAATGCATAAAAATCCAGTTGGTGCTAGATTTATTGTAGGTTCAAAGACGTGCATCACTAAACCTTTAAGTAAAGCTATATCTAAAATATTTAAATTAATTATAAATTAAATAAATAATTTTCACCTGAAAAGTAAATTCTATAGTAATATAAATCTATTTTTGGTAGTAAATAATTCCCAACCAGTGAAAGAAAAATTAGATAAAATAAATTCCAGAAAAAAACAAAATCTATAGCTACTTATGATTTTAGTACGCTATATACTAAAATTCTGCACGAAAAACTTATAAAAGAATTAAATGATACTGTAGATTTGGCTTTTGAAGGTGGAAAAGGTAAATATATAGACTTTTCAAACTCTAAAGCTTTCTGGTGTAAAAATAAAAATATCAAAACTAGTGTTTCTTAAGGTATTTTAAAAATACGTGTAAGTCATCTTATTAAAGAATGCTATTTTCAAATAGGAAATAAAATATTACTCCAAACGATAGGTATCCCAATGGGATTGGATCCTGCACCATTCTGCAATTTGTATTTACATAGACTCCAGTATATATATACATGTCATCACTATTAAAAACAGATATATCTAAAACATATAACTTTCATGGATGTAGGAGATTTATAGATGACCTTATATGTATAAACGATAATGATGAATTCGAAAAAAATAAACATCTTATATATCCAAACGAATTAAAATTGAATTGTGAACATAGAGGACGACAGGCTACATTTCTGGATTTAGATATAAAAATTGAGGATGGGATTTTTCTTTATAAAATATTTGATAAAAGAAACGCTTTCCCTTTAAAATAGTACTATGCCCCATAAAGATAGCACCTGCCCTGTTTTTATGTTTTATGGAACCATTATGTCAGAGTTTTTGAGAATATCTCGCGTTACTTTAAAACTAACAGACTTTATACCACCAGTTTCTAGTTTAGTAATAAGGATGATAAAACAAGGTGGGGATAAAAATAAAATATTAAAACAGTTAAATAAAGCATTTGTTCGTTATCCTGATGCTTTTGAATCGTTTAAGATAAACCAGACTATATTGATAAAGGAAATACAAAACTATATCAGCAATGTATAAAATGTATTTATAATTACATATAATAAATTTATATTAATAAAAAAAAAATGTATATATGTAAAAATATTTTAACCTTTATATATCTAATTTTAAATAAGAATGTAAATATACTAAATACTAATCATAGTGGGGCTGATAAGTAGTTAAATGGATTAATCATAGTCTTATAAATACAAGACTGATAAATTAAAAAATAAAAAAATGTATCCATTTTAAATGTGGAAATTGATGAATCGCACAGGTTAGAAATTCATTTTTATAGTATGAAAAGGTTAGTAATTGCAATTAAGAATAGGAAATTGGATCAAATGTGTGTAACATATCTTCTTACTTAGATTAAGGGTGGGGTGTTTGATCAACACTGCTGGGGAGCCATGATGTAATATACTGTTTTGTTTTTAAATCCCCGAAACAGTGTTTCATGGTAAACAACTGATGATCCCTTGAAAAATAAATTATTGGTATTATAGTAAATTCGAGAGCGAGTTGATGCAGTGATTGCAGGTGATTAAATGACTTACTGACTAGATGGTTTTCTAACGAATGAAAAAAATTTTTTTGTATAGTTTTAAAGGTTAAAAACTTCCAAGACTATATATATATATATATACTAGAAAAAATACCCATCGTTGACTGAGTTCAAAAACAGCCTAAAGAGAATGGGCTCTGATTTATGAAAGTATAATAGGTTATGAAAAGGAAGGGTCGTAAAGAGATAACTTCGAATTTTAGGGCATCAAAACCAAAGCAAAATATGATGAAAGTAAAAATAAAATAGATAAACCCCATAATTTATTATACTATACGTGTTCACACTGAAATACTTATCACAATATTCTGTGGATCTATATTAAAAAACTTGTTAAACTTTGTGACATATTTCCATTCTATGGAGGTCAGGCGCGAACGAACACCCCATAATTTTATTATACCATTTTTCTTCAAACTGAAACAAAATTCTCAAAGTATACTTACGCAGATAGATATGAAAAGTCTTTATTAAAGTGTGTGCCTATTTCCATTCTATGGAGGCCAGACGCGAACGCAGAACCCACAATTTTATTATACCATCCCTATTTAAGGTAAAACATACTTATCAAAGTATTCTTATTTATATCTATATCAAAAACACTTGTAAACGATTTTTTTATATTTTTTATTTCCATACTTTGTGGACCAGGCGCGAACCACCGTTCAACGACAGGTACTTTTGCTAGTATATATATATATATATATATATATACATATATGTATATCTATATATGCATACAAGGATATATGCATGTATGTATGTATGTTGTATAGCAGGGGGGTTCATATTGGGGATCATATATCGAGAGATGACGGCGACATATAACGGGTACATATAATACAGGATTGACGATGATGAGAAAGACATTTATAACAGAGTGAGAGAGAATTCATTATTGAATGAATGTGTTATAATGTTCTTTTGCATCTGATTGTTGAGAATCATTACTTATGATAGAGGAGGGGAACACATTACTTGGAAGGGGTTTATACAAAGTTCTTATTAAGATGATTGACACATTATCTTCAATTGTTGAATGACGACACAAAGACACAAATATCGATGGTGAGTCTTTATTTCATTTGACCGGTCGAAATGATGATGATGTCAGTAATTCAAATTCGTGATCTACAGAGTTTAATGTTCTTTACTACGCTTCCAAAGGACCCTGACTCCAACTCTCTCTCTCTCTCTCTCTCTCCCTCTCTCTCTCTTTCTCTTTCTCTCTCTCTCTCTGACTAGCAGACATTTATAACAGAGTGACAGAGAATTCATTATTGAAGGGAAGTGTAATACTGTTCTTTTACATCAAGTAATGTGTCCCCCTCCTCCATCTTATGACACATTACTTGGAAGGGTTTTTTTATACAAAGTTCATACTAAAATGATTAACACATTACCTTCAATTTTTGAATGACGACACGAAGACAACAGTTACAAAAATCGATGATTTTCTTTATTTCATCTGACAGTTTGAATGATTTCACGTCAGGAATTCACATTGGGTCTACAGGTTTAAACTTCTATCCCTTCGATTCTGAGGGGACCCTCCTCTGACTATGTCAGCTCTTTCCGACCGACTCCGGTGACTGTTCGAACTTGACTGCCCGACTTCTCGTCTGCTCAACTCTCTCATCTGCTAATCGTAGCTCCTATTATTGACCATTCCCTTTTTGCTATGACGTCAGATATGTGGTTCCAAAACGTGACCAACTCACATGACTAAGCACTTGTTTGTCCAAATCACAATTCTGCAAACAAAGGATTCTCAACTAACCTATTTTTAAACCTAATTAATAGTTTTCATTCTTTTTAGCTGAGCTTTTTAATTCAGTTTTCATAAAAGAATGAACAATTAATACTTTTTACAATACAGACAATAACTAACTATTTTATATGGAATTTAACATAAACATTTACATATAAATTTATACATTTATCTATCTGTATATATATGTGTGTATATATATGCATATATATGTACATATTTATATATAAATATACGTATATATATGAATATATACATTTTTTAAATATCAATTATAAATTATTAATTAATAATTACTATTAATAATTACTACCTGCTCTAGAAGTGTAAGCCATTTTGAGTTTCAGAACAGTTTCAGATGGTTCGCTGTTACACACAAGTCCTGGGAGGTGACTTGTTTGTAGTAGACAGTTCCACAGAACAACATATTTTTACCGTGTCGAAACCCGGGAAAGAACATGTGAAATTGCTCCAGAAAAGGTTTAATATTTATGAAGCAATTCTGGTTTCTGATTGGTTGGTAGCGGAACGTGAATTAATTTGATTCGCCAGTTCTTAGCAGCACCGTTTATAAATATAATCGTCCGACTGTGTGGGATCATACCCCCATTACAACTCCAAAATATTGCAACATCCTCCCTATTTTTTATAATGGGGAAGCCCCGTGTGTTTGTTCTGCTCAAAAATAAATATATATTTTTATATTTACTTAGACATAACGAAAATTAGAAATCATTTGGATCTTAGAATTTTAGCATTTAAAAAGACGCCATTTTTAATTGTGTTCAAATGTCAAAAAGGAAAATTACAAAGATTTAAAAAAAAATTTGGTTATCTTTCAGATGCAAGGTTCATTGTTTACTTGCGGTTTTAACGATGTAAGATTCCGTTGTACGGAAGACCAAATCGGCCAAAATGTCTATGATGTTTTTATTGGCGCTTTTCTTCGTATTTTTAATAACATTTTTTTGCACCATTTACAAGTTCTTTTTACAAATAATTTTTTTAATACTGTAATAGTAAAATAAAGATACATTTATTAATTATACGGAAAAAGTATCTCGTAATGTTTTCACACGAGATTTTTTTCCTGTTGATTTCTCTTTTTTTTTAAATATTAAAATTGATTTACTATTTAAAGTGATTTTAAAGCCTTTAACATGACGGAGTTTATAATGAAAACCAAATTACGGTTAAAATTAAAATAATCTTTATTAGAAATTTGTAACAAAATAACAAAATTATAAAACTATTAGATTAAAATTGAGAACTTTTAATTAAACAACGTGAACATTTTATAATGAGTGTTTTCATGAGATGTATTTTTAATAATAAAAAAATAATAATCTTTATTAGAAATTTGTACCACATCGACTAATTTGTTCATGATTAAATGAAGTTAGAAATCAACAGGAAAAAAATCTTGTGTGAAAACATTACGAGATACTTTTTTCGTATAATTAATAAATGTAACTTTATTTTACTATTACAGTATTAAAAAAAATATTTGTAAAAAAAAACTTGTAAATGGTGCAAAAAAATGTTATTAAAAAATACGAAGAAAAGCGCCAATAAAAACATCGTAGACGTATATTATCATTTAAACAGTATATCAATTTAAATATTTAAATTCAGTAAATAAATTTAAATATTTAAATTATGGCCGATTTGGTCTTCCGTACAACGGAATCTTACATCGTTACAACCGCAAGTAAACAAGGAACCTTGCATCTGAAAGATAACCAAAAATTTTTATTACTGTGTACCAACACTGAGCACTCTGCTTTAGACCATATAGTGACTTGTTAAGTCGCTAAACGCTATTTTTATTTTTCATTATAAATCTCTCCGGAGGGGTAATATAAATTTCACAGTCTATTGGGGCATTCAAATAAGCATTTTTTACGTCCATTTGATGGATGTTTAGGTAATATTGTGATGCGACTTGCAGTAAAACTCTGATTGTCGTTAGGTTTGTGGTCGGCGAAAACGTAGAAAAGTATTCTCTACCGTAAATCTGAGAGCACCCCTTCGCAACAAATCTTGCTTTGTACTGTTCTACGCCTGATGCTGTACTCTTTTTTGTAAAGACCCATCTGGTAGAAATAACATGTTTATCTCTTGGGAGAGGCACTACCGTATAGGTATCATTTTTGGTTAAGGCATCTATTTCTTTTTTCATGGCAATTTTCCATTCATCACAATGTTCTGAATTAATTGCTTCGTTGAAGCTTTTTGGCGCATTTTCCATTGAATAGCAATAGTCGATTTGATAATCTTTTATATTGTCGACCACAAAAAAATCGGGTCGTCTTCTATTTCTTTTGGGATATCTTTCGACTTTATCATCATTATCATCATCATCATCATCATGGACACTCTCGTCTCCGTCATTTTTTATTGTTTTCGTTTGTTCTAATTATTTCATATGACGGGTTTTCGTCTGTAAAATTAAACGTGTCTGTGAATTTTACACACCGGATTCTTTTTATTTTATTTTTTTCGGGAAAAAATATTAAATTGGCTGGACTGTTTTTATCGTATCCAAGAAATATACCTCTGTCGGCTTTAATATTCAATTTACTCTTTTTCTCTATATATTCGAAGCAAGTTGAACCAAATATATGCATTCTGCTTAAATTTGTATTTTTACCGCAGAAAGATTTATATGGAGTTTTAGATAGTGTTTTGTTAAAGCACCTGTTGCGTATATAGGTTGCCGCCATAAGTGCATACGTCCAGAGGTTTTTAGGGAGTTTTGATTCAATGAGTAGGCATCTTGCTATTTCAAAAAGTGTCCGCCACGCACGTTCAGCAGTCCCGTTTTGGTGTGGCGATCTAGGAGCTGATGTTTCATGCCTGATATGATGGTTAATTAGTAAAAGTTCAAAGTCTTTATTGGTGAATTCCGTACCGTTGTCAGGACGAATACACTTGATTTCACCGTAGGGGGCCATGTCGGCCAGATATTTCTTAGTTGCTAGCAGGGTATCAGATTTGTTCTTTAAAAAGTAAACCATTATTAAACCTGAATGGTCATCTACGAAATTCAACACATATCTATAATGTTCTCTGGCAATCGGTTCTACGGGACCGTTTAAGTCACAATGCACCATTGCTAGGATTTTTTTGGCCTTTTTGTCTGGTATCTTGTTTTGATAGTTTGTCATTTTCCCTTGCGTACAGACGTCGCAGTTGAAGGTTTTTGATGCTTGTATTCGCATTCCATCAACTACAATCGGCAACTTTTTGATATCAGGAATATTGCAGTGTCCAAGAATTTTATGCCATGTCTGTAAATCATGGCAGGCGGTTTTGATGGGACTACGCTATTTAAATATTGCAACACCTGCATAAAAGTAAGACTGACTTTTATGCACGTAGTAATTATTAATTAATAATTAATAATCAATATTTAAAAAAAATAAAAAAGTAAATACGTCCTAAAAATGTGGGCGAAGAAAAAATGGAAACAAAGGGCAAATAACTCCTTTCTTATAATATAAACGTGCAGGGATCGAAGTAATAAGAAAGAAATTAATCACTAATAAAATAAATAAATAAAAATTCAACAATCTTATATATATATATATATATATATATATATATATATATATATATATATATATATGAATGAAATGTTGGGCGAGATTTGGCAGCAATTCTCCATGTTGAAATATTTGTGTCTTTGATAATTATAAAACTCAAATGACCTTGTAACGAGTGATGTAACCCACTTTCCGGTTTACGACATCCGGTTGTGCATGTGCGCATAAACATTAACCCATGACAACATAAAGAAATAAACAGAAATCGCTTCTTTTGCAGATTTTGACCTGCGGACTGAAATATTAATGTTATTATTTCGAATTATTATTTAACATGGGAAGAGTGGACGTGTTTTGCAACTATTCTTTATTGCAACTATACTGTCGCTATTTTCTTACAACTAAATAACTGTAACCCGTTGACAAACATAAGAACAATTGTAGTAAAGCCAAGACCACTACTACTACTACTAATACTAATACTACTACTACTACTACTCTTTATCCGTCCCTTTTCCTTCCTTCATTCTTTTTTTTATTTTTTGTTTACATTTCTAGATTAAAATAGTTGTGTGAGAACGGTGAATTTGTTGACATATTACTAATCTGTTTCAATATTAGTTTTATTTTATTTTATTTATTTAGGTGTTATTTTTTTGCTTCAGGTTTTATTAATTATTTTTCTTTAGATTTCAAGTTTCTATAACTTGGTTGAAGGACTCCAATATGGGTTTTTCATTCTTATATTTTTCATCGGTAGGTTCATGTGCGTTTTTTCTGCTAAATGATTTTCTTTCGGCGTTCCATTCTTAGGAAAATCATGTTTAATTTTCGATTTTTGAGCGATTATTCGTAAAACTAGGTAACTTTACACGGATAGGGAGGATTTTTTTTCATGTTTGGGTGATCCGTCCGTGATTTTTCATTTTAATATACTTTACTGGAAATGTTTCTTCTATGTCAAAAAAAGAACATTTTCTTTACGTCAAAAGTGTCACGATCATACATGAATTTCATAGCTAATGTAACATACAGACCCAACGGGTCACAGGTAGTCTAGTTATATATATAATTACTTCATTTGCTCACATAAATTAATATACGAAAGTATAAATTTATGCGTAAACTTGAAGTATTTACGTCAACAGTGCTCAATACGCAGGTAGATTTAGTGAGTAAGTTATAATATATATATATAGCGATTAATGTACACGGAATATTCCGCGTTCATCCACTAATCCTAGAGTGGATGAAACGCGGAATATTCAGTGTAGCTTAATCGCCACATATATTTTATAACTTACTAATTATATATATATATATATATATATATATATATATATATATATATTTATATATATATAATTTAATACATGTGTGTATTATGGACAATTTAAACAATAAAACAAAAAGGGGTTATATATTCATCAACGTTTCGTCTCATCTCATGACTTTCTTAAAACAGTAAGTTTGAAGAAAATTACAGAGCAACTCAAATAAAATATGCCATCTTTAAATCGTCTTTAAAAAAGGTAACGTTATTGTATATCTAAAACTTTTTGTATCTCATCATAATGGAATATTATTTTCATAATAATCATATTATTTGTATACCTATATACTCGCTGGATACCCGGCTTTGCCCGGGCGTACAATACGCATAAACATAATATTATAATTTATGCAGATTGCATTTGGATTATTATAGAAACAGTTGTGTATTGAAGATTATATATTATGAGGAATAATTTGCCCGGTGGACTTTTTTTTTAAAATAATAACGATAATGTCATTCATCTAATTTCGATTGTGTTTGTTTACAATATCGCGCAATACTACGCCCACTAATAGTTGGGCTTGACGATTAATGCGCTGGAAAAGTAACTTCTGATTAATGTTTAATTTCAACGTATGCAAAATAAGAAATAATTTGCGGCGTTTTTAAATGGTACCGTCGTTTTATCGTAAATTCAACTTATTAATAAATTCAAATGGTGAAGTATATTCGGTCTTGAACAGAGGACCATTTAATCTGACCTATATGTCCAGATAACAAAAAAAAATTGTTTTTTAAGGGAAAATGATTTGTTCAGAGTTTGGTATCTCATTTGGCTTGTATGACGTAAAATATTCTCTTGTAAATATTATTCTTTTTCAATCTACGTATCTGTAAAAAAGAAAAGTTATTTAAAAGATGAGTTTTTTTTTTTATTCTCGATATTTATCGGATTAATTTTTGTACAAAACATGTAAGAACGCTGCCAGCGTGTGTGTGAAATTTGCAGAAAATAGGGTCAGCCCTTTCGGAACCTATGAGGAGAAAACTAATACACACAAACTGATATTTATATTAATATAAAGATATAGAGAAATATATCCTGGCTTGAGGTAGTTGCCTGTCTAGCCGCACTGATGAGCTGTGAAAGAGCGAAACAGTACTGTATGTGGATGACTCTCTCTCTCTCTATATATATATACACATACACACACACACACACACACACACACACATATATATATATATATATATATATATATATATATATATATATATATATATTTAGTATATACGTGATCCAGAATTTATTTTTTCTACTGAAACATAGGATGGAAGTTTTCAGGTCGCGAACGCATGAGTTCAGTCATCATATTAATTCAATTTTGAATCTCTTCTAATCCACCAAATAAGAAGGATTCCTTTTTGAAACGCTCCTTACACACACACACACACATATATATATATATATATATATATATATATATATATATATATATATATATGTATATATATATATATATATATATGATGAAAATAATGGAAATAGTATTCCGACAAAATGGAGAAATAAAACGGTTTGTTCCTTTTTATTTCTCTCTCTCTCTCTCTCTCTCTCTCTCTCTCTATATATATATATATATATATATATATATATATATATATATATATATTAAGAGGATTAGACAACAGTCTAAAAAGCAGTATTAGTAAATTTATTAATACAATTAAAATAAAATAATAGAAAATAGTGCTCGTTGTAATGTAGATATATAATAAGCTCGATAGGCATATATATTCTAGAGCTATTTTAATATTGAGTAAAATGATTGATAATTTATAATTAAAATTAAAAATTAAAAAATCGGTTCCACAAGGATGAGCAAACAAAATTAATAAATTGTACGATCGTTTCGGAAACGATGTTTTTTCTTGAGATATACAATAAAATCTTTAATAAGAACACGATAAAAGTGTCTTACTCAACTATGCTTAACCTACATCAAAAAACAATTAGTTCTATGAATAAAAAATTAGTAAGATACAAAATTAAAATATAGAAAATATTGCTGGCTGCAACTGTAGAAGAAAAAATAAATATCCTCTACAAGTTACCTGCAAGATTAAAAATGTAATTTATAGCTGCACAGTGTCACAAACCAACAATACAAATTATGTTAAAATCAGCCATACAAATCCCTTTTCACATTCCAACTCTACCACACAGTTAATCAATAACAGCACCCCCTTAACTAATCTACCAATCAAATACAACCAAACCTATTACATACTCTTAATCTAGCTGACAACAAATATATTAAACAAAATGTAATCTACTTCGGTTCCACATCTGGACTTATTAAACATGGGATTTCAACGCATAAGCACTCATTTAAAACCCCCTCCTTGAAAAACCAGACTGCTTTATCTAAACATATTTGGCGACTCAATTATAGAAATATCCCCTTCAATTTAAAATTAAAAATAATATGATCTTATAAAGTATATATGCCGGGGGACAGAGGCTGTGCACTTTGAAGATATGAATCCCTTAAGATTTTAAAATATAATAAAAATGAAACCATTCTTTTAGACATAAAAGACGAAATTTTTGCCGAATGAATTTGTAAACGTTGGTTCAGATTCGACAAATTTAAGGCACCATAAATCATAAAGTTTTCTTATTACTAATCTATCTTAAAATTTATCATTTATAAATTAATAACTATTATTATTATATTTTTATCATTATTATTATTATCATTATTATTATTATCATTATTATTATTGTTATCATTATTATTATTATTATTACTATTATTTTATCATTATTATTATTATTATTATTATTATTATTATTATTATTATTATCTTATCTGATATTTTTACCATTACTTTCTATTTTATTTTACTATCTATTTCACTTTGAATTTATGTTACTATTTTTATTAATGTTAGTTCTATAAATATTATAATCTATATAATTATAAAACTCAAATGACCTGTTAACGAGTGATGTAACCCACTTTCCCGTTTACGACATCCGATTACGCATGCGCGCATAAACATTAACGTTTAGATAATTGGACAGAGTTATCCCCCTTACACTATTAATAACCGTGGAACTAATGCGGCCCTTTTATAACTTTTATAACTAGAGGGTGTGTGTTTTTTTCTCCCAATTTTTCAAAAGTCTGCTTACATTATTTTTGCCGATTTTCCAGTAGCTGATTAACCTTACCATAGTTTGGCATACTTCTGTATTTTATCTGCACACGCCAAACGGAAATCCGGATCGGTAAATGAACACGTTCCTCTTACATTAAATAGTGTTTTCTTTTGTTGTTTTTTTAATACTTGAATCTATACTATTCGGTCATATTTTTTTACACATATTAAATCCATTTTTTTAAACAAATTACATATTTTATTTATTAGAAATATCCCCTTCAATTTAAAATAAAAGAGAATTGAATTTGTTAAATAAAACTGTAAAAAATCTTATCGGCATTCAATTCGTAGGAAAATTATGTTTAATTTTCAATTTTTGAGAGATTATTCGGAAAAAATAGGTAATTTTACACGATTAGGAAAGATTTATTTAATGTTTGATTAAACCGTTCGCATGCCATTAATCCGGAAATATGTTTCTATATGAGGAGAAAAAGCAATTACCACACTAGCATATATATATATATATATATATATATATATATATATATATATATATATATATATATATATATATATTTTCAAATATTTTTGTGTTCGGAAAAACATCTTATTTGCTGCGGTGTTTGACCAAGAAGAAATTCGAGTTATCCCCAGACCACCACCATTACCGCCGGCCGTATACTGCAGAATTGCAGAAAATAAAATAAATTATATAAAAACAAAACATTTTAAGTTAAATAAAAGATGTAATGTTTTCTCACTTATTTAAAGTAACACGTGATTAGAACAAAACATTTTCGATAAAATCGCTCGATCTGTTAGGTTTTCGAAATAATATGATTTTGTTCTAAAAAAATGTCGTAGAAATGAACAAATCGCAAAACGGTGTAAACATGATTTTGTTCCTTATATTAAAAATGTCAACCACATTTTTTTTTATCGAGATTACTCTTTCAAAAAAGGAAAACAAATGTTTTAATATGTAATAAACTCTAACTATATTTACTTATAAAACATATAAATCATTTAAGGAACAAAATATGTTAATGCAAAACTAACTAAGGGGAAAATATTAGCGAAGTTATAACTTTGCTCGTACTGACATAAATTATATATATATATATATATATATATATATATATATATATATATATATATATATATATATATATATATATATAAACCGCGCATAATATTATAGCCGGTTTGCTTATATATATATATATATATATATATATATATATATATATATATATATATATATATATAATGCTAGTTTTATTTTGATGCCCTCAATTTCATTCCCCCTCTTTTTCGCTCATGAGGAGATGACTATTCAAATACAGTTATTTTCAATTTTGTCAATTGTAAATAAAATGGATATCGTTTCCGAAACGATCGTACACTCAAGTTGCTTTTGTTTGTTTTTCCTGTTAAAACTGATTCATAATTTTAATGATAAATAATTGTAATCAATATTAATATAGGTCTAGGAGAATAGGAGAATTATACCTATTGAGCTTATTATACATCCAGATTATTATGAGCAATATTTATATATATATATATATATATATATATATATATATGTTGAGTAACTGTTTATTCTCAAGTATATATATATATATATATATATATATATATACACGAGGATAAGCAGTTACTCACCATATATATATATATATATACATATATATATGTTGAGTAACTGTTTATTCTCATGTATATATGCATATATATGCAATTATATATATATGTGTGTGTGTGTATATATATATATACATATATATATATATATATATATATATATATATATATATATATACATATTTCAATGACTTACAAACATTATTACAATGATCCAGACATAATTCTCAATGAAAAAGCAAGACACGGAACAATAACATAATGTTAAGAAATACACATTGTTGGTGACTACTCCCTTATTTAAATATATATATATATATATATATATATATATATATATATATATATATATGAGGATAAGCAGATACTCAATAGAAGACATAAGTTTATATTAAAATATTAAAACAATGAATAAATATAATGATTCCATTCTAAATTGGTGTAAATAGGCGCGAAAATATTTTTAGTCCAAAAACTGATATTAAATATATAAAAATGAGTAAATTTGCACTTTTCTTGTGATTATCTGATAGTCGATTATTGCCAATCATTTGCAGACAAAACATAAATAATACATTTTGAATATTTAAAGATTAAAACTTCTGAATATGAATTATTTTAAATGTAAGTCACCAGTAAATATCCTGCTATTTTAAATATGTATATTCGATAAAAATACCCATTTCTAACATCAATTATATATGTGTGTGTGTGTGTGTGTGTGTTTGTATGTAAATATATATATATGTGTGTGTGTGTGTGTGTGCATGTATATATATATATATATATATATATATATATATATATATATATATAATAAAATATGCGTTACAACATGATGTGAAAGTCTCTGTCGCATATTATAGCACGACAGAGGCACTGCGACAATATGAGGATGAACGTATGACAATAAAAGACATTACCACAAAGATGCAATATTATCTATGAGATGACGGTGAGTCGTACGGATGATGTCACATGAAAGGACGACAAGTCATTTTCCTAGTGACATTTTCTGAGATGCAGGACAACCGTAATTCTGAAAGACAGCTTTAGGAATTTTTCCTGATATTTCTGAAAGATCGAAAAAGGTTGATAGAGAAAAAAAAATAGGCTTATTATGGACGTTACAGAATATGACAGCTCTTACATTAAGTCTATTGTGCAAGAAAAGTATATATCGCACCAGTCTAAAAATTTCATCCCTAATGACGTTTCGTGTCAGAAATTCTTTGCAAAACTAAGTTTGTTCCCTTACAAAAAAAACACCGCTGTAGATTAAAAAAGATATATATATATATATATATATATATATATATATATATATATATATATATATATATATATATATATATATATATAGTTCTCCGTACTTCACAATATAAACAATACACACTAATATTAACAGTATGTTAATAATTTTTCAATTATATATATATATATATATATATAAAAGTGAACGTGTCTGTCTGTCTGTCTGTCTGTGTGTCTGTGTGTCTGTCTGTCTGTGTACATTTCCCTACGAAATAACTCTGTCAATTTTTAGTCTATAGACTCGAAATTTGAAATACCGGGTACTGAGATTTGAGAAAATCGATGTGACGGGTGTCAGCCAGAAATTTGGCTGCTGAGGGGTCAAATTTCAACGATTTGACCTTTAAGAACTCTACCAAACTCCTCCGACAATTTTGGGTCTAGACACTTGAAATTTTAGATATAGGTTCCTTGAACATGGATCTAACTTAATAAAGTGATTTGAGCCCGAAACAATAAATTTTAAGGGGGCATAATAGGGGTCAAAGTTTTAAAAAATTAACCATTTTTTTTTTGCTTTTTTTTTGCACAGCATACACCTCCAAACACCCGAGCAAGGGGTCAAAGTTCAACGATTTGACCTTTGAGAATTCTACCAAACTCCTCCGCCAATTGTGGGTCTAAACACTTGAAACTTTAGTATGCTAGTATATATATATATATATATATATATATATATATATATATATATATATATATATATATATATATGAATTCGCTTGTACTTTCCCTTCGTATCACTTTACTTAACACATTGACAAAATCCCGCGTTTTTGGGTTTTTTTTAAAAGTTTTTGCTTGGCTCCAAAACAAACTGAGTCCGGGTCGTTGCTGGGATGGTTGCTTCCTGAAGATGTGATATATCTCTAGCCCTGTGCAGTTCTATGATGTCCATTCTTTCAGGCATGACCTTCTCCTTTAGAGACTGAGCTTAGTTTATTGCTAATCACCTAAATCACTCTTACCGAGAAATACTGACGGGGTTACATATATAACAAAGTACGCGGTTACACGCATAGACCCAACACGTTGTAACAAAGTACGTCGCCAATGAACATAGGACAAGTAATAACTGGACTATTTTTTTTTTGTAACAACGACATTTATTTCCTCATTATCTCGCCACTCGTGTATTCTCGTTACAGCTGAGAGGACACCCACATCTCAAACGTGATTGTCTTCTCGGACGTACTGTCTGTCTTTCTTTATAGGTTTTTTTTTTCCTTATCGTGACGTAATTTCGCACACGGCTCGGTATTTGCAGATAGCTGCCATACGTGCTCTGTTACACGGAAGAATATTTTGCAAACCAGTGAGCCGGCTTTTAAAATCTCACTTTCCGTCTCCAACCGTGGGAGGGAGATAAATAATTCTCGCATCATATTAACGAACTGAATAATTTACTTTATACGTAGAAATGTGTTATAATCGCGTTAAATTAAATAATTATCAACGTTATAAAAGGCAAGTACGTCCAAGGATGGAATACTGTTGTCATATCTGGGCATGAGCTGCTAAAAACAGCCTATCCTGCCTTGACAAAGTACAAAATAGACTTCGTGGCTTAGTGGGGGATGCCCTTTTCTCTTCCCTGCAACCTCTCTCCCACAGAAGAGACGTTGCAAGCCTATCTTTGTTTTATCGTTATTTCCATGGCAGGTGCTCGTATGAACTCCAATCTCTGGTCCCCCCTCGCCAATCTTTTACGAAAAACACATGTTTAGCTGAATCCACTGTCAAAAACTTTCCCCACTCCTTATCTATGCCTAAATTAAAACGTAGATTCCATGAACAAAGCTTCTTTTTTTAGAACTTCACGCCTGTGGAACTCTGTTCCGTCTGCCTGCTTCCCACCTGACTACAACTTGGATGTCTTCAAGTCCAACGTAAACAAATTCCTGATGAACCGCCCCCTTAAGTAGACACTTTATTAATTATCCACACTAACGTACTGTACTTACAATAAATATTATCCCTGAGTGGCTTCCGGGCCTTGATAAGTGGTGACCACCTTGTAAAAAAGAAAAAGAAAAAAGAAGTTTGATAAGGTGGAGGATGTCCAAAAAGTTACTAAATAGTTTTAAACTTTAATAGATTGTTTAGTTTGGGTGATATCTTTTTGTAATTTTAACACAATCTAACTAAGAAATTGTCATTTTTTATAACGGAATATACAATTAAAACAATATTTATTCATAAAAATTATGCTTTTTTAAATATTTCCCATTTTCAGCTTCGCATATTTGTGCTCTTTTCAAAACATTATTCATGACAAATTACAGAATTTCAATTCAACATCCTTATTTCGTTCCTGATGTTTTACTTCAATTGTTGCAGGGTTTTTGGTTAGCATAGACTTTTTCTTTAAGATATCCACACAAGAAAAAGTCGGTGCTAGTCAAGGGCTATCTCTTACATGAAAATGCCGTACTCTATAAGTCAAAACAATCGACCCCTGATTTTGGTAAAACAATTTCACAACTTGCGAACTTTGTTCAATGCTATTCTTAGCAAAAGTAAATTTTCATAACATTGTCTGTAAAATATCCGAAATATAGAGAAAATTATAATCATTAATGTTTAAATGACAAAGGTTTTCAACTCTTTAGTTACTTTTTGGACACACTTTACATCTTGCTAATATCAGTCTGTTGCTCTACTCAACAAAATGCTTAACACATTCTGCTAATTAATGTAGTTGCATGTGCATAATTAATATATTAATAGTTGACCTATTTGGGAATTCCAGGCGCTGTATGTAGGAGGATGTCGAAACCTCCCTGCAAGAGTTGCAAAAACCTAACACGTCATCTCCCCTAACGGAGATATACATGCGACTGGGGACCGCTTGTAAATTTCATATTCCCATCAAACTTCCTCCTTTGGAGGAAGTCAGTTAAATCCGAATAGCGTTAGTACCGACTGACACACATTATAAAGTGATAAAATCAGGAAAAAGTTTTCACTATATGACTTAAAATGAATAATTTATACTAATTTATGGTTGCATATGGGTAAATTTACTAATTTATGGTTGCACATGGTAAAATTTATTAATTTATGGTTGAATATGGTTAAATTTACTTATTTATGGTTGCATATGGTTAAATTTACAAATTTATAGTTGCATATTGTTAAATTTACTAATTTAAGGTTGCATATGGTTAAATTTATTAATTTATGGTTGAAAATGGTTAAATTTACTAAGTTATAGTTGCATATGGTTAAATTTACTAATTTATGGTTGCATATGGTTAAATTTATTAATTTATGGTTGCATATTGTAAAATTTATCAATTTACGGTTGCATATGGTTAAATTTACTAATTTACGGTTGCATATGTTAAAATTTACTAATTTATGGTTGCATATGGTTAAATTTACTAATTTATTGTTGCATATGGTTAAATTTATTAATTTATGGTTGCATATTGTTAAATTTACTACTTTATAGTTTCATATGGTAAAATTTACTAATTTACGGTTGCATATGGTAAAATTTACTAATTTATGGTTGCATATGGTTAAATTTATTAATTTACGGTTGCATATGGTAAAATTTTTTAATTTATGGTTGCATACGGTAAAATTTACTAATTTATTGTTGCATATGGTTAAATTTACTTAATTATGGTTGCATATGGTTAAATTTATTAATTTATGGTTGCATATTGTTAAATTTACTAATTTATGGTTGCATATGGTTAAATTTACTAAGTTATGGTTGCATATGGTTAAATTTATTAATTTATGGTTGCATATTGTAAAATTTACTAATTTATGGTTGCATATGGTAAAATTTATTAATTTATGGTTGCATATTATTAAATTTACTAATTTATTGTTGCATATGGTAAAATTTACTAATTTATGGTTGCATATCGTTAGATTTACTAATTTATGGTTGCATATGGTAAAATTTATTAATTTATGGTGGCATATTGTAAAAATTTACTAATTTATTGTTGCATATGGTTAAATTAATTAATTAATGGTTGCATATTGTTAAATTTACTAATTTATTGTTGCATATGGTTAAATTTACTAATTTATGGTTGCATATTGTTAAATTTACTAATTTGTTGTTGACTATGGTAAAATTTATTTATTTACGGTTGCATATTGTTAAATTTACTAATTAATGGTTGCATATGGTAAAATTTATTAATTTATGGTTGCATATTGTTAAATTTACTAATTTACGGTTGCATATTGTAAAATTTACTAATTTAGTGTTGCATATTGTAAAATTTACTAGTTTATTGTTGCATATTGTTAAATTTACTAATTTATTGATGCATATAGTTAAATTTATTAATTTATTGTTGCATATGGTTAAATTTATTAATTTATAGTTGCATATTGTCAAATTTACTAATTTATGGTTGCATATAGTTAAATTTATTTATTTATTGCTGCATATGGTAAAATTTACTAATTTATTGTTGCATATGGTTAAATTTACTAATTTATTGTTGCATATGGTTAAATTTATTAATTTATGGTTGCATATTTTTAAATTTACTAATTTATGGTTGCATATGGTAAAATTTATTAATTTATGGTTGCATATTGTTAAATTTATTAATTTATTGTTGCATATAGTTAAATTTATTTATTTATTGCTGCATATGGTAAAATTTACTAATTTATTGTTGCATATGGTTAAATTTACTAATTTATTGTTGCATATGGTTAAATTTATTAATTTATGGTTGCATATTTTTAAATTTACTAATTTATGGTTGCATATGGTAAAATTTATTAATTTATGGTTGCATATTTTTAAATTTATTAATTTATTGTTGCATATAGTTAAATTTATTAATTTATGGTTGCATATTGTTAAATTTATTAATTTATTGTTGCATATGGTAAAATTTATTAATTTATGGTTGCATATTGTTAAATTTATTAATTTATAGTTGCATATGGTAAAATTTATTAATTTATGGTTGCATATTTTTAAATTTACTAATTAATGGTTGCATATGGTAACATTTATTAATTTATGGTTGCATATTGTTAAATTTATTAATTTATTGTTGCATATAGTTAAATTTATTAATTTATGGTTGCATATGGTCACATTTATTAATTTATAGTTGCATATTTTTAAATTTACTAATTTATTGTTGCATATGGTTAAATTTATTAATTTATGGTTGCATATTTTTAAATTTACTAATTTATGGTTGCATATGGTAAAATTTATTAATTTATGGTTGCATATTGTTAAATTTATTAATTTATTGTTGCATATGGTAAAATTTATTAATTTATGGTTGCATATTGTTAAATTTATTAATTTATTGTTGCATATGGTTAAATTTATTAATTTATGGTTGCATATGGTAAAATTTATTAATTTATAGTTGCATATTGTCAAATTTACTAATTTATTGTTGCATATGGTTAAATTTATTAATTTATGGTTGCATATTTTTAAATTTACTAATTTATGGTTGCATATGGTAAAATTTATTAATTTATGGTTGCATATTGTTAAATTTATTAATTTATTGTTGCATATGGTAAAATTTATTAATTTATGGTTGCATATTGTTAAATTTATAAATTTATTGTTGCATATGGTAAAATTTATTAATTTATAGTTGCATATTGTCAAATTTACTAATTTATTGTTGCATATGGTTAAATTTATTAATTTATGGTTGCATATTTTTAAATTTACTAATTTATGGTTGCATATGGTAAAATTTATTAATTTATGGTTGCATATTGTTAAATTTATTAATTTATTGTTGCATATAGTAAAATTTATTAATTTATGGTTGCATATGGTAACATTTATTAATTTATAGTTGCATATGGTAAAATTTACTAATTTATGGTTGCATATAGTTAAATTTATTTATTTATTGCTGCATATGGTAAAATTTACTAATTATTGTTGCATATGGTTAAATTTACTAATTTATTGTTGCATATGGTAAAATTTATTAATTTATGGTTGCATATTTTTAAATCTATTAATTTATGGTTGCATATTGTTAAATTTACTAATTTATTGTTGCATATCGTAAAATTTATTAATTTATGGTTGCATATTGTTATATTTACTAATTTATTGTTGCATATGGTTAAATTTATTAATTTATGGTTGCATATTGTTAAATTTACTAATTTATGGTTGCATATGGTAAAATTTATTAATTTATGGTTGCATATGGTAAAATTTACTAATTTACGGTTGCATATGGTAACATTTATTTATTTATTGTTGTATATGGTTAAATTTACTAATTTACGGTTGCAGATTGTAAAATTTATTAATTTATGGTTGCATATGGTTAAATTTACTAATTTATAGTTTCATATGGTCAAATTTACTAATTTATTGTTGCATATTGTTAAATTTATTTATTTATGGTTGCATATAGTTAAATTTACTAATTTATGGTTGCATATGGTTGAATTTATTAATTTATGGTTGCATATGGTAAAATTTATTAATTTATGGTTGCATATTGTTAAATTTACTAATTTATTGTTGCATATTTTAAAATTTACTAATTTATTGTTGCATATAGTTAAATTTATTAATTTATTGTTGCATATAGTTAAATTTATTAATTTATGGTTGCATATGGTAAAATTTATTAATTTATAGTTGCATATTGTCAAATTTACTAATTTATGGTTGCATATGGTTAAATTTATTAATTTATGGTTGCATATTTTTAAATTTACTAATTTATGGTTGCATATGGTAAAATTTATTAATTTATGGTTGCATATTGTTAAATTTATTAATTTATTGTTGCATATAGTTAAATTTATTAATTTATGGTTGCATATGGTAAAATTTATTAATTTATGGTTGCATATAGTTAAATTTATTAATTTATTGTTGCATATAGTTTAATTTACTAATTTATAGTTGCATATGGTAAAATTTATTAATTTATTGTTGCATATAGTTAAATTTATTAATTTATGGTTGCATATGGTAAAATTTACTAATTTATTGTTGCATATAGTTAAATTTATTAATTTATTGTTGCATATAGTTAAATTTATTAATTTATGGTTGCATATGGTAAAATTTATTAATTTATAGTTGCATATTGTCAAATTTACTAATTTATTGTTGCATATTGTTAAATTTATTAATTTATGGTTGCATATTTTTAAATTTACTAATTTATTGTTGCATATTTTTAAATTTATTAATTTATGGTTGCATATTGTTAAATTTATTAATTTATGGTTGCATATGGTAAAATTTATTAATTTATGGTTGCATATTTTTAAATTTACTAATTTATGGTTGCATATGGTAACATTTATTAATTTATAGTTGCATATTGTTAAATTTATTAATTTATTGTTGCATATAGTTAAATTTATTAATTTATGGTTGCATATGGTCACATTTATTAATTTATAGTTGCATATTTTTAAATTTACTAATTTATTGTTGCATATTTTAAAATTTACTAATTTATTGTTGCATATAGTTAAATTTATTAATTTATTGTTGCATATAGTTAAATTTATTAATTTATGGTTGCATATGGTAAAATTTATTAATTTATAGTTGCATATTGTCAAATTTACTAATTTATGGTTGCATATGGTTAAATTTATTAATTTATGGTTGCATATTTTTAAATTTACTAATTTATGGTTGCATATGGTAAAATTTATTAATTTATGGTTGCATATTGTTAAATTTATTAATTTATTGTTGCATATAGTTAAATTTATTAATTTATGGTTGCATATGGTAAAATTTATTAATTTATGGTTGCATATAGTTAAATTTATTAATTTATTGTTGCATATAGTTTAATTTACTAATTTATAGTTGCATATGGTAAAATTTATTAATTTATTGTTGCATATAGTTAAATTTATTAATTTATGGTTGCATATGGTAAAATTTACTAATTTATTGTTGCATATAGTTAAATTTATTAATTTATTGTTGCATATAGTTAAATTTATTAATTTATGGTTGCATATGGTAAAATTTATTAATTTATAGTTGCATATTGTCAAATTTACTAATTTATTGTTGCATATTGTTAAATTTATTAATTTATGGTTGCATATTTTTAAATTTACTAATTTATTGTTGCATATTTTTAAATTTATTAATTTATCGTTGCATATTGTTAAATTTATTAATTTATGGTTGCATATGGTAAAATTTATTAATTTATGGTTGCATATTTTTAAATTTACTAATTTATGGTTGCATATGGTAACATTTATTAATTTATGGTTGCATATTGTTAAATTTATTAATTTATTGTTGCATATAGTTAAATTTATTAATTTATGGTTGCATATGGTCACATTTGATAATTTATAGTTGCATATTTTTAAATTTACTAATTTATTGTTGCATATGGTTAAATTTATTAATTTATGGTTGCATATTTTTAAATTTACTAATTTATGGTTGCATATGGTAAAATTTATTAATTTATGGTTGCATATTGTTAAATTTATTAATTTATTGTTGCATATGGTAAAATTTATTAATTTATGGTTGCATATTGTTAAATTTATTAATTTATTGTTGCATATGGTTAAATTTATTAATTTATGGTTGCATATGGTAAAATTTATTAATTTATAGTTGCATATTGTCAAATTTACTAATTTATTGTTGCATATGGTTAAATTTATTAATTTATGGTGGCATATTTTCAAATTTACTAATTTATGGTTGCATATGGTAAAATTTATTAATTTATGGTTGCATATTGTTAAATTTATTAATTTATTGTTGCATATGGTAAAATTTATTAATTTATGGTTGCATATTGTTAAATTTATTAATTTATGGTTGCATATGGTAAAATTTATTAATTTATAGTTGCATATTGTCAAATTTACTAATTTATTGTTGCATATGGTTAAATTTATTAATTTATGGTTGCATATTTTTAAATTTACTAATTTATGGTTGCATATGGTAAAATTTATTAATTTATGGTTGCATATTGTTAAATTTATTAATTTATTGTTGCATATAGTTAAATTTATTAATTTATGGTTGCATATGGTAACATTTATTAATTTATAGTTGCATATGGTAAAATTTACTAATTTATGGTTGCATATAGTTAAATTTATTTATTTATTGCTGCATATGGTAAAATTTACTAATTTATTGTTGCATATGGTTAAATTTACTAATTTATTGTTGCATATGGTAAAAATTTATTAATTTATGGTTGCATATTTTTAAATCTATTAATTTATGGTTGCATATTGTTAAATTTACTAATTTATTGTTGCATATCGTAAAATTTATTAATTTATGGTTGCATATTGTTATATTTACTAATTTATTGTTGCATATGGTTAAATTTATTAATTTATGGTTGCATATTGTTAAATTTACTAATTTATGGTTGCATATGGTAAAATTTATTAATTTATGGTTGCATATGGTAAAATTTACTAATTTACGGTTGCATATGGTAAAATTTATTAATTTATTGTTGTATATGGTTAAATTTACTAATTTACGGTTGCAGATTGTAAAATTTATTAATTTATGGTTGCATATGGTTAAATTTACTAATTTATAGTTTCATATGGTCAAATTTACTAATTTATGGTTGCATATTGTTAAATTTATTTATTTATGGTTGCATATAGTTAAATTTACTAATTTATGGTTGCATATGGTTAAATTTATTAATTTATGGTTGCATATTGTAAAATTTATTAATTTATGGTTGCATATTGTTAAATTTACTAATTTATTGTTGCATATTTTAAAATTTACTAATTTATTGTTGCATATAGTTAAATTTATTAATTTATTGTTGCATATAGTTAAATTTATTAATTTATGGTTGCATATGGTAAAATTTATTAATTTATAGTTGCATATTGTCAAATTTACTAATTTATGGTTGCATATAGTTAAATTTATTTATTTATGGTTGCATATGGTAACATTTATTAATTTATTGTTGCATATGGTAAAATTTATTAATTTATGGTTGCATATTGTTAAATTTATTAATTTATTGTTGCATATAGTTAAATTTATTAATTTATGGTTGCATATGGTAACATTTATTAATTTATAGTTGCATATGGTAAAATTTACTAATTTATTGTTGCATATGGTTAAATTTATTTATTTATTGCTGCATATTTTTAAATCTATTAATTTATGGTTGCATATTGTTAAATTTACTAATTTATTGTTGCATATCGTAAAATTTATTAATTTATGGTTGCATATTGTTATATTTACTAATTTATTGTTGCATATGGTTAAATTTATTTATTTATTGCTGCATATGGTAAAATTTACTAATTTATGGTTGCATATGGTAAAATTTACTAATTTATTGTTGCATATGGTTAAATTTATTTATTTATTGCTGCATATTTTTAAATCTATTAATTTATGGTTGCATATTGTTAAATTTACTAATTTATTGTTGCATATCGTAAAATTTATTAATTTATGGTTGCATATTGTTATATTTCTTAATTTATTGTTGCATATGGTTAAATTTTTTAATTTATGGTTGCATATTGTTAAATTTACTAATTTATGGTTGCATATGGTAAAATTTATTAATTTATTGTTGCATATGGTAAAATTTACTAATTTACGGTTGCATATGGTAAAATTTATTAATTTATTGTTGTATATAGTTAAATTTACTAATTTACGGTTGCAGATTGTAAAATTTATTAATTTATGGTTGCATATGGTCTAATTTACTAATTTATAGATTCATATGGTCAAATTTACTAATTTAGTGTTGCATATTGTTAAATATATTTATTTATGGTTGCATATAGTTAAATTTACTAATTTATGGTTGCATATGGTTAAATTTATTAATTTATGGTTGCATATTGTTAAATTTATTAATTTATGGTTGCATATTGTAAAATTTATTTATTTACGGTTTCATAAGGTTAAATTTACTAATTTATGGTTGCATATTGTTAAATTTATTAATTTATGGTTGCATATAGTTTAATTTACTAATTTATGGGTGCATATGGTTAAATTTATTAATTTATTGTTGCATATAGTTAAATTTATTAATTTATGGTTGCATATTGTAAAAGTTATTTATTTACGGTTTCATATGGTTAAATTTACTAATTTATGGTTGCATATTGTTAAATTTATTAATTTATGGTTGCATATGGTTAAATTTACTAATTTACGGTTGCATATGGTAAAATTTATTAATTTATGGTTGCATATGGTTAAATTTATTAATTTATAGTTGCATATGGTTAAATTTACTAATTTATGGTTGCATATGGTTAAATTTATTAATTTATGGTTGCATATAGTTAAATTTATTAATTTATGGTGGCATATGGTTAAATTTACGAATTTATGGTTGCATATGGTTAAATTTACTAAATTATCGTTGTATATTTGTAACTTACTAATTTATGGTTGCATATGGTTAAGTTTACTAATTTATTGTTGCATATGGTTAAATTTACTGATTTTAGGTTGCATATGGTTAAATTTACTAATTTATGGATTGCATATGCTTAAGTTTACTAATTTATTGTTGCATATGGTAAAATTTACTGATTTAAAGTTGCATATGGTTAAATTTAATTATTTATGATTGCATATGGTTAAATTTACTAAATCATGGTTGCGTATGGTTAAATTTACTAATTTATGGTTGCATATAGTTAAATGTATTAATTTATAGTTGCCTATTGTTAAATTTACTAATTTATAGTTACATATGGTTAAATTTACTAATTTATGGTTGCATATGGTAAAATTTACTAATTTTTCTTTGCATATGGTAAAATTTACTAATTTATGGTTGCATATTTTTACATTTTCTAATTTATTGTTGCATATGGTTAAATTTACGAATTTATGGTTGCATATGGTTAAATTTATTAATTTATGGTTGCATATGGTAAAATTTACTAATGTATGCATTACATACAAACCCCTTTTAATCCTTATTAATCGCTAACTGCAAATCGAACGGATACCATAATATTTAGTCCGTTGTACTTTATCATAACAAAGGTTCATACAAAATTTAAGCCAAATTGGCGCAGTAGTTTTTGAGAAAAAGTGGAATCAACCAGCTAATGAACAGACAAACAGACGTAGACGTATAAAAAGACACAACTCAGTATTTAGTCGAAACAAAATATATCGAAGAGAAAAGCAAATCCAACAAATAAATTCAGTCCATCATAATGCTATATTTCTATAATTTATGCTAAAGACAGTAGACATATTCTGTTGGTCTTTATAGTTAACTAGCTAAGTTGCCCGGCGTTGGCTGAGTTGAGCAACAACATAAAAGTGGTAGTAAGCAGACAGGTTCGAACCCGTACCGCGAAGGATTCAAAGGACGTGAAAAAAAACGGGACGTCTTTGCTGTTTCGCCCATTGCCAAACTGGAAGTTACGTAGGTTTAAATTAAGGCTAGACAATCGAAAAGAGGAGATGACTTTCGAAAATACCGTCGAAAAAGCGACCCCTCTCTGTAGAAAAATGTCTAGTTGTCGATGAAGGCCAATTTTTCGATATTTGTCATCGGAAGAATTGAGCTTCAAAACGATCTCGACTTCGTGAAAATCCGTTGCCTCAGCTGAAAGTTTTAGGCAGGCATACAAACATACATACACATATACGTATATACATTAAAACAGACAGGTGAGATTTATATTATTGATATGACCAAAAATTAAAGTGTTTAAATGTGTATTACTTTGTTGCTTAATTAATTAAATACAAATTCTTATACTAAAATTAAATACAAAAAGCGAAGCATGCATAGTCCCCCGTTAATGCACAGTAAACGAGGCATAAAAATGACTAAGTTTAGCGTTTGCCTTCACCCTCCATTTAGCTCATAAATTCCTAGGTGACGTCAAATCCTGGTGAAAATGAACAAACGGTGCAGTTTTAGGCCTTAACATATGTAAGTTTGAGTTCTACAACATAAAAACTGCTTAATAGACATACACAGAAAATTTTGGACAAATTTGATAAAATAGCCCCAAAAATGGAGTGTTTTTATTAGCCCTAAAAGAGCACCTTAAGAGTTATCGCGAAGTATAGACAAACAAAATTATATAGAAATCATTTAGTTACAACTTTTCAGAAAGTTTTATAAAAATCCAAGGCCTCAATTTTTTTTAATAAGCAAAAAATGTCAATTTTAGCTATTTTAATCTGAAAGGCAGCGCCAGGGGGACAACCGGTGTTCCCCTAGAAATTCGTTTCTGTTACATTTTTCATCATATCATATTTAATGTTTCTGCAAAAGTTAAAAAAAAATTCCAAGGCGTAGTTAGTGAGAAAAGTGCAGACAGACAAACAAACGGACGGAAGAACGGACTAGGGTGCATTTACAGGTCAACCCACCTTTTGTCGGGGGACCAACAAAATTCTACATTAAATCGAATAGAATTATACTTTTACATTTGATTTTTAACAATATTATAATATCGGCAGAATGACCATAATAAGGAAATACGACGTTTTACTTTATTCTTTTTTTTAATTATTTTATTCAAGTCGTGAAATTTGAAAACAAAATAAATTTTTTAAATAGAAGTTCTAGGACAATAAGTGCGCAACAGTAAACATTTCTGTGTAGTTGACTGTCATACAAACTATTGGCACATCAAACCAAACTAATAAATTATAGACGACGAAACAAAAATCCTCTTAACGATATATCTCAACGTATATATAAAACACAGTTAGTCTCTGTGTGTGAGTTCGTTCCCTATAGACTTCGAAATGGGTGAACCGATTTTTTTTTTAATTTCCCAAGAATGTACTTTATAAATCTGGGAGTGATCTTAGATGGAGTTTTTTTTTTTAATCAGAAAGCCTCCGATAACTAACGAAAATCGATAATCGGAAAAATCTGATTGCAGAAAGAACAACCCTTTTCGGCACAAGTTAACACTCTTTTAGTGCATAACATCTCAAGTGCATTCTAAATGTTTTATCATCGCACAAGCAGAAAGGTACGACGCATAAACTCGAAAGCAGATTATTTGATAAGACAGTGGCGCAGTTTGCCCAATTCAACCATGATACTTGATTTTTACATTTTGAATTTAAATTCAAGTCATTATATAAAAATAATTTTATAAACTACATTGAATTGTTTACTAAATCTTAACATGGAGTTGTATGAATCTTCATCTTAGTGCACCAAAGCTTGTTCCCATCTGAAACGGGCAATCAATCGAATTGATCGAAAACCTTTCACCAATTAAAAGATTTCACCAATTTGATGACAATAAAAGTATTGGAAGTGTAGAAGATTTATTGATCTTTATTCAATTTTGGACAATGTCTAGCGTCGCTGCTAAGCCCCCCCTCTTTGGGTAGAGCACTCTCGTAAATAATCTCACCCGCTACTTTATTGGCTGAAAAAATCCGAAGCTCTCTGTTTGTTTATAAATAAGCGGTTTGACCACTATAAAAGTGGTGGACACATGTTTGTTTAAAATAGATATTTGGGGAGCTGTTTTGCGGGCACCGCTCCCGTGGGTCGATCGAGAACTGTTGACTATCAACGCGATGGTTCTAGGTTCAATACTCGTCTTTGGAGAGGTGCTAGTCTAGCGGCACCGATGAGTTGTGATACAACGAAACAGGACTGTATGTCGATGACTACAAATATATATATATATATATATATATATATATATATATATATATATATATATATATATATATATTAAAATGATAAAAAGTAACGCTACATAGAAATGTTATTACAATATAATGTCAGTAATAGAGGTAATAGGAAAATAGGAGATTATATTTCCAAGTAAAATGATTCTCATAAGAACAGTAGGAAGCCGGCAATATAAATGTATGTAATATTATGTAAAGAGACAACTTCGACTTAAAAATATTTAGATCAGAAATGAAAAAAATATTTAGAAATGAAAATGATGTGGATTAATGAAGAGACGATGCTTTCTGTTCCTTAGAGAAATCATTGGCTTGCGTCTTGCAACACAGCCTCGCAAAGTAAATTCCTTCAATCTGTTCTTAACTGTTGAAAGAGAGCCATTTTTAACAAGATTACACTGTTGTTGGATTTGACGATCCGTCTTAAATCTGGTTCTGAGGCTGCAGATATTGATAACATTGTCTTCCCTCTCCAGTAACTCTAGGTAACTCTAAGACGACCGAATTTAGGGGAATCACAAGCACTGTCGGTGTTTTGGTGATTTTGCAGTCATTCGGAGCTTTTTCACATCACGGTTTTATCTGCGACGAATTTCTCGATTGCATAAAGCAGAAAGATAGAGATAAATGAGCTCCTGACGATCACTAAAAGAAATGTGAGGTATATGAACTAAATTGTATAACATGGATCAACAACAGTTACAATTAGAGATACTTGCTTCCTAAAATGAGGATATTTTAAGCTTAGTGTAAGCCAATTTATTGGTGCGGAGTTTCGTTTCATTTTGCTTTATAAATTCGAAGTTATTTTTTTTTAAAATTGACGTGGACACAAGAATGTTTCAATTAAAAGTCAAATATGAACAAGTAAAATTATAGGGAAATAAAAGGCAGATCAAATGAGTTACAGGTTGTTTAAATATTCTTTTATTAAAAAGGAGTTATATGTTGTTTAAACATTCATTTCAGCTTAAATTTGCGATATAAAAAATAAATCACGTACAGTCTTTTTTTTTGCGCCGCTGTACATAGAGTGTCATGGTATATTTTTTATTTATACCAGTATATTATACTTATGGATGGAGATGTTTTTTTTAATTTTTTGTCAACTTTTCCTCATACGTGACTTTGAAAACGGCTAACCGTCTTTGTCATTTTCTAACAATATAACACTTTCATTTCCACCAAAAGAAAGATTGATGGGCTAATATTCTTTTCTTTTCTACTTTCTTTCTTCATTTCTAAAAGCTTATTTTGTTCATTCGATTATGAAGACACCGAAAATAACAAAGAAATACAAGAAAAAAATAACTTTCTAAAGAGGTATTTTACTTAGTTTTATTTTACTTATATGAATAAACACATAGTTTCCAAGGAAATCGTGAACGTATGTCTGTATTTGTAAAAATATATCAAGAACAGCAAATTATTTTTATAGTAACAGTCAATTATATTCAAGTTGATATTTTCATTGCAAACTTTGCTTTTGTATGAGCTGTATCGCCTGAATAGGTCTCTAGTTACCAGTAATTAGAGACCTATTCGGGCAATACATGTTGACCGAAACATGCTCATGATTGTGTAGCAAGATATTACGGCTTACATAAAAACAAATTAAGAATATATATATATATGTATATATATATATGTACATATATATATATATATATATATATATATATATATATATATATATATATATATATTAGCAGGCTGGCAGGCATTACCCAGTCGTGAAATATGCTTACATATGATATTTTTATTAATGCAGATTTCCTATCATTATATTATATCGAACCAATATATAATGATTCAAAAAGTTTTTTTTTATGACTCATGCACCGCCATCGAGAATCGAAACCAAAACGTTTAACTTATGATTTACTTTTTCTTTTCTGAGCTATGGAGACATGTTTGCTGCAAGGCTAAAAATAAAAACTTGAACCAATAACCAATACGTTATGCATGCATATTCGTAATGTCGTCCTTCGATCTTCACCTAGTTAATTCCATTTTTTATTTTCACACTTTTGCACCGATTTTCCCGGACTAACACCCAAATATAAAGTTTCGCATTGGTTCGAATACCTTATATATCAAGTTTAATACCTGTAGGCAAAAAGCTGACAGAGGAGTTTGGTAATCAAATTTTAAAAAATAAATATATACGCCTACAGAAATATATAGAGAGATTTCTGTTTACTATAATATTTTTACGCAAATATTATGCAAGTATAAATCATATAGAGTATCTGCTTGAATGTAATTACACTTAATATTAAACTAAAGATGATCATCCCATAAAAAAATTGGAAAACTTATAGGAAAATAATTAAAATGAATGATTGAAAGAACGTGCAAATTAGCTAGAGCTTTTGCAGATTAACATATATAATAATTTATATAACAAAGGGTATTTACTTCTTAAATCAATAGATAAAAAGGGTTCAAATATGAATACTAATACAGACACACACACAAAACAAATTTACCGGAGGTAAGATATATATATATATATATATATATATATATATATATATATATATACATATATATATATATATATGACTTCTTATATATTTAAGTTGATATTGCATTTTATATACATGTTTATATATATATATATATATATATGAACATATATATATTTAACTGCTTCATTTACGCACATAAAATTAATATACGAAAGTATAAATATATGCGTAAACTTTAAGTATTTACTTCAACAGTGGTCAATACGTAGGTAGAGCTAGTGAGTAAGTTATAATATATATATATATATATATATATATATATATATATATATATATATATATATAATTTAGTACTCTTTTATTTTTACAAGTAAAATAGATAACGTCATGTACACATTTCGGTTTTACAAAATCTGCACAACTAAAAATTATGTACGATCAATGTACGAATACTTGCCGCTGATCAATGCAACTTCGATACAAGCGATCAACTGGTTCTGTCAGCCTAAAATATTATTTTAAAAAAACTTTTGTAATAAATAATTAAACGAATCTACTCCGAAGTTTCGGGTGGTTATTTTTGGCAAATATTTTTAAAGTTCATACTACATATTATTTACTTTAGAAAACTTCCGATTTTTATAAAATATTAGACTGCCCGTGATCCGTTGGGCCAGTATGTTATATTACCTATGAAATGAATGTATGAGCGTGACACTTGTGACGTAAAGAAAATCATTTTTTGTGACATAACAGAAAAATTTCTTTGAAAATATATTGAAATGAAAAAAGAGTATAGATAGATTTCTGAGTCGTTATGTTTATAATTGTTTATTTTTTAACAAAAAAAAATTACAACCATTGAATTATAAGTGATTTGCCATACTTATAGGTAAATGTGCACTGAACAGATACCATAATACTTAAAGTTAAATTCAGATTTTGATATGTCTTTTAATTTAAACGCGAAAAAAAAACAATTGGTTCGCTGAAAACGTACGCAGTAAATAATACGATTTATTGTCGCGTTGATTATTTATTTGTAACGCATTTTAAAAAAATTTATATTTTCGAGGTTATTTATATATGTAGGTAAAATAAAAGAAAATGTACGAATGTTTTTAAGAAAAGTGTATAAAAATAGAGAATAAATTAAAAAAAGAAAGGCGGTGGGTAAATCGCCATTTTAAAATGCTCTTATTGATGTTAACGGGTTAAAGTATATTGTTTTTTTAAGAAAATTGCGTTAAAATAACTTAAACGTAGTATGGAAATGAACAATGTAAAAAAATGCAGAATGTATTAACAATTGTTTATTTGGATAATTTAAACGCGAAAAAAAAAGAAACAATTGGGACGTTGAAAACGTACACAGTAAAACAATACATTCTATTGTTGCGTTGATTATTTATTTATAAAAGTTTTTTTTTAAATTTGCGTTAAAATAAATAATCAACGCGATAATAAAACGTATTGTTTTACTGTGTACGTTTTCACCGTCCCAATTTTTTTATCGTTTAAATTATCCACTTTATTTCTGCTTTTTTTACATATCGTTCTTTTCTTTATTACATTATGGGTTTACGTTTGTGTACAAGACTATATATATATATATATATATATATATATATATATATATATATATATATATATATAATTTTATGTATCTCTATTCAATACTTACTTCAGTGCGTAAGTTACGCTACGTTGTACCTTTTGAGATATATACGGTAATTAAGCTACACA